>NC_021163.2:23506418-23528993 GCF_000331145.2 Cicer arietinum | reverse complement strand
TATTAAAATTATTATTATTATTATTAAAATTATTTTTTTTAATGTATTTTTCTTTTAATTTAATGTATTTTTATTTTATTTTATTAATAGAATTTACTTTTTATTATTATTATTATTATTATTATTATTATTTATTATAATAATTATTAAAAGTTATATAATAATATTAAATTAATTATTTTAATTATTTATAACAATATTTTGTATTTTTTAATGTTATAATTATTTTTAAAATATTTAATAATAATAAATATAATATATCCAATATAATATACCTAATAATAAATAACAAAATTCAACAATCAAAGAATATATAATATTAAAATAAATTATTGAATATATTAAATAATAAAAGTATTTTTATTTTATTAATAGAATTTTCTTTTTATTATTATTATTATTAAAATTATTATTATTATTAAAATTACTATTATTATTATTATTATTATTATTATTATACATTATTATTATCAAAAAAAAAAAAAAACGTAGTAGGAGGTCGCATCTCCAGGATGCGACCATGTACTGAAGAAAAAAAACAGGCCTTTTAGGAAGTCGCAGGCCCAGGATGCGACTTGCTACTGAAAAAAAAAAAAAAAAGGCCATTCAGAAAGTCGCAGGCCCAGGATGCGACCTGCTACTGAAAAAAAAAAGGCCTTTCAGGAAGTCGCAGGCCCAGAGTGCGACCTGCTACTGATACCAAAAAGTAGAACATTCTGGTATTTTTTTTTAGAACTAGGGCAGATTGGTATTTAAAAAAAAAGAGAGATTTTTAAATAAAAAACCCCTTTTTTTATGCAGCAAATAGAATTACATGTTTCTACTTTCACATTCTCCTCAAAGATATATAAGAGGGAAAACAAAATAGACAAGTAAATCGCATCAATATGGATATCCATCTTTGCCTTTCAAAAAAAGAAGAGTAAATTGCCAACAAAAACATTGAGTGTTTTTCAGTGTGTATTGGTAGTAACGTCATTTGTATTACAGAGAAGATACCGTCTTTTAGTACTTTTTCCTTTTATTTTTTTTAGAATTAAAATAATGTTTATGTCTATGGATAGTGTTGTTATTTACATTCAAAATAATTAAATTTTTAATTTGCTACCTATATTTTTTTTATTATATTTCCATGGGTTTTCCTTCCTATTTTTTCTTTCAGTCAACAACTTCATCTGGATAAATTTTTTAAATTTCAAAGATTTCATAAAAAGTTTTAATCTAGAGTTTAAAAGCAACTACCACATAAAATTCCCATCTTTGAATTTTCGCATCATGCAATTTTTTGATTATACATATTCAATTTTTTTGAATTTTCGCATCATGCCATTTTTTGACCATGGACTTATACAATTCTGAATTTTTTTAATAAGTGAAAAAATATGCTCTTTTTAACTCATGAAACTAAAGTATTCTAACTACTCCAGCTTGATCTAAGATCAAGTTCAACTTTTTTATAGTCCAATGGAATTTGTATTGAAGTCCAATTGGTAAATGAAATGATGGCAAGCTTTGCCATACACCAGACTATATAAGGTGACATCTCCTTATCTATACAATATAAATCATTTACTTTTTTTATTTTTGTTTATTTATAAAATTTATTAGATCTATACAATTTTCGGTAAGTAGTTATTAGCCAGTATTATTATTATTTGTTTAAATTTGTTTTGGAAAAAAGAAAACTATTATTAGTACTTATATTAAAAGGCTAAATCTTACTTATGTTAAGATATTTTTATTTTTCTACTATGATATTCAATCTGTAATGCATGAAAGAGAATATTAAGAGAAATTTAATCACAAAGGATAAAGTGTGTTTGTTATGGATTTTTTGGGATATATTTGTTGTATTTTTTTAGCAAGATAAATTATTGGCAAATAATATTTTTTTCAAATGTTTTAATTTTTAATTTTTTTATGGATATTAATTATTTTTATGCACGCTAATTTTATTTAAATTTTATGGATATTAATTATTCAATATCATTGTATCATATATAACATCATTTAAAATAAGTTATATCACTATTTTTTACTTAAAAAATTTGAAATGACATATTAAAATTGTTGGATTTTTAAATAGAGAATTAATTTCACGAATTGGTGAAAATAAAAAACTAAAATTTCAATTAAGTTATAATTTTATTTTTGATAAAAATTTATTTTCTTTTAATTCTTTGGTGATATTATTCAGCTGAATTTTTATTTACTTTTTTTTTTATTTGACATCTTATTTTTGTTACATTAAGAAAAAGGTTTTTAATTTCGGTAAATCAAAAAAGTTTTTATTTTGTCAGAGTGCCCTATTATATTGTTAGGGCCCATTTTACTGCTGCTTTATAAACTATGTTTACATATTGCAGGTCACAGACATGCTGCTGGATGTGGCCAGCTTCAATCCAACCTGTCAGCAATTCTAAGCCACGCTCGAAGTCTGAATCGTTGCAGAAAATGCGCAACACTATAAAATATTCAAGTTATTCGAGGAGGTAAAAATAAGATTTCGATTGTCCTCGACTCCATCTTCACACATAGCACAAGTCACAGGGCAATGAACTCCTCGTTCTTGAAGGCATCTCCTACAATCGCGCCACAACAACTTTTTAACTAAATCACCAAATTAAATTACAATCACATGCTACTATAAATTCAGAAGTATCAATAAGATCATTCACACATAAACGATAAGCTAACTTAACTAAGTACATTTCATTCTTACTGTTATTCAAAATACTATCGACTACCACTGAAGCAAAAAGTACCGTGCTCAAAATTTTCAAGACAACAGGAGGGGTGAACAAATTGGATATGAGGGAAATATTCCAAGACTTGCTTTTAGGACTTATAATGTCAGCTATTCAGAGTTAGTCTAGAACCATGTAGAATTTCTATGTAAGACTTTAGAAGTGCTTTAATTCTGGGAAGTATCTAGAAATGTGTATTAATTAGGAAGTTCATAGAAATGGGTATTAACTACGAAACTTCTAGAAATGTGTCTAGAATTATCTATTTGTACCTATAAATATCTCATTATACTTGACATTAAGCATCAAGCAAATTGTGATTTTTCTATTAGAAATACTTTCTTTTCTCTAACAAAGTGGTATTAGAGTTTGGTTGTGAGAGTTGAGAAATCGCAACTCGTGATTACACTAGTTTCCACTTTCCTCTTCTAAAAAAAAGAGAATTATGAAAAATGGTGCATTCGCATGAAATCATTGCTTAACTTTCAAGGTGTATGGAAGATTGTTGAAAAAGGCTATGATTAGCCACAAAATGAAGAGGGATTGTCTCAAGTTGAGAAAGAGGTTTTGACAAAGACAAGGAAGAAGGATCAACAAGCTCTTACTCTCATTCATCAATGTTTGGATGATTCTATGTTTGAGAAGGTTGTCGATGCTACGAATTCAAAGGAAGCTTGAAAGATTTTGGAGAAATCACTCCAAGCCATTGACAAAGTGAAGAAGATAAGACTTCAATCTCTAAGGGGAGATTTCAATGCTTTTAAGATGAAGGATTCGAAATCAATTTCAAATTATTGCTCAAGGGTGAAGACAATTGTTAATCAAATGAAGAGATATGGAGACAAGATAGAATATGTTCGTGTAGCGGAGAAAATTCTTCCTTGACTCCTAAGTTCGATTATGTGGTGTGTGTTATTGAGGAATCAAAAGATCTTGATCCGATGTCCACTGAGGCATTAGAAGGTTCATTGCAAGCTCAAAAGGAAAGAATGAAGAAAAAGGCAAGAGGAGCCATTAGAGAAAGTTCTCAAGATCAAAGCTTCCATGAAGGATGATAGAGGATTCAATAGTCAAAACGGACATGGACATGAACAAGGAAGAGGATGTGGTCGTGGCCAAGGTGGAAGCAAACAAATTTTCAACCGTGAATCAAACTACGAAGAAAGAAGTCATTCATCACCAAGAATTCGTGGAAGAGGAAGCGGTTATGGCTATTATCAAAGTGAAAGAAGGTATGACAAATCTAAAGTTGAATGTCATAATTGTCATGAATTTGACCATTTTTCTTGGGAATATCGTAATGCTCCTAATCAAGAGGAAGATGAGGCTAATCTTGTTGACGAAGATGAAGAGTCAACTTTGTTGCTAACACTCAAGGAAGAAGAAAGAGATGTTAATAGTTCATGATACTTGGACAATGGTGCAAGTAACCATATGTGTGGATGTAAAGAGAAATTTGTGGAGCTTAATGAAAAGATGAATGGAAATGTTTCCTTTGGAGACTCATAAAAAGTGAAAATTGAAGGGAAAAGTACGATTTTAATATCTTCTAAGGATGGGAGCCATAAGTTGATTAGTGATGTATACTATGTGTCTAAATTAAAGAGTAATATTTTGAGTTTGAGCAAAATTCTTGAAAAATGATATGAAATTCTCATGAAAAATAAACATCTTTAGTTTAGAGATCAAAATAATAGTTTTATTGCTAAGGTTCTTATGTCCAAAAATAGAATGTTTATCTTGAACCTAAGAACTATTGAAGCAAAATGTTTGAAATGAGTATCCAAGATGAAACATGGCATTAGTATATGAGGTATGACCACTTGAACTTTGGTGCACTTAAAATTATGGGAGAAAAAAATATGGCGAAAGGGATGCCATCAATCAATCATCCAAATCAATTGTGTGAAGGTTGTCTTCTTGGCAAGCAAGCTATAAAAAGTTTCCCTAAAGAAGCAACATTAAGAGCAACTAAATCACTACAACTTGTGTGGACCAATCAATCCATCTTCATTTGATAAGAGTGAATACTTCGTTCTCTTTATTGATGATTTTAGTAGAAAAACTTGGATTTATTTCTTAAAGCAAAAAATCAAAAGCTTTTGTTGCTTTCAAGAACTTCAAAGCTCTTGTAGAGAAAGAGAGCGGTCATGAAATCAAAACTTTAAGATCTGATCGAGGAGGTGAATTCACTTCAAATGAGTTTAATGAATTATGTGCAACTCGTGGAATTCTCCTTCCGTTGACAGTTCCAAGATCTCGCAACAGAATGGAGTAGCCGAGAGAAAGAATAAAACTATGAACATGGAAAGATGCATGCTAAAATCCAAAAAATGCCAAAGGAGTTTTGGGCTGAAGCAGTTTCTTGTGCGGTCTATTTAGCAAATCGCTATCCGACTTCAAATGTCAAAGACCAAACCTCTATAGAAGCATGGAATCGAAGGACGCCTAGTTTTAATCACATGCGTGTCGTTGGGAGCATAACATATGTACATGTGCCACAACAAGAAAGATCCAAACTTGATGATCAAAGCATCAAACATATCTTTGTTGGCTATGATCCGCATTCTAAAGGTTACAAGCTGTACAACCCATGCAATAATAAGGTAGTGGTGAGTTGTGATGTTGAATTTGAAGAGGATGCTACATATAATTGGGAGGATCAAGAAGAAACAAACCATAATTTCCTTCCATATTTTGAAGAAGATCAAGAGGCCACAACACCAGTTCAAGATGCAACTCCACCTTTTTCACCTACTTCTCTAGATGAAAGTTCCAGTGAAAGACCAAGTAAGATGAAAGATATATAAGATATTTATGAATGATCAACTGAAATTACTCTTGACCTTGAAGAGTTGTATTGTCTCTTGGTGGATAGTGAGCCATTAAATTATGGAGATACAGTGAAAGATAAAAGGTGGAGACAAGCCACGAATGAGGAGATAAAATCAATTGTGAAGAACAACACTTGGGAATTAACAACTCTTCCAAAAGGCCATGAAGTAATTGGAGTCAAATGGGTGTACAAGGGTAAAAATAATGCTAATGGAGATATTGAAAATACAAAGCAAGACTTGTTGTAAAAAGCTACAAACAAAAACATGGAGTAGACTATGAATAAGCTTTTTCACCAGTTGCTCGCATGGACCCTATTTGTTTGATAATCTATGTAACATCTCAAAATAAGTGGAAACTTTATCAATTTGATGTACAATCGGCATTTCTAAATGGTTATCTTCAAGAAGAAGTTTGTGTTGAGCAGCCAATAAGATACGTGATTAAAGAACATAAAGATAAAGTTTTGCGATTGAGGGTAACGTTGTATGGATTAAAGCAAGCACAAAAAGCATGGAAGAGTCGCATCGACAAATATTTCCAACGTTTGTGATAATGGAGATATTTTGATTGCTTGTCTCTATGTGGATCTTATATTCACTGGGAACAATCCAAGTTTGTTTGAAGAGGTCAAAAAGGCCATGGCGCTTGAGTTCGAGATGATTGATATTAGGCTCATGTCATACTATTTAGGTCTAGATTAAAGTAATTGGTAGAAGATATATTTATTTCTCAAGAAAACTATGCAAAGGAAGTTTTGAAGAAATTTAAAATGTTTGATTGCAATCTGGTGAACACGCCAATGGAGAGTTAATTGAAGTTGTCAAAATTTGAAGATGGACAAAAAGAGGATCCTTCTTTTTTCAAAAGCCTCGTTAGACGTTTAAGATACTTAACATGTACAAGGCATGATATTCTATATGCGGTGTGAGTAGTGAGTCGTTTCATGGAAGCTCCTACTACTACACACATGAAAGTCACTAAGAGGATACTCTGTCACCTTAGGTACACTTGATTATGGACTATTTTACTCTTCTTCTAATGATTTTATACTTTTTGGATTCTGTCATAGCGACTTTGCGAGAGATATTAATGATAGAAAACATATTAGTGGCTTTTTATTTTTCATAGAGGAATATGCTTTTTCGTAGAGCTCAAAGAAGCCATCGATTGTCACACTTTCAACATGTGAGTCATAGTATGTAGTAGCAACATCTTGCACTTGTCATGCCATTTGGCTAAGGAGATTATTGAAGGAACTTCATATGCAACAAAAAGAAACTATTGAAATTTGTATAGACAACAAGTCTGCAGAAGCACTTGCAAAGAATCCAGTGTTTCATGATCGCAACAAGCACAAAGGTACAAGGTACCATTTTATTAGAGAATGCATTACTAAGAAAGAAGTTGAGTTTAAATATATGAAGACTCAAGATCAAGTTGCAGAAATATTTACAAAGCCATTAAAATTTGAAGGCTTTTAAAGGCTAAAAGTAAAACTTGAAATGAAGAAGAAAATTTAAAATTAAGGGGGATCAATGTTATTACTAATTTGAAATTTGATAAGTCTAGAATCATGTAGAATTTCTATGTAAGAATATAGAAGTGCTTTAATTATGGGAAGTATCTAGAAATGGCTATTAATTAGGAAGTTCCTAGAAATGAGAAATAACAAGGAAACTCCTAGAAATGTGTCTAGAGTTTTCTATTTGTACCTATAAATACCTCATTGTACTTGACATTAAGCATCAAACAAATTGTGAGTCTTCTATTAGAAATATCTTCCTTTCTCTAACATAAACGTAATCTAACTTATCCAAGTACATGTCATCCTTACTATTATTTAAAATATCCTATTGACTACCACTGATGCAAAAAGTAGAGTGCTCAAAATTTTCAAGACAAATGGAGGCGTGAAAAAATTGGATATGAGGAAAACATTCTAAGACTTGTTGTTAGGACTTATAATGTCAGCTACTCTGAGTTAAGTATGAATTTCCATCTGAATTAATAGTTTGAGTGATTAGGGATGTCACTAATTTACATCATTGTTTCCAAGCATGACATAATTGGTAGCTATGATGTTCTTGAAACCATAGTCACCTGGTGTATGATACGCGTTACTAAACTTCAAAGTATTCGTCACGTGGGATATACATAGTCGGTACTGTTTCGGTTCGTGGTACGTTTTAGTATACAAATCAGTACACTAAAATTAAAAAAAAAAAAAAATTAATTTAATTAAAAAAACAATAGTATAAATGATTAAAAAAAATGATTTTCATCAATAATAGCTAACCTTAACGATATTTTTGTATCAAACACTTTCACAACACACAATTTGCTAAAATAAAATCTCAATTCTTATATTTTTTTTTCCTTTTTTGATAATAGCTCCTCTAATTATATTTCTTTGATCATCCACTCCTCCATCCAATACTTCATCTTATTCCCAGTTGATGCCTTGTAGTCTCCTAGAAGGTTCTTCCAAACAAGTGTCATCATGATCCATATCTTATTTTTTGAAAGGGTTATTCTTGTAGCTAAAATCGTGACTGTCAGCAGATATTTGAGTGAATACAAACCAATTTTCTCGCTCTTTCACAATTAAGTTGATTCCTTTTTACACTATTGATATATGAATAAGTACTCCAAGTTCTTTAAGCGGAAGAGCTGCTTATTGGTTGATATAACACTTTTTTTGTCACCTCTACAAGCTTATGAGTTTCAGATCCATACATTGGCCACCAATCAATAACATCAATGGTTACAACATCCAATTGAACCATAGACATTGCATGTATTACCTTTTTTCAAAATCCGTTGTTGGGTTTTGCATTGACCCCTAGACATTCCTCTACATTTTCCGATATTTTTTCAAAAGCCTACATAACTGTAGTCATCATTTCCTTATCTTGGTTTTGAAGTTTTCTATCTATACCTCCAGGAGCAGGTGTGGAAAGATGACGAGTATCATAAAATCTAGGGGTCAATGCAAAACCCAACAATGGATGGTATAACTCATTTTGGTCCATTTTGCAGTAACAATTGTTTCCATTTCAAAATAACAATTTGCATATTTATTTGTTTTCATAATCTCTTGTACTTTCACAAACATATAATCCATTTTGTCATAAAATTCTCCATTTTTTTCCCCTTTTTCCATTAGCAAACTTAATCAAATGATAAATGGATTTTGTTATCTTAACCACATGTTCAATTTCTTTCGAAAAAAATTCACTACCAATAGTTTGAACAACTAAAACACCTATTTTCTTGTTTTTTCATCTCTTTGCTTAACCCATTCTTTCCAACTGTTCAACATAATAGTAGTTTCAAGTGCTTCTCTACACACAAGTAGTCGCTTAAATAAAATGTAATGCAAGGCAAATCTAGTCTTTGCTATTTTCAACAATTCAGGTTTTGAATTTGCTCTGTACATAGCTAGAACTTGACTATGATTTATAATGTACTTCACTATAGTTGTTCCTTGTTTATATGTATTTCTCAGCCATTCAAATGATTCAGCAAAGTCTTTAAAAATCAAATTTTAAGTATGCACAACACAAGGAGACAAAAAAATATGCTTATATACCTTTTGTATTTCTTTTCCATCAACTTTATAATTTGCAACATTATCGGTCACCACTTGTAGAACATTAGATGGTCTGATTTCTTCAATAGCTTTAATCAAATATTAAGCAGTAACAACTCCAGTTTTTTCAACTCTAGAAAAGTCATCGGCATATTAAAACGTAGCAACTCTACTATTCACAACAAGAACATTAATTAGTGGCATATGTTTTACATTACTCCAGCCGCTTGACACAATAAAGACCCCTTGATAAAACCAGGTATCCTTGGTATGAGCTAAATCTTTGTCAACATTTCTTTTACACTAATCTAACAAAATCGTTCTTGCCTTTCCAAAAGAGGGAGGTTTGTAGCCTTTAGAACTATTTTTAATAATCATAACCATTTCAAAAATTGTGGAATTTGCAAAGTATTAAAAGGAATTCCATTGGCACATAGTCGTTTCATCACATTCATATCAACATCATCTCTTCCCAAAAGTTGGAAAACCTCATCAAGAGACTTGGAGAACATTCTTTTTTCTTTCTTTATGAGGGTAGAACACTTCAAAGATGGAGTCACGTCATATTCCTCTGCTTCTTGAACCTTTTTTTTCTTCTTATTCTTTCATAAGTTTCTCTGTCGTTCAATAATGTTGCATATCTTTGAGTGCCACAAATTTTCCCTTGTGGAGCACCAAAGAAATGTTAGTGAATCATAGTGTAAGTACGTTTGAATGAATTTCTACAATGCTTACATGTCCAATTTTTAGTCCCCCGAATTTGAGTTGATGAAAGGAGTTGATGAATTTTCACTTGTGGTTGAGATAGACTTTGAAGAATTTATTCATCACTTGCAGAATTTTTATCAATATAAGTATCAGATAAGAGTGTCTCGTGTAATCTATTTTTTCTAAATACTATATTGATAAAATGGGTAAAGGACAAGATATGTGTGATGTGGAGAGAGCTAAAGAAAAAATAGTAAAAGACAATTCACAAGGTGTGGTGATGTGTAAATGAAATATAAGAGTTGGATTTATATTCTGCTATAAAATTTTGTAAATCGTGACAGATAACTTGAATAATGAAAACGGTTAAAGTGATTTTCTCAAACAACTTGGTAAATGAAAAATATAGAGGCATGTGGGGATGTTGGTGTTGGTGAAGAAAAGATTAGCTTATATGAAAATATATATTACACCTGTATTCTACACTGCGTCGTGCGTTTCAGCGCAAGCTAGGGGCAATCCATCACTCATGCACATAAAAAAATTGTCAAAATACTGCATAAATGCACCCCAAACACGAACATTTGCACTCCAAGGCACAACATATAAAGTCTTACTTTTACAACATGTTTCACCTTTTTGAGTACAAGTTTGATTCCGG
The DNA here is from genome assembly GCF_000331145.2 of Cicer arietinum. Lineage (NCBI taxonomy): Eukaryota > Viridiplantae > Streptophyta > Magnoliopsida > Fabales > Fabaceae > Cicer > Cicer arietinum. Next base: position 23,518,447 of record NC_021163.2, on the reverse strand, counting down.
TTTTTCATGAAAGTTGTAACTATGGATTTTAGCTCTCATTTGCACTTAGTTTGACTCCATTTAGATATCTACGATTTCATATATGGCTGAAATACTTCAATTGAGTTACGTTGATTTCTCATCAAAATTTAGCACTACAATAAATAAATAAACGAAATAACAAACATACGGCAAATACCTACTTAATCAAAGAAATAAAAACATAAACACTATTAAATTTAAGAACTAAAGTTAACAAACTATATCAACTAATTTCTAAAATTAACTACTAACTAAGGTGAAATAAGATTATTAAGAGCTAAAAAACAAGAAAATATGTATACGATAAACAATTATCATATGATCACCATAATTTGAACCAACACCGTCCTTAGGCATGGCAATGGAGTGGGACGGGAACGGATTTTGCCTCGTCCACCCCGCACCCAATTAAACGGGAAACCGTACACCCGTTCCCGTTTTATAGCGGTGCAAAACTTAGGCTTTATTTCCATACACAACGGGGTTTGGGTTTCTCCGTCCAGACTCGCACCCATTGATATATGTAAAATTATAAATTTAAAAATCATATCTATTATAAATAATATAATAAAATAATTATTATTAGAAAATAATAAAATTAAAAAAATATTTTCTATAGAGATAAGATTATAATTTTTAATATTTTAAAAAAATATTAAGTACATATATAGAAAATTTAAAAATTACTATAATATACCTGCGGGGTGGGTTCCACTGCGAGTGGGTATCATCACCCCCCAAACCCATCTCCACCCTCGAATTTTAATTTTGGAGAAAATCCACACCCCGCACCCAATCAAAGCGGGTTTCCCCCGTCCAAATCAAACGAGTTTGAGTCGGTACCCGCAGGTGCAGATTATATTGTCATCCCTACCCTCAATTCCTCACTACATACTCTTTTCACACCTTTTTATTGAAACACAATCCCAACATCACTTCATACCATATTCATCATAAACCACCCATGGCATTGCCATAACACACGATTCATTTTGGAGAACCCAAATAATGATGATGTTCCTAGGAGTGTTGTGGATGATGTCCATAATAAAGAATATTACAGGCTCTCACAAGAGAATATTACGATTCATTTTAATTTTAGGTTTTCTAAATGGCTCTCACAAGAGAATATTACAAAGATTGTAAACGAGTTTCCATTAACTACAGAAATTCTTAAGTTTCATTATGTATGTTTGCAGTTTTTGTACTTGTGTATTTTGGTTGTTGTATTGTATTGATGATCACATGCCTCTATATATAGAGCTTCCACAACAATTAGTGTCTCTGACTATTGTAGTGATTTGCATGAATTTCGCACGTAAAATATAGATTATATCAATCTACATAAATCTTGAGTCAACATTCAATACTTGTCTATAATTGTCTTCAAAGTATCTTGATAGAAACGGTAGGAATATCATAGATGACCCATTAAAGGATAAGCATAACTTTGATGAGTAGAGGATGTTGAGTTGTTGACTTGTTCAAAGATATGGGCTTAGAATATTAACTTGTAAATTGTTGACATTGAGAGTGGTCAATGGTGTGAGATTATTTTAGTTGCAGAAGTGTGGTAGTGAGTTTGCGTTATCTAGATTCGACTGAGGCACCTTGATCAAAATCAGACGAATAGTACAATTATTAAAGTCACATAACATTGCATTTGATTTGAAGATTCTCTTTATTTCTAAGATGAAGGATCCAACACGCAGTTTTCAAGAACATATATATTTGAGAGTATGCACACTTCAACAAATTCATTAAAACATAAATTGTTCTCACAAAATACTTTTGTTATCATCAAAACAATTGAGAGTCATTTTTCTTCAAATCAACTTGGTTCTAACATCCTTAACTTTTATTTTTGAAAGCGACTTACAAATGGTAAAGGAGGATCCCACAATTTCATTTTCAACATTGATTGCATATATACAATCGCGGTACACGTATATCACTACCTATAGGAAGACATGAATTGAAAAACAAAAGGTTATCGAGAAAATATATGGGAACTAGAAGGAATCATACATAGAGCTTCTAAGGTGACTCCTTGCTTTTAAACATTATCTTCCAAGAACTATTATCGATATTGAAGTGTAGCCCTTTATTGAGAATAGTCAAGTAGTTCTTGGAAATGATGTCTTTCATCGCCTCTTATAGAGTTTCTAACCATGCATCAAGGGGTTTGATCACTACAACCCAATTGTTTCGGTTGTTGGAACATAGTCGTATGCAAAATATTGTGGGACCTTACTAATAGCAATCACTTAGGATGATAGTAACAATATCATTCTTATGGCATACACCTTTGGGTAAGGTGAAACATCTGATACATGTTTTTTCTTCCTTAGTCGTTTGCAAAAGTGTATCACACCGCAACTCAACATCTGCTTGATTTCGGATAAACATGTTTTATTCAAAAGTGTTTTAGGCGTCAAAATAGCAATTTGCATCATGTCTTCTACATTTGACATATATCACAAGATATCACGAGGACTTTCAAGAATGTGAATATGAGAAAAATTGTAACAAGAATAAATGACTTTATCATGGTAATACTTCTAAGAGAAATTAATTCATTGTTATTAAATTTGTATTTTATTTTCATTCATGTTGTATCTGTATTTTTTATTTTCAATTTTTAATCAGATTTAGTTATTTTTATGGTATCTAATTACATAATAATTTTTATGGACTTCATTTGATTTCAAACTTTAAATAATTAGTCAGTAAATTATTTCAAAAAAGTAATTACTTAATAAAAGGAAAATTTAATTAGATAATTATTAAAATAATTTAAAATTAATTAACTTTGTATTTAATTCAAAAAAGTATTTAATTAAAATAATAGTTAATTAAACTTGCCTTAATTATTTGATTAATTTGGGTTTAATTAAGTAAATAACTAATTAAAATAACATAAAATATTAAATAATTAATTAAATAAAAGAAACAATTTAATTAAAAAAATGAATATGATGATGAGAAATCAGTCGATTTCATAACACTTTGTTTTTGTAGAAAAAAAATAACATGCAGGGAAAACGTTCTCCCAAAAATTGAATACTTGCCTATTTAAATACCCACATGAAAAGAGTGGTAAATGAAAATACCTAATTAAGGAAGTGGTAGGCTGATATTTAATTTTATTTTTATCGTACACTCATAGAAAAGCTGGCATGTCGGTGTTTTTTTTGAGATTTGACATTTTCTCGTATAGTAATTGAAGTTTTGATAGTCAACGTCTAAATTTTTTTCACATGTCAAAATATTTTTTATTTTTTATTTTATTTTAAAATCCAATGAAGCAAAGGGTGGATATGATATTGTCACAATTTGTGATATTTAAAATTGATACATCTAATTGAAGATGTATTTTGCTGATAAACAAATATCAATGTCCGATACAATATTGACATATTAATTAAATTAAATTAATTAATTTTATTAAATTATTATCAACATCAACGTATTAGTGTGACTATCGTATGTTATCTCCGTGCCTCTATTTGTGTTTCGTAGTCCCACTGCAAAATTGTCATCTAAATCACATGGCAAATGGGTAGAATTATTGCATTATTCTATATAAACATCACGTTCATTCATGTGGCTGCAATTATAGTAACGGTGTTTTAAGGTAGTGAGAGTGCATCAAAACCCATTATAAAAGCCAAACACTCCAGCAGAGAAAACAGAAAGATGAGCAGAGAAAAAGCAGAGCACCCATAGGCCATAACTGTTTTTGTCTTTAACCGTTCCTTTTTTGCGTGACCCTTTAATCTAAATCGAAATTATTCCCTTTTCTTTAACCAAAGTTGGTTACTTATTTCATTTCAACTAAGTGGGTCATTGTGTTTACAAATATTTTGTAAGAAAATAAAATGAAATTTGGAAGTAAAGAAATGGTTGTGTTTCTTCAAGAAGCAACTGATGGAGTTGGTTTGCAACTTGAATTAATATGGAAATATATCAGACAGCCATTGATTGTGCCAATGCTAAGAGTTGCAGTGTTTATATGTTTGACTATGTCGTTGATGATGTTGGTCGAGAAGGTTTACGCTGCCATTGTGATTAGTTGGGTGAAGTTATTTGGTAGAAAACCAGAGAAGGTTTACAAATGGGAGAGTTTTGAGGATGATGTTGAGATGGGAAGCTCTAATTATCCAATGGTTCTTGTTCAAGTCCCAATGTACAATGAAAAAGAGGTGAATGTTTAATGAATGTTGATTTTTCAATTTTAATGTCAAAAGTATTAAATGAAAAAGGTTTTCACTTTCACTTTACTATTCAGGTGTGGATATGTTGTTTAATTTCATAAATTTTGGTTCTTTTGGTTCCTACCTTGTCGGTTTAAACTCTTATACGATGGTAGCTTAAACTTTCTCTGATTTTTTGTTTTTCTTTTATTTGATTTTTTTAAGCATGTTTTGTTTCGGATAACTCTTATTTAATTTAAATTTTTTAAAAAAGGTATTGTGAAAATTTTAATAGCAACATTTTGTCTTTGAAATTGACATTTATGGTTGTAAATGCAGGTTTATCAGTTATCAATAGGTGCTGCTTGTGGACTCACTTGGCCTTGCGACAGGATAATCATACAAATTCTTGATGATTCAACTGACCCATCAATCAAGGTACATCATTGCTTAAGTAAAAATTAAAAGATAATTCACCGCATCAAAATGATCATTGTATTGACTATTTACATAAATTATAAAAATATCATAAATGATAAAAAAAAAATACAATTTTGTTAAATTATTTATATCAATTATTAATTTACTTTTATTATTACAAATATAAAAAAAAACAAAAATAATAATTTTAAAGTAATTTATATGATATTAATTAATTAAAAGATACAATTAAAATTAAATTGAAAATAAAAAGTAACAATTATTCTAAGATATGCATTTTTTTAATAAATATAACAATTATGTTGAAACCGTGAAGACAGTACATTAATCCATCAAATGTAGTATAAGTATTTGATACAAAAAGTCAAATGTGTTTGATTAATTGTATTAAATATATTTAATTTTTTTTATTTTTTGCCGACTATTTGTTGAGTACTAGTATTATTTAGACTTAATTGCAGTTTTGATCTCCCTATTTTAGCTGAATCGCGAAATTAGTCTCTCATTTTGTTTTTCCTCAATTTTGGTTCCATAAACATAATTTTAGTCCAAAATTTGATGACATTTCATTTTTAAAGTCGTACTACATAATTTATGATCATATATTTCAGGTACGATTGTTGCAAATGAGATCTTGAGGCATGATGTGACTTAAATAAATAAAAAATAAAATTTCATGAAAGTTTAGACCAAAATTCTGCTTGAGAAACCAAAACTGAGGAGAAACAAAATGAACAACTACTTTCGCGATTTAGTTAAAATAGGGAGATTAAAACAGTAATCAAACCCTATTATTTATGAGTGAAGAAAGAATATCATCAATGTGCTCTTCTTTTTAACGATTATCAAATAAAAACATGTTATCTTTAATATAAAAAAATGGCGAATAATGGAGTAACATTTACTCGTTTAATTAACTACATAAAATATGAAATGAGATGAAATGCATATGTAATTATACCCATATATACCGTTAATATAAAAAAAAGTTATATCATTAATTAAAATTATTAAATCATTATAGATATTTAAATTTTATTATAATTATCTATAAAATTGTAAATATAAATAATTATAATATTATGACAGTAATTGTTTTGGATATAAAAGTAGATTTTCTTTACACTGATAAATTAAATTATTTGAATTATAATATTAAAACGAAATTTCTGTAAAATAAATTAAAGAGAAAATTAAATTTTATTGTCAACTTGTTTTTGGTATTTAAGTTTTTAATAAAGGTGATTGTGAATAATTGTGGCAAGTGAACAAAAAAAATACAGGAATTGGTGGAGCTAGAATGCCATAAATGGAGAAGCAAAGGTGTGAACATAAAGTATGAAGTTAGGGACAACAGAAATGGGTATAAAGCAGGTGCTCTAAAAGAAGGAATGAAACATAGCTATGTGAAACAATGTGATTATGTTGCCATCTTTGATGCTGATTTTCAACCAGAATCTGATTTTCTCTTGAGAACCATTCCTTTCCTTGTTAACAATCCTGAAATTGGTCTTGTTCAGGCTCGCTGGAACTTTGGTAATTTCTCTTTTTTTCTTTCTTCGGATGAATTAACTTTAATACATAAATATTCCGTTGGATTTTATTTATAAACAAAAATTAATAATAAAATAAAAAAATGAATGCATTTCATTCATATTTTGGATTAATAGATCAACCTTCCTTAATTAATTTTTACTTATAAATAAAGTCAAAGCAAATATATGAAACCATAACGAAATAATTAAAATTATAATTATATTGTAATTTTGTTGAAATTTCAGAACAAAAATTTTGTCAAAATTGTGTCAATATACTGTAATTATTTATTTTTGAGTTTAATTATAATCAATAATGTACTTATAAATAATTATAATAAAAGTAAAATATTATTAATAATTTAATAATTGTGATTGATTGATATAATATAGAAAAATTTACACTAAAAATATATTTGAATTAAATTCTCAATTCTTTTATGAACAAATATTCCATTCCGACTCTTCACTAAATTCTAACATATACTTAATGAATTGTGGTGTTTAATACATCTCCATCTTTAAATATAAGTTTTTATAAAAATTTGTCTTCATTCTTTTATATACAATTTATGTTTTTAAATTTAATTTAATTTATATACATAATTAATATAAATATTTTTTATAATATAAATTAATTATAATTATTAAATTTTAATATCTAATTTTTTTATAATTACTTATAGCACCTATATAATTGATAATGATCTAATAACTGTTTAAATTTTTAAAATTGTCAACGCATAAAAATTAAAATTGTTTAAATTTTAAAATTATATTTATTATTTTTTTATTAATACATCTTTAATTATAACACATATTTTTTATCATTATAATAAATATTATTATAAAATTGTACAACATAATTTATTTCGAATGATAGATAAAAAATAAAATACAATTAATGGGTAAAAAAAAGTAATATTACAATCGCTTTTATTTTATTTAATATAAGTGAAAATAATAATAAAAGTTTAAAAATTGTCGGTGGGTTTTATTATGAGGCCGTACGGAGTTATGTTTGATTTGGAAATGTGAAGAGTTTTAGTTGGGGGCTGTGGTGGGTCCTACTTGGTGCTTGACTTAGGGGATGTTGTGGGTCCTACTATTTTTATTATTTAGCCATGCATGTTTCTCTTATCGTCCACTAAAGACGCATTACACAGGCAAAAAAAGAATATAATCACATTGAAACTCTCTTGTTTATATGTGGAAGAAGAACATCTATGATGAGATCTCTCATTTGAATATGGATTTAAGTAGATCTCAGATGTATATATAATTTCTTATCATTTCTTAATGCCATACTTTATAAATATTTAGTCCCTTCAAATCTAATAATTGAAAAAAGTCATTAAATAAATTACACTTGTTCTCTTATATATTGTCACATTTTTAACGACACTTATTATTTTAATATTAAAAATGTATGAGTTTTATTATTAAAGATGAAAGTCGGGAGTAGAATTTGACAAATTTGGATTCTAATTGCTCTTGTGGACTAAGCTACATACATATAATAACAAGCAATATCTTGTCTATATAAAATTTTCTCAATAAAATTTTCTCAATTTGCAACAACATGTGGAGAGCAATAATAATTTTTTAAAATAAATAAAAAAACAACTTTTATAGGAACTTTTTTATAGTACCAAGTTTTTTATAAAACAACTTTTGCAGTATCTTCATTTTTGTTTATGTGGAAGATTAAAAAATGATTTAACCACAAAGTATATTAAAAATTTATTTTTTTCAATCGAACCAAAGGCTTTGATACTATTTTTTAGCATAAATAAAAATAGAAAAATTAAAAGAACACAATCAAACACAAGAACATAACGTGGATACTTTCAAATCGTAGAAAAATTACGATTTTGGTCTAATAACAATTAGAAAATAACAATATGAATATTTTTACGGCACATAGATTTTTCTCAAAAACACCATGTGCTTTAATATTCTTACATTCTTTGAAGCAAATATACAAATTACATATATATCACAATACTCTAACACAAGAATATAAAAAATAAAAATAAAAATAAAAATTTAAAATATTTCTTACTAGTGCATCTTATAATAAAAATACGTATAATGTTGGTTTCTCTTTTCCTTTTCAATACTAGACAATGTATGATATTTTTCAAGATAATCAATTTCAACCAAAATCAATTTTTTTTTTGAATCTCAAGACATTACTACATGCGTATTTTTAACGGTTAATCTGTTTCGACCACAACACCGTCCTTGTTATTGACATAAAAATTAAAAAAATTATTTGATTTTTGGTTAGTGAATTTATTTTCATTTGATTTATATACTTTCCTATTTTGGATGAAAAACAAGAGTTTAATTGCACACAAAAATATGAGTGTTTAATATGAAAAAATTGACCTAAATAAAGGATATATATTTGCATATTATGATAAAAATGTTTTAATTTTAATTTATATTTTATTACAGATAAGAGTATTTCACATAAATTAACAATGTGGTTTGTTTGTTTGAAGTGAACGCGGATGAATGTTGGATGACAAGAATGCAGCAAATGTCACTTGATTACCATTTTAAAGTGGAACAAGAAGTGGGGTCTTCCACTTACGCTTTCTTTGGCTTCAACGGTAATCTCATCTCATGATTAATTTAAATTACATTATCTAATTAATCTTGATATTTTGATAATAACAAAAATAATAAGAGACACAGGAACTGCTGGTGTATGGAGAATTTCAGCTCTAAATGAAGCTGGTGGATGGAAAGATAGGACCACAGTCGAAGATATGGACTTAGCTGTACGTGCTAGTCTCAAAGGATGGAAATTCTTATTCCTCTCCAATATACAGGTTTCATAGTTCAATATCAAAATTCAAAACTAATCCTATCTCTTTACTTTCATTTTACTATATATATACTTTTCTTGATAAATCGTATGTATTGGTCTATAGGTTAAAAATGAATTGCCAAGTACTCTAAAGGCATATCGATACCAACAACATCGTTGGTCATGTGGGCCCGCCAATCTTTTTAGAAAAATGGTTATGGAGATTATGACAAACAATGTAAGGTTATTTCCTTGAACACATTGGCTTAAATATAATTTAATATTATATAAATTGATGTGTTTGTCCATTGCAGAGAGTGTCTTTATGGAAGAAAATATACGTTGTTTATAGTTTTTTCTTTGTTCGGAAGATTACGGCTCACATCAACACATTTGTATTCTATTGCCTTGTGTTACCTACAAGTGTTCTTGTGCCTGAGGTTTTTATCCCAACGTGGGGTATTGTTTATATTCCTTCCATCGTCACCCTTCTAAATGCTGTTGGAACTCCAAGGTTTTTATTTACTCAACTTAATTTTCCTCTCTAAAATTCAACTTAGAGTAGGTTCAAACTTGTGAATATAAGATAGAATAAATGAAATAGAACCTGTTTTCTAAAAAAAAAAAATTGATGTATATTTTTTAAAATTTAACTAACTATTCCAATAGTGCCTACAAAAATTAGACTATTCCATTCTAGCAAACTTTATTGCATCTTATATCACTAATATAAACTAGTTGTGTATTATTTGTACACAAGATTTCTGCCACCATACATTGACATTGTATACAAAGGAAGAGAGTAAATAAATACTTGAAGAGTAAGAAAAATAATATGAAAATTAAAAATCGTAAAATATAGGGTGGTTGTGTCAAATTCTGTGTTTGAAAAATATTTCGAACCTAAACATACCCTAAAGGATTAGTTCACCTTAAAACTATTTTTTTATTCATGTGTAATCGTTTCTATGTAAAGGCAATTTCTTTATTTTAGTTAGATTTTTCATGATAAAGTTAAGATAACATAAATATTATAAAACTAAAACAAATGAATTTAAATAAAATAATAATAATTATATAGTAAAATATATTAGAAAAAGCAGATAAACGTGCATGTCTTTTCACTAATTATAATATGAAATTATTGCTTAATTTTTCAATAGATTTAATAAACATTTTATTATGATACTATTACAATCAAATTAATTCGCGAAAAATAGAGTTTAGAATATCTAGGGAATTTGATGGCAATGAACTTATTTTGCTATTAGAATCTTGTCAAAGTTACTCAATGTGTTTCTTATTTTCAGGTCATTTTATTTAGTTGTCTTTTGGGTTCTCTTTGAGAATACTGTGGCTCTACATCGAACAAAAGGGACAATTATTGGTCTACTAGGAACTAGAAGAGTGAATGAATGGATTGTCACTGAAAAGCTTGGAGATGCTCTCAAGGTTAAAGGTGGTGATGGCAAAGGACTCAAAAAGTCTCAATTTAGGATTGGAGACAGGTATAAAATAGATAGTATTTATAATGTAACATTTAATAGTGGAGAAAACTTATGTCTATTCTCTCATACGTGGTTTTTACGGTTCTTCGTTTAAAATATTTATTTTGTGACCACAACTTACAAAATTTATTTAAGAAGATTTAGATTATCTACGGCAGTTGTACAATCTAACAACTGTAAAACCGTTATATTTAAAAAGATAAGATTTATCTCTTTAGATCTAATTGTTTCAACATTTGTTGTATTGTGCGCCGTAAAAAATCAATACTCCAAAAAATGCTATTTGAAATTGTGAACAAGGCTAACAACACATTAAGAAATATACATAAGTTTTGTTCTCCAAAGATTTGCTTTTTAAGTTATATACTTATATTTAAGTGCTTACATATCTATATATTGTTGTGTTTGTGTTCAATCATTAGGATATACATGTTAGAACTTCTTGTTGGATTGTATCTTCTCTTCTGTGGCACCTATGATCTTATGTATGGGAAAAATCACTTCTTCCTATTCATATACCTCCAATCAATTGCTTTCTTGATCATGGCATTTGGATATATTGGCACTTTTGTTCCCAACCCCTAGAAGATCATTGGCATCGGCAATACTTCCTTCACCATTTTCGGTTTTTGTTACTTCAATTCTTTCTGAATATATGATAGTCTTTCAGCAAATGTAATAAATTGTTGCAATTAATAATAACATAGTAGTATTGAGTATCGAACTAATATTGCGTTTTACTATCGAATTATATTTAATTATTAAAATTGAACAAAAAGCTTCTAAATTGATTGAAATAAAATTTGAAACTAACAAAAGTAATAGAATTGAACTTTTATAATAAGAAAAATGTCAAGAATATGTTTCACTTTGAATCCAACATTGGTTTCTAATTTGATCCTAGTTAATAAATTCTTTTATTAAACTATTATTGAATTCTCTTTATTATTCTTGCTCTAATGTCTTGGTGACAGAACCTTTAATTTCAAACTAACCTTTAAGCTTTATAGTACAAGAATTCTCCTATTAAACTACTGCATCTGAAAATAATTCAATTTGTTTCATGACCTATATCTATCCCTAGACTACAATATCATGAATTTCTCATGTCAAACATTCGTAAAGTCCACTTCCGTTTCAAAATACGAATTGTAAAACATTTTAAAGTTGATCAAGCAATAAAAAACATTAAACACAGACATGAGAAAAATAATTCAATAAACTTATTCATATAACTAGAAATCAAATCAGACAAATAAATGTTTCATCTTGTTTCCCTCATCCCTAACAAATAACATTTAGTTACTCATGACAGAGTTACAAATGATAGAGATTAAAGAAGAATTACAAAAAAAATTCATGAATGATTCTTGATAAAAATTTATGCAATGGTGTTAGAAATAGCCGTTTGCGAGTTTCTCTGCTAGAGCACAAGTCTCTAAACTTCTCAATAATAAAAAAGATACCTCGAAAGTGAGAAAAATGCGTTTTAATATATATATATATA
>NC_021163.2:23387425-23506246 GCF_000331145.2 Cicer arietinum | reverse complement strand
TATATATATATATATATATATATATATATATATGCAGGTAATAACTTGTGGTGTGATCTTCTAGAAACATTTCTTGGCATCCCCTCCGATACGGTGGATTAGTTTGAATGTAACATCTCCTATTTTTTTTTTTAATTAATTGATTAGAACCTTAGTTTTATTTATTTTAATTGATCAATTTGGGTGTGAATATAATTGATTAATAATTCCTTCATTGATTTATTTTTATCGCCTAATGATTTATTTTCTTTTACTGCTAATTTTTCTTTTATAATGCAATATATTAGTAATAATCAAAGAATTGACCTTAACAACTTTCCTTCATTTGTGGTCATGGTTCCATACGAGTTTTCCTATCCGTATGAATGACATTATATCCGCGATCATTTGAGTCTTGTATGAGCATGCATAACGTGCATAAAAACTTTTATTTCAAATGGGATATATGTGTATTTTATGGTAATGATTTAATTTTTAAATTCTAAAAATAAATGTTTAATTCCTTTTGATGCAATAAGATTTTTATACTTTCATTTTATAGCATTTAATCCTTTGTTCTTAGTTCGTATTATTTTTCATGGAAATGATCCTTACAAACATTGTTAGGCACTACTAGGAATGGGAATAGGCTAGGTCGTCCGTCAGGGGTCTTAATATGATCTACTTATATGGTCTGGTTTGGCCTGACCTATTTAATAAAAAAGTTAGGCTAAGGCTATTTTTAAAGCCTATTTATTTAAATAGGTCAGACTCAGGCTTATAAAAAAGCATATTATATCTGACATGTCGGCCTATATATATTTAATTATTTATTAATGTTATTTTTTATTATTATATTAATAATATTATTTCCTATTTTAAATTATATCAATTAGGCAATCACTCAGTAGTCATTCATCACTTAGTTGTCATTCCATATTCGGTAACTATTCCATATTTAGTAGTCGTTCCATATTTGGTAGCCATTCAATTAGTCAATAACTCAGTAGTCGTTCCATATTTGTTTAAGAGGTAATAATTGGTGTGTTTGTTTCAGAAAAAAAAAAAATCTATTCTTTAAAACCAAGAATTATATTTTAGAGTTTAAAGGATGTTTGTTTCAGATTTTTTTTAAATTATTTTGTTAGAAAAAATTATTTTTTGTTTAATATATATAGATATGTACATTGATATTGGTATATGAAGAACATCATGTGATATGAGTAGAGCATTTAAATATTTTAATATGAATTAGGTTTTTAAATAGTCTTCCAAGTCAGACCAGACTTTTAAAAAGGTCAGACCGATAAAAAAGTCTATGATAGGCCGTAGTTCAGACTTAAGTCTAAAAAATTAATCGTAGGTTAGACTCGGGTCTTTGAAAGTCTGATCTGGTCTGACTTATTCCCACTCGTAGGCACTACTGATGTGGAAGAATCGCAAGAATGGTTTTGCTATGATGTGTTTTGAGGTACAGAGATTTGTTGGGATTTGAAATTTAAATATTCAGGAGAGCCTTTAAAATTTTATAGATTTTTTTTATATTGCAAAACTAAATGAAATATTTTAAATGAGGGTGTGGTTTATTTCTCTTTAATAAAAAAAATTGAACTGTCGTTTTTTATTTTTATTAATTTAACTCAGTAAAAGTTCTTATAAAAGAAAACATATTTTTATGGAAGATATACTTAAGTAGGTAGTGTGAAATTTAATTTGCAATCTGTTTTAAAAGTAAATCCAAAATTTTCGAATACATAATTAATATAGTTAAGTAGCATATTGAATCAAAATTCAAGGCATTACATTGAACAGGGATGGAACTAGTAAAAATTGCACGAGAGCAAGATGCATAGGGCCACAAGGAGGGTAGGTAGGATATTATACCAAGTTTCTTGGTAATTGTAATACATATTTGCTGAGTTATGGGGTGTTTTAGAAGGTATTTTGTAGTGCAATTTTACTAGAGTGGAGATGGGTGTTGATTCTCAATGCCCCAAGGATATGGCTACTAAGGTTAGAGATAGCAAAGTGAGTCAAATCTTATATTTAATCCTGCGATTAGTCTGCCCGGCAAAGCATGCCAATTTAGATGGTCGAGTTGGAAGTACACTATTGTGTCTCCCACCACAAAGTTTTTCATATTTTTTATTTTGTGACATTTCAAAAAATAATAAAAGTAACTATCATCAATTTACAATATCAAATATCAAAATAAAATCAACACTATCTTAACATAAAAATAAATTCACCAACATTAAATACTCATATTATTCAAAATTACAAGAAAAGAAAAGAGATTAAGTTTTTATTGAATCACAAAAGGGTTATAGTTAAAGTTATCAAACAAACAAAAAAAGAAATTGAAAATATTGGTGATTGCTCGTTGAATGAACAAGATAACATTGTATTAATAAATAACAATATGGAATCAAAATTCGTTTGTAATCAAGAAATCAATGAATTAGAAGAATCCATTACCAAAAATATACATGATCCAAGTCATTGGACAAATATTGATACAAATTTGAGAGATTTATTGGTAGAAAAATATCATGTTAAACTTATTGATATAAATTTTCTTAAAGATTAATCTTCAAGGTACTTTTCTTCGTCACTTTACATTCAAAAGTTGTCCAATAGAGAAATACACGAAAGAAGATGATTGGTTTATTCTCAAGATTTGGATAAAGTATTTTATTTTTCTAGCAAATTATTTAATGTTCTTTCTAGTACAAATAAATTGACTAACGAAAGTAGTAGGAATTGGAGAAATATTAATTAAAAATTAAGAAATCATGAGACAAGTAGTGAACACATTGCTGACATGCGTCCTTAGATATATTTATAATTAAGATTGTCAAAAGGAAAAACAATTGACAAAGATGTTCAAAAATAAATAAATATGGACAAAGAACAATGGAGAAATGTATTATTTAAAATTATTGCTACTGTTAAAACTCTTAGAATTATCCATAACCTCTACCTTGGACATAGAATACAAAATGAATTGATAAATTTGCTAGCAAATGAAATTAAACACATAAATTATTATAAAAAAAATGTTGATGCAAAATATTTTTCAATCATACTTTATTGTACTCTGGATTTAAGTCATCAAGAGCTAATGTCTTTTGTGCTACGATATGTGCATCTTTCATCAACTTAAATACAGATGTTTGAATATTTTTTAGAATTTTTAACCGTAGATGATACATCTAGAAAATATTCCATTCGCACAATTACAAATGAAATAAATAATAGTGGACATGTTATTAGTAATCTAAGAGGATGAGGTTATGATCAAATATGAAAGGGATATATCAAGGTGTGCAAAAAAGAAATATAGATATTAATCTTAGATCATTTTACACTTTGCCATAGTCTAAATTTGGTACTTTGTGACATGGCTAATTGTTACTCGAAAGATACATCTTTTTTTAGAGTGGTACAACGTATATACATTATTTTTTTCTTCAACTAAAATATGAAAATTTCTACAAAATCATATTCCTAGTGTAACTCTAAAGTCATTCTCACAAACACGTTGAAAAAGTCGCATTGAAAGTGTTAAAGCTTTGCATTTCCACACTCCTCATATAAGAGATGCTTTATTAAAAATAGGTGATGTTAATGATGATCCTAAAATAAAAAGAGAAACCGACTGTTTAGCAACTTATGCGCTTAAATTTTTTGCGTTTTTGCTAAGTATGACTATTGGATATGATATTTTATTTGATGTAAGTGTTGATAATGATATTTTACAATTTTAAGAGTCTTTTAAAATTGATTACTTCTTGTAATTAATTGATAGATCAATTACTTCATTTCAAAGTAGATTTTAATAATTTAAATTCTATGCAAATATTTTTGGTTTTCTATTTGATATTGAGAATTTAAGATCATTGGATAATGAAAAATTAAAAGAAAATTACATTAACTTTGAACGTTCTTTAAAACATCAGGACAATTCTGACATAAGAAGGTTAAATTCTTTTTCAAATACATATGTTACTTATAGAATAATGTTAACAATTCATGTAAGAAATAAATTTTTCAAAACTCAAATTAGTTAAATTTTAACTAAGATCAATGATGTCACAAGAAAGATTAAATGAATTAGCTTTATTATTAATTGAAAAATAATTGTTAAACGAAATCGATTACAATAATTTGATAAATAATTTTGCATCGAAAAAATTACAAAAGAAATTTTAAATAAAATATTACCAAATCATGTAGGTTATGAAGTTGGGGTGGGAAATAAAATAAAAAATTTCCAGACGTATTATCATGAATAGTTTAGTAAAATATATTTAAAATATTAAATAGTTTTTTCAAAAAGTCAATATATCTTTTAAACGTAATTGTAATTAAATATTTAATAAAAAAATAAAATATTATTGCAGGCTGTGGGGTTCGAACCCACGCGCACTTATGTGCAGAAGATCTTAAGTCTTCCCCCTTAACCACTCGGGCAAACCTGCTTGTTGTACTATTTTAACCATTAAGATTAATGTACATTAAGGAACTGCTCGTATATGAATTAAGAACTAACCTAAGATATATTATTACTTTTTTTATTGTTTATACACTTGCACACTAAAATTATTCCACGCGACTACTTGTTATCTCCTCAATACCTTTAATAATATTTGTCTTCATTATTTTTTCTTTTAGTCATTTATTTTTTATATTCAAATTGATCATTTAATTTTAAAAAATGTCCCTAATTCTTAATTTTATTCGGTTAACTCATATTGGTTATGTTTCTTCAACTTATTAAACTAAATCGGATCTAACTTTATATTTGACTTTAGAGATAGAGAATATATTGCAATTTTTTTAGCAAGTAGAAATAACATTAATTATTGCATAGCATTGATAGAATATCATCATATGGTAGTGCCATTAAAGATTATCAAACTTAGTGACTCTTCCGTGGCTTCCTCTAAGTCAATTTTTAATCACTACCAGTGGTTGTAGGTTTGATATGGTGGTTTATCATGTGAATAAATTTAAATCACACTTAACCAAAATTTCAAAACTACTAAACATTTTAATATTTTAATTTGATAAAAAATTTAAAGCAAATTTGGAGAAAAAACACTTTATAAACCTTAGGATTTGGGAAAGATGAAGACACTTTAAAAAACACTTCAAAGGTCGATGAACATAATTTTTTAGCAACTTTAACAAAATATTACATCTCTTCTCTTTTTAATTAATATAAAATTCACTTTACCAATTAGGGTCCACCTTTAGACATTATTTAGAAATCCATATTAGAAACACATCCAATTTAAACCTAAAAATTAGTTAAAGGGCAAAAGATGTAGTTAAGGATAAAAAATGGACCCCACTCTTATAACATATAGAAATAAAATATCTTACATAGTCATTCTTTTTATTTACAAAAACAATATTATGTCAATACAAGTTAATCCAATTGATAAAAAATAAGTCATATTTAGTAAGAATCTCTACATATGAGCATTAAAAAATTTCTTCATACGTTAAACTCAAATAACTTAAACTTTTCTGTTATAAAAAAAAATAATGGTCATTTTTCTCACAATTTAAAAATATTCTATAAGTGTAATCTCTTTTTATTTTTTTTACTTTAAATACACTTATTTTATCCATCTATTTTAACTAAAACATAATCTTAATCTCATTATTTTTGAATTTTTGAAATTAGGTTAGTCCGTGTAATTTTAAGATATTAAACATGATTTGGTAATAAAATAATTTTAAGATATAAGTATAATTATTTAAATGTAATTTCTTTATTTGCACTTTCATGTAGGAGTAGGCCCAGTTTGTCTCATGATTTGATTTGGTTTACTCGTCCTGTTCCAAATTAATTTAAGGACAAATGATTATTTTTTGTTATTATTTTGGGTTATTACTGATTCACCTTTCCTAAAAAAATTAATCATCAATTTAGTAATTTATCAGTTGTAAAACAATATTATGAGTTATTACTTTTGAATGAATTGACAACAGACGACTATTGAGTTATTATGAGTTTTTTATGTTTAATTGTTTTTTCTAAAAAACAATTTAAGAATTACTATTTAACATCTGGTCTTAGGACTAACTCGATCTCGACTTGATTCCATCTCGCTTTTAATGAACCATCAACTCATTGAATTCGATCGGGTTAAGGCAGAATAACGTTTAAAATTTGATACGATCAAATATTAAAACCGAATAAAATACATATCAAATATGACCTAACTCGTCCTTTATATACCTCTACTTTAAAGAAAACATTTTCTATCCATAATCTTTCCGCATATTAAATACCGCAATTACTTTTTTTTTCTTCTTTTTTTGTCTTGCTCATATTCTAAACAAAAGCTTGTCATTTTGAGCAACAATATTTTTCTTGTGCATGGTTAAATAAAAGGATAAATTATAACTAGCGTGTTAAATTTGCGTCACACTTTTAACAATTTAATCTATAAAAAATTATTTTGTAATTTATAGGTCAGCAACAAATATTCTCTCATATATAATTCATATAATAAATTATAATAAATGTATTATAATTTTTCTCACCCCTTCAACTAATTAACCGATAAATATTTTAACTAATGACAGTCATATTTCTTTTGTATGATTTATACCATAAACTAAAATTAGTTAATTATAATTTTCTTAGTGAAGACTTCATTAAAAAATATAAACTATAATTGTTTGAGGATTTTTTATGAAAAATAAATGTATCCCGTAATTTTTTATATTTATCGCTCTCTAATATTTGTTCCATTTTTGTTATATTTATAAATGGAAAAAATTTGTGCAGTTTTTTTTTTAACATTTATTAATAATAAATATTTGTCTAAATTTTTTTATGTAATACTATTAAAAAATTTGTCCTACGTTTTTTTAATATTTTTCATAAATGAATATTTGTCTTATTTTTTATGTATTAGTCATAAATATTTATTAAATACGTTTTTAATATTTATCAATATAAATATGTGTTTCGTATATTGTTTAGTGTATTTTTTCAGGTAAACTTAGTTGAGATATCACTTCTATTATGTGATCTCCTTGCACGGTAATTTTTTTTAAAACAAATTGAAGGGGTAATTTCGATTTTTCTAATATTGATTTTTTGTTAGTGTTTTTAATGAAATAAATTGTCACTTTTATGCTCTAAAACTTGACAATGATTAAAAATTAAGAGAACAATATTGGGTTTTTGGTAGTTATTTTTTTATAAGATAATTATTTCTTTCTTACTAAGAGAATTATATTGTATTTCTTTCTTTTTTATAAGATACTTATTTCTTTCTTACTAATAGTTATATTTTGTTTCTGATGATTATTTATTAAAATTACTTGTTTATCCATAAATAATGATCTGACAAATAATTAAATAAAAATAAGGTTATATTTTTTATAGTTTTTTATTTTCTTATATTGATAGCAGAAATTTTGGGCTTTTAAGTTAAAACTAAAGTTCCGAAATTCAAAAAGAAAAAAACTAAGTTCTGAAATTTTAAAAATTTAAAAATTATCTTAGAATAATTAGTTCCGAATCTTTGAAAAGTTTCAACATTTATAACTGAAATATGTTTTTGTTAATTTTTTAGTTTCGAATTTTTTAAATGTTCCAAACATGTTAGTTATAAAATGCTCCAAATTTTTGGTTATAATGTGCTCCGAATTTTGTTACTTTTTTATTAAAATTGCTGCGTAGTAGTTGATGATATTTTATTCTTTTTATATTGGACATTTGCGTTTAAAAAATAGAACACATTTTTCTTTTTAAAATATAACTGAGTTTCAAATATTTTACTTTTAAAAGATTACGAACAAAAAAAAATGTGTTTTAAATATTGAATTAAGGGAAATAATTTTTTTGTTTAATTTTATGATTTAAAAAGCTATTTATGTATTTTCTATTCAAATGTAGAGGTGTGAGATCTAAACTTAGGATGACTAATAGATTTCTCTTAATTAATTAATTAATTAATCAATAACATGTGCAATCACGTCTTGATAATGCTAAATTATTTAAAAATATTCTTAATATCAACTGTTACGTAACACGATTCTTTTGTCTTTAACTAAACTTTTTGTTTTTGAGGAATTGTTTCTAATTAACATTTTGTTTTGAATTAACCTAACCACCACAACAAGCAATAGACCAATATAGGTTTGTTTTTTATTTTCTGTTTACAACAAATTTTATTTGTTGGGGGGCTTAAATATATTTTTAATTTCTTTATTTTGACATAGTCATAATTAGAGTGGTCTTATTTCACAATTTGTGAATTCAGTCCCCCTAGTTTCACAAGATAAAGGATTTTTCTCCACCAACCAATTTTGAGTTTAATTTTACTGATGTGTTTGTATTTTAATGATATGGCATAGTTGTTTCGGTTTAAATTCTAAAAGTTATTATTTTTGGGTTAAATCGAAAGTTTAGAGGTCATCCACATTGACCCAAGAGCAACCACACAAGTGAATTGAACACCACATCTTAACTCTTATGGTCCTGCAGCATTTGATCCCTTGTTATTCTTGCGCTCATTCGAACTATCCAATAATTGGTATCGAAGTCTAGTTCGGCTTTTGGGAGAGCAGGAGCGGATTCTGATGTTCGATCCTTGTATCAAAAGTCTTCATAGTAGTATAATCAAGAGGTGGGTCATGTTGGTAATAACATCGATGCATGCTAGTGATAAAAATAATTCACACTTGATGGGGAGATTGTTGGGTAAGTGTGAATCACATTGACTAAGAATGAACTGAATATTGAGTATAAGTGATATGAATTATACATCCAATATCTTAAGGTTTTTGATGAAGATGTAGTATCACAAATCTATTGTGATTTTGAAGCATTTGTTACATTATTGTTCTCACGCTCCTTTGAACTTCTCATACAATTGCACGAATCATGATATGATTGTAAATAATGAATATATTATAATATTACAATATATTTGTAGATACATGTGATTGTTAATAATATAATGTATTATTAACAATATATATTACAATATATTTATAGATATAAACAAAGTTGAAGTACCAAAAATCGAAATTAGTGAATGATATAGTTCTTTTATGAGTTCGGAATAAAAGTGCCAACATATCCAAATGCCATGATGAAGAAAGCAAGTGCTTGGATGTATAAAAATATGAAGAAGTGATTTTTCCCATACATAAGATCATAACAACCACAGAAGAGGAGGTAGAATCCAACAAGAAGTTCTAACATGTGAATCCTGATGATTGAACACAAACACAAAAATATATAAATAGGTAAGCACTTAAATATTGCTAAAAGCAAAAAATCATTAAAAAAAGTTTAGGTGTATTTTTGTATTTGATAATGGCGTAGTTCGTCACTTAAAATGCACTTTTTGTAGACTTAACAAATTTTGGGGCATTTATGTTTGGCTACAAAAATTGAATTTTAAATGAAGAATAGTACCAACAACAACAATATTTTAAGAAAATCCACCTAAATTTTATCTATTGTTCAATGTTATGTAATAATATTATGCATTTTATACCTATCTACAATCCTGAATCGAAATGTTTTAAGTCCTTTTCCACCAACTTTACCCTTAAGAGCATCACCAAGTTTTTCAGTAACAACCCATTCATTCACCCTACTAGCCTCTAAAAGACCAATAATTGTTGCCTTGGTTCGATGTAGAGACATAGTATTCTCAAACAAAATCCAAAAGAGAAGTAAATGAAGTGACCTGAAAAATGATAAACACATAAGTAACATCAACAAGGTTCAAACCGCAAAACAATTCATTTTAAGAGCATCTCCAATTTTTTTTTTAAATCTATGTCACATGATTATATTTCTCACTAGAGCTCATTTAGGTGGCACACTTGGGTTCCTTAAATGTTTGAAAATTTTAAGGTTGAGTAATCTCACATCGACTATAAATAGTTAAATGTTAGACAAATAAGAGATATGACCAATATTTTCAATGTTTTAAAGTTTTTTGAGGGCCTCTTCGTGGTCTTGATCATTAATCTGTTATTATCCTAGATGTTCCACTGACTCCCTTTCAAGTGGTATTAGAACTTAGTGGGGAGCATGAATGAGATCCTTTTATTTGGATTCATTATAGGATGTGATAACTCACACTTAAATGATAGATTATTGAAATTTAATTGTGAGAGTTCGTCTCATACTAAATATGAATTGTTCAAATACATGATCTATTAGATACGTGACCCATAGTTCCATTGCATTAAAATTTTGGATGAAGATGTATATCAAAGTCTGTTAGGTAGTCTTAATCACTAATTCTTTGTTGCTCGCGGTGCTCTCTTTTACATATGAGACAATTATATAAGAATAAATAAATAAACAACTTTTAGTCTTAAAATGAACCAATCATTTAGAGATGTTAATACAAATAGAAAAAAGACAAATTAAGTTGAGTAAATAAAGACCTTGGAGTTCCAACAGCATTTAGAAGTGTGATGATGGAAGGGATATAAACAGCACCCCACTTAGGGACCACAACCTCAGGCACAACAACTGTTGCAGGTAACACAATGCAATAGAACACAAATGTGTTGATGTGGGCCACAATCTTTCGAACAAAGAAAAAACTGTAAACAACATATATCTTCTTCCAAAAAGATACTTTCTGCAGTAGACAAACATGCACATGAAATTTGATCATATTATTAAATTAAAATTGGTCAGTGTATTCAAGGGAACAACCTTACCTTGTTTGTCACAATCTCCCTAAACATTTTTCTGAAAAGATTGGCCGGCCCACATGACCATCGATGTTGTTGGTATCTATAGGCCTTTAAAGTACTTGGCAATTCATTTTTAACCTATATACCAAGGCATATCATATGTCAACAAAATCATATATTAAAATGAAAACAATCTAGTATGAATTTTGTTGTTAGACTTTTTGAAAAGAAAAAAAAAAATGAAACCAATATAAATGATATTAACACTCCTTTAGTAGTCACAATGTCTTAAAAATTAGCTCCAAAATTTAATCCATAAAACATATGGATCATGATTTAATTGATTGATCTAATGATAAATAAAAATAAATAAAAAAATTGAACCAACCATGTGAATGTGTGCCTCAAATCATAAAGTTAATTATGCTTAAGAGTTGTTATAACTATCTTTGGCCAAGTTAGTTATGACAAGGTGGTTATAGTTAGTTAAGTAAATGCCTTCAAATACTATAGTTGTAAATACATTGAAGTAATGTTGTTGTAATAGCAGTGAGAGCTAGAAAACTAAGAGAGACATATGCAATTCAAGATTCATAGAAAATCAGAGAGAGAAGATTAAAGGGAGAAGAGAAAGATTGAGAGAAATGCTAGTATTGTTGGTTCATAAACAGTGATAGATACTATGAGATCAATCTTGAGAAGACTTTAATCTTGTAAAGTTCAATCATTAATAGTGGATTAATTTTGCTTGCTTGCCCGTGACGTAGGTCTCATCAATTGAGACCGAACACGTAAATTCTTGGTGTTATTCTTCCCTTATCCTTCTTTATTTTCGTTTGCATTTGATAGAGAAAACTGATTTTAGAAAACGAAAACAGGTTTTACAAAACTGCAGAAAACAGAGAACGTTAATCAGTCTCCATTTTCTAGTTTTCTGTTTTTTCTAGTTTTCTGAACATTTTCCTTTTTTCGTTTTTTCTTTTGCAATTGTTTGTTTTCTGTTTTGTAAGTTAATCTTTGTTGCAGATCTCAATATTGTTTTAACAAACCATAACTAAATTACGATTCAACTTAACTCCATACTAATTTATTATTTAAATTGATTCTATATTGGCTCAATTCAACTAGACAAATAGTATAACTAGAATCAAACCAAAGTTGAACTTATCAATTCTTAATTAAACTAGATGATTCAATATGATTTTGACGTTGAATTTATAAGAAAGTGGAACCTTTAAATTGGAGAGGTATAAGAATTTCCATCCTTTGAGACTGGCACGTACAGCAAGGTCCATGTCTTCCACTGTGGTCCTATCTTTCCACCCACCTGCTTCATTCAAAGCCAAAGTTCTCCATACACCAGCAGTCCCTATATTTGTGTACATCATTTACAACCCCACAAACAAATATTATCTATGATGTAATGTAATGTAAATTCATCATTCATGCCACAAACAACTTCACAAGACAAAATTGAGATTGTAACCATTGAAGCCAAAAAAAGCGTAGGTGGAAGACCCCACTTCTTGTTCCACTCTAAAATGGTAATCAAGTGACATTTCTTGCATCCTTGTCATCAAACATTCGTCCGCATTCACTAAAAACAAACAACAAACATAGACATTGTTAGTTTATACCAAATAACTTTAATGGCGCTTAACAATTAATTATCAATGAATCACTGAAAATATAATTATATTTACTTTAAGTAACACAAAATAAGATTTGTGATCGAATCACATCGTAAATTGTTGAAAATTCTTTTGACATATATAAGAAAAAGGTGGATACAAAATTTAAATTGGTTAATAAATAAATAAAATGGCGTGGCTTTTAAAATGATGGGTCCATACACCAAATTCTAAGATAATAATGTGCTCATATAAAATATTTTAAGATTAAAATATAACAAAATAAACTCATTATTTATAACAGTGTAAAATACTGATATTGTATTGAATACAATTTCCCTATGTATGTTTTACAATATATATAGTATATATTTTGTAAATCATTCATATCGACATAATATACTTAAATAATAAAAAGGCTCATACAATAAAAAAAAATGTAATTGAAAGGACACATTGCTAGTTGGAAATTTTAATAATTGTGTTATTGATTATTTTACTTCCAAAACACTTTTCAATTAATTTGTTTATTTATATGACTGTTGTGCCACAGAAACTAACTCAATGCAATCATAAATTAATCTTAGCTATCTTAATACCTTATGACATCCGTATTTAATCATGTATCAGTTTATTTATATTACGAGAGTGATTTGTCATGACCGACTTTATCCTATCAAGGTATACAATTAAATTGTGCAATACCACATAATCCTGTTTGGGAGGGTTCAAAATTTTTTGTAACTCATTGGAATTTAATTTGATTTTCAGATACTAGAGTCAAATGATAAAATATTTATGTTAAAAAAAATTACAAAATGAATATTATTAATTGTGATACGTTTGTGAAAATTAAATTATATAGATTTACAAGATAATTGTGGTTTATGTAGTTTGATATATGTTAATCTTTTGATAAATTCCGACTATAACTGACATAACATATGTTAATAGATATACAAATGTTGGATTCAATAATCGGTATGTTTTATTAGTAGAATTGTGGTTGTTGTGTTATTATTATCTAAATATATATTTAAATCTAATATGTGAAAGTGACGTGTTATCTCTACATCTTTTAATGTTGCATGAATTAACATAATTAATTGGCATGCATCATGTAAATTGTTATGTGTAAGTGTATCATGTAGATCGATATACATATATACGGACTAAAATTTATTTTACAATTTTTTTTTTGAACTATTAAAATTGTAATTTTTTACTATGGACTTAATTTTTAAGATTAGGACATGACCTCCAAAATCTTTAAGACAACCATGATCAAATCTCATTTCCACCTTTTTCATATTAGTACTTCTTTTATACAAGAAAAATAGTAAATAGACAAATAATTCCTAAAATTGAAAATTTAGTTAATTAATGTTTGAATTTTCTAAATTGACAAATAGATCTCTAAAATTATAAAATATAATTAAAATAGTCTTTCATTAAATTTTTGCCGTTAGATATTTTTATGTGGTACTGTAAATAAATATGTGTGTTTATCAATGTTGATCCTGCATCAATGTCATCTTTCTAGAGAAAAAAATTTCAATAGAATTTTGTCATCTGAAAGACAAAGTTATGAGTAGTTGTAATTATTGACAAATTAGTCCGCAAAATATTTAAATTATAGAGAAAAATAAATTGATGTTGTAAAACATTGATATGAGATCAACGCATATGACTCATATATTTAATTAACATGTCACATCATAGTTTTTATCGATCAAAAATTAAACGTGAACTTTTTTGATAAATATTTTACAATTTTTATCGATTTATAAATTTAAATACTTATTTAATTAATATTTACTGTTTCAGATATCAATTTGTCTATTTATTCCAAAAAAATAATAATAATACTGATTTCTTTGGTAATAATAAGAGAAGCATTCAAGCACCAAATGGGGCCTACTTCATCCCCAGCCAAACTCTTCGACATTTCCAAAACAAACAAAAGCCTACCACATTTTTTAAAATTGTTTTCACTTTCAAGAACTACAATGTATTTCATTCGTGTGATTGTGGTTTAAAATTTTTATACATGTATTAAGAGATGTAATAATTAAAAAAAAATTATTTTATTAAATTGATTATTTTAACTATTTGTTAGTTTTACACTATTATCAATTTAAGTTCAATAATATTTTGTAAATTGTGCACATAATAATTATTAAAGGATAGTATAAAAAAAAATAATTAAACGCTTCATCTAGATTTGTGTCAATTAATTTTTCAAAAGCTATAATGTAGCTTGTACTAATATTTACTTCTTTCTTTTTACACACTTTCAACGCACTTTTTCCAATTGTATTATTCAACTAACACTACTTGTATCATTTAGAATTCAATATTTTATGTATGTATTAAGATATTGATAATGAAATAATATTTAATAAAGATAATATGGTAAAAATAATATTATCTTTTTCATTTATACATTTTTTAATGTGGTAAATGATCAAATAGATCAATTATTATAGAAATAAGAGAATATAAAATTAATGTATGTGTGATACTGAGATTCCGACAAATCTACTCTGATATAAAAAATGTATGAAGTGTGTTTAATTCTATTGTAACGAAAATTGATTTTAATTAAAATTAAAAGTAAGTTGAATAAAAAATTAGTTATATTTTAATACATTGTTTAACTAAATGAATGGTGCAAATAGCATCATTAGCATGAACCATTCTTACTAAGTTGAGACTGCGGATTCTAACAATCCTGAACAACACCAAATATTATTAATAAAAATAACAATCCTGAACAAAACCAGATATTATTAATAAAAATAACAAGAAAAAACAAAAAAGAGCAAAGGAGCAACAACAAAACTCAAACACATAAAAAAAAAAAATACAAAATAAGAAATGAAAATGATTTCTAGATAACTCTTCTAAAATAAAAAGAGAGATAATGTGCCACCGTACAAAATATAGCCAAAAATACCAAAGTTAGCCAAAATATTAGCACAAAAATTTATCTCCTTAAAAAATATGAAAACACTTAAACTATCATTTAGAAGATAAGATACATATAGTTTTGAGACATTTATATAAGAATGAGTTGAATAATAATTTGATGATAAAAAAATCAATTATAAATTATAATTTTAAAACAGAGTCAACCTTGCATCCTCCAAAAATAAAACCAAATATAATTTACTACAAAAATAAACCACAACTTATTAACCACATGTTTTAATTGACAACACATTTGACACAATCACAATAAAACACTACAATTTTAATAAAAATTATATTTTAAAACTTTCACAAAATTACGGTACCATAAAAAAATTTCGTCAAATTGAATGTGGATTTAAACTTGTACCAAGTTTAATTTGATTCTCCAAAGAAGGAAAAAAAGAAATTACCAAACTTCCAGCGAGCCTGAACAAGACCAATTTCAGGATTATTAACAAAGAAAGGAATGGTTCGCCAAAGAAAATCAGGTTCTGGTTGAAAATCAGCATCAAAGATGGCAACATAATCACATTGTTTCACATAGCTATGCTTCATTCCTTCTTTTAGAGCACCTGCTTTATACCCATTTCTGTTGTCCCTAACTTCATACTTTATGTTCACACCTTTGCTTCTCCATTTATGGCATTCTAGCTCCACCAACTCCTGCATTTTTTTGGGTTCACTTGCCACAATCATTTACTCACCTTTTAATACAAACCTATCCCCATCATTAATCCAATTATTTACTATCATTGATTATTGTCAACACTACTAAAAAATATCGGATTAGACACACACAAAAGTGAATTTTGTCTGCATAAATGAATTTTTAAGTGTGGTTGACTGGTTGTATTATAAAGATACACGATGTAATTAATATGATAATCATTTTTCTCTGTAAATTTAATAGTTTTCACAACTGCTACAAACTACTGCAACATGCAAACCGTTGTAGAGATCCAAATCCTTATAATACTAAGCAACAAATTTTCATTTTTTTTTATATTCTTTTTTTTAGTATAAATGCCATTCCACTATTCTACATTTTTTATATTAAAAAAGAAACACATTAGTTGTGTAGCATATATATACCTTGATTGTTGGGTCAGTTGAATCATCAAGAATTTGTATGATGATCCTATCAGAAGGCCAAGAGAGTCCACATGCAGCACCAATTGATAGCTGATAAACCTATATTGAGAACCATATATATCTCAAATTAAAGGAGATAAAAAAAAATTGTCCTTTTAAAACTTCATATGAAATTGAAAAAACTAAATTCAACGTTCACCTCTCTTTCATTGTACATTGGAACTTGAACAAGAACCATTGGATAATTAGAGTTTCCCAACTCAACATCATCCTTAAAACTCTCCCATTTATATTGCTTTTCTGGTTTTCTATCAAACAACTTGACCAAACAAATAACAATGCCCATGTAAACCCTCTCAACCAACATCATCAACGACATGGTCAAACATAGAAACACTGCCACTCTCAGTATTGGCACGATCAATGGTTCTCTAACTTGTCTCCAAATAAACTCAAGTTGTAAACTAACTTCATCACTTGCTCCTTGAAATTCAACCATTTTTTACTTAAGAATTTTTTTTTTTTGTTAAAAAATGATAATGACAATGGCCCAGTTGGTTGAAATGGAATGGATTTGAATAAATTAACAAAATTTGGTTAAAGAAAAGAGAATAGTTTCCTTTTTGTTTCAATGGTCTAGCAAAGAAGGAAAAAAACAAAACCTTGCTATGTTTCAACTCAAAACATAGGACAAAGTTTTTTTATTTGATATCTAGAAACAGAAAGTAGTTAATGGAAGAGTATTGTTGATAATGCTAATGGATATATGCCGCTTTTTCCATGATTATAGAACACATAATATTCTGATTTTATCTGAAGGTTAAAACCTGTTCTGGTTTAAAGAGATTCAGAACAGAGCAATGAGAGTGCAAAGCAGATAAAGGGTTGAAAAAACGAACGGAATTAATAAAAGGGGAAAGAGAGAGAGAGATTGTGTGTTTGAGTTTTTGTAAAAGCTATGGCATTGTGAGTGTGATAATGCTATATTTTGTTTTCTCTGTTATTTGTGTTGAAGTGTTGGTTGCATTTTATAATGGGTGTTGATGCACTCTCAGTGCCTAAAAACACCCCTAACTGTTGCAACCAAAAGTGTGAGCGTGAAGCATACATACATAGAATAGAATGACCAAAATAATCAAGGAGGTCTTAATTATTTGAGAGGTCCCGGTTTGAATCTAACAAATCAGATTCTAATAAAAAATATAATATTGAAAACTATAAATTATATTAAAATATCATATTTTTATCAAATGAAAATATTAAAAATTCAAATTATTTTATGTAAATTCATTAAAATAAGTAAATTGTAAATAACATCTAAATACAATTTCAATCTAATAATAACTTTCTTGTTGTTTAAAAATAGTCATCTTTATATTTACAATAATGATTTGTCATCTAATAATAATTTGTTTCAATATTATTGGATCTATTATATTTACAACAGAATTCATTAATAAATCAGTAATGAATTCTATTGTAAATATAATAGATTACCAACAAATGATCTAATAGATTATCCACAAAAGATCTATTAGTACTATTGTAAATCACTGAATTAATAATGAGTTCCTAAAATCTAAAACCCTAACATCATATTAAATAATAGATAATGGTTCTTAATATTCGTAAATCAGTAAATCAATTATTTCAAACAATTTGAGTTATGAATCACAAAACTTGACGACAAGATTCTAACATTTAGTAGTATGTGGTGGTGTCTGCTAGAACTCCCGTCACATACTCATTGGTGGGGGTGGAGAGTTTTAAATGTAATTCAAATTGATTTGTAATTAGTTAGTTAGAATATAGTTAGAATATGGTTAGAAGTTGGTTAAGTTTGTTATAACTGAATCAGATAAAAATTGTTTCTATAAAAGCCTTCAAAACCAAGAACAATCTTGTAATGCTTAACCAGAACATTCTTCAGACTGTCCAAATTGATAATCAATCTTTGTTTCTATAAAACTCTTTTCTTCTCAATTTTAATTCCTCTCAAATATACAACCTGTTCCAACAATTGACATCGAGAGCTTGGGTTCTAAACCTTGGGAAACACGATTGCAAGTGTGAAAGGGAATCAAAATTGGGAAACACAAGTGTGAGTGAAAGAAGACATGAATGGAGGAGGATTTCCATCGAATTTGCCAATTTTGGATGGGAAGAACTGGGAGAGGTGGTATGCATCAATGAGATCGTTGCTGGGAGCTCAAGAAGTATTTGAGATTGTTCAAGATGATTATGAACAACTTGGTGCGAATCCAACAGAAAGACAGCAAACAACTTTCAAAGATTGCAAGAAAAGAGATTGCAAGGCATTGTTCTACATCCAGCAAAGTGTGGATTCAAACAATTTTGAAAGGATCTCAAAGGTATCTACATCAAAAGAGGCATGGGATATCTTGGTGAAGTATTACACGGGTGATGAAAAAACGAAGAAGATCAAACTTCAAATGCTAAGAAGAAAGCATGAATTACTGCAAATGGAGAACAATGAGAATGTGACTGCTATTTCAATTGAGTGCAGACAATCACTAATCAGATGAAAGCCAATGGAGAAGTGATGATTGTGATTATTGAAAATATTTTGAGGACACTAACACAAAGATACGATCATATAGTGGTGGCTATTGAAGAATCAAAGAACCTTGATACAATGAAGTTGGAAGATTTGCAAAGCTCCCTAGAAGCTCATGAGTTAAGGGTAAAAGAAAGAGATGAGGCACACACACAAACACAGGCACTGCAAGCTCAGATCAGCAAGAAGTCCAATCAAGATGGAGTAAAAAACAAGAAGTGGAAGGGCAAGTCAAGATGGCACCAGAAACAGGATCAAGATGAGGAGGTTGGAGGTCAAGAAGTCAACAAAACAGTGATAATAAAAGCAACAAACCATCTGACAAGAAGAAGTTTGACAAAAGGAGGGTCCAATGTTATAATTTTCAAAAATATGGGCATTTTGCAGATGAATGTAGATCCAAGAAAGTACAAAGAGTTGATGATGAAGTTCAATTGTCCCAAACAGACAGTTCTAACTCAGATGAAGTGTTACTGATGGCTTCTACAAGCATGGAGGATGATTGTCCAGGATTGTAGTACCTTGACACAGGGTGCTCGAATCACATGACTGGCCATAAAGATTGGTTTATAAGTATTGATGAGAAGGTGAAAAGGGAAATTAGATTTGCAGACAACAACACAGTAACAGTTGAAGGAGTTGGCAAGATCTTGATTCAAATAAGGGATGGCAAACAATCTTTCATATGTGATGTGTTGTATGTGCCAAATATGAAGAACAATTTGTTAACACTTGGGTAATTACTGGAGAAGGGATACTCTATGAGTATGGATAATGGACAAATGAAGATGTTTGATAGTGCAAAGAGGCTTATCTTAATTCATATGGTGATAGGAATTCCAGAAATTCAAGTGCCAAAGGAGATATGTGAAGAATGTTGTCAAGCCAAGCAACATATGAATTCATTTAAATCAGAATTACCAACTAGATCCTCAAGAATGATGGAGGTAATTTTTTTTTCCTGATGTTTGTGGTCCATTT
Organism: Cicer arietinum; assembly: GCF_000331145.2. Lineage (NCBI taxonomy): Eukaryota > Viridiplantae > Streptophyta > Magnoliopsida > Fabales > Fabaceae > Cicer > Cicer arietinum. Next base: position 23,486,302 of record NC_021163.2, on the reverse strand, counting down.
GAAGAAATGTCAGTAGAAGATAATTACTACTTTGTATCATTCATTGATGATTTTACAAAGAAAATGTGGATATATCTAATCAAAAGAAATAATGAAGTGCTTGAGATACTTAAAAAATTCAAGAGAATGGCTGAAAAACAAAGTGGTTCTAGTATGAAAATCATCAGGACATATAGAGGAAGAGAATATAATTATCATAAATTCCATGATTTTTGTGAAAAAGAAGGGATATTGCATGAAGTGACTGCACCATACACTGCCCAACATAATGGCATTGCTGAAAAGACAAACAGAACTATAGTGAACATGGCCAGGAGCATCTTGAAGGCGAAGAACATGCCTCGTAGATTCTGGGGGGAAGCAGTATCAACTGCAGTATACATTTTGAATAGGTGTCCAACCAAGAGACTGGGCACAAGGACACTTGAAGAAGCTTGGACTGGAAGAAAACCAATTGTGAATCACTTGAAAGTGTTCGGTTCATTGTGCTTCAGGCATGTACCAATTCAAAACAAGAGGAAGCTTGATGACAGGGCTGAACAAATAGTGTTGTTGGGTTATGATGTCACTGGGGCTTACAAGATGTATGATCCAAACAAGAACAAATTGGTGATAAGCAGAGACATACTAGTGGATGAATCAAGAGGTTGGGACTGGACAATGAATGCAGTCAGCCCAGACATACCAACCAGACAAGCCAGTAGTGCCAGTGAACAAGAGACCAATTGATGTGAAATGGGTCTATAAACTGAAATTGAAACCTGATGGGCAGGTTGCCAAGTACAAGGCTAGACTTGTAGCAAATGGATTTTTGCAAAAACATGGGTTGGACTATGATGAGGTATTTTCCCTAGTAGCTAGAATTGAAACAGTAAGGATGGTAGTATCAATGGCTAGCTACAAAGGTTGGTCTATGCATCAGTTGGATGTTAAATCATCCTTCCTCGATGGATCATTAGATGAAGAGGTGTATGTGAAGCAGCCCATTGGATATGTGAAAACAGACAAAGAAGATCATGTATACAAACTGAAGAAAGCCTTATATGGCCTGAAACAAGCTCTTAGGGCTTGGAACAAGAGGATTGATCGATTCCTCATAGAGCAGCAATTTGAAAAGTGTGTGAATGAGAATGGAGTTTATATCAAGAAGGGAGCAGCAGCACCTGCACTGATGATATGCCTTTATGTTGATGGTTTACTGCTAACTGCCAGTGATGAAGTGAAAATCGATGAGTTCAAATTCAGAATGGAGAAGGAATTTGAGATGACTGATTTAGGCATGCTGGCATATTTCCTTGGTATTGAATTTGAAATTAGGAAAAATAGAATTTTTATGCATCAAAGAAAGTATGCAAGTGAAGTATTAAAAAGGTTTAAAATGCAAGATTGCAATAGAAGCAGCACCCCATCAGAATCAGGGCTAGTGATGTCCAAATAGGGCAATGATGAGTTGATTGATCCTACAACCTTCAAGCAAATTGTAGGATCCTTGAGATACTTGTGCAACACTAGGCCAGATATCTCATATAGCGCTGGGTTGATTAGTAGGTACATGAAGAAGCCTAGGACATCACACTATATGGCAGAAAAAAGGATTTTGAGATACATAAAGGAGACCATTAAACTTGGTTTGTTGTATTCCACAAAACTGAATGAAGAAAAAGCTGAACTTATTGGCTTCACCGATGCTGATTGGTGTGGAAATATGGATGATAAAAAGAACACCATGGGCTATGTATTTACCATCAATAACTCATCAATCTCATGGTGTTCAAAGAAGCAAAGCATAGTAGCATTGTCCACATGTGAAGCTGAATATTTCGCTGCATCGGAGCATGTCAAGCTATGTGGCTGGCAGAAATAATGGCAGAACTGGGATTAAGAAGCAATGATGCAGTGAAGATGAAGATAGATAATAAATCAGCTATAGACCTATCAAGACATCCAAGTGTTCATGGAAGAAGCAAGCACATAGCAATGAGATTCCATTTCCTAAGGGATCAAGTAATGAAGGGTAAAATAAAGCTGGAACACTACAATACAAATGATCAAAAGGCTCACATCTTAACCAAAAGCTTGAAGAGAGTGAAGTTTCAAGAGATGATGATCAAACTTGGATTAATATCAAATTGAATCACTTTGAATTAGGGAGCATGTTAAATGTAATTCAAATTGATTTGTAATTAGTTAGTTAGAAGATAGTTAGAAGTTTGTTAAGTTTGTTGTAACTGGATCAGCTAAAAACTGTTTTCTATGAAAGCCTTCAAAATCAAGAACAATCTTGTAATACTTAACCAGAACATTCTCCAGACTGTCCAGATTGATAATCAATCTTCGTTTTCTGACTTTCTGTTTTTCTTCTCTTTTCTTCTCAATTTCAATTCCTCTCAAATATACAACATATTCCAACAAAAAGGACATAAGTAAGGACATCAATGCAATTTTTTAAAGTTCAAAGCATACTATGCAATTTAGAGTCTCTCTAGTTTAAGCCATGTAACAATGTTGTAGTTGCAGCTAGAGATTGATTGTTTGTCTTAGAAATAATATTAAAAAATGCTATATACCTGCAGTGTTGGATGCCACATTTTATGTTTATAAAACAATCCTCTCGATAATTGTGCATTAATATCTTGAATTTTCAATTGAAGAAAAAAGTTTGGCATAATTTCTAGTTACAAGCTCTTGTCTAGCAATAAAAAAAATAAAAATTTATTTGTTGATTTGATTCTTCTACTTTTACAATTTTACATAATTGATCATATTTTAAAAATCGACAATTTTGATTTTTGTCTCAGATTTTTGAACTATGAAATAAAGATTTAACATATTTTAATTAATGTGGCATATAATTTCATAATATAGAATCATCTAAATATCTAGATGCATTAACTATTCATATGTTCTTAATTAAATTACAAAAATGCAAATTTTCTGAAATTGAAGTTTAATTTTTTAGATGATTTTATTGCGATGTTATGGTGTTGATTATTTTATATCTTTGTATCATAAGTCACGTTATTTAAAATATGTCATGTCGCTAATTTTTAATTAAAAAAAAATTATGATGAGGGACAAAACTATCAAATCTTAAAAAAGTTGATTAATTTCATGAATTTTTAAAAATAAAAAAATTAAAATTACAATTAAACTAAAAATAAAATAAAATTTTGAGAATATACTTAATACTTTAAAATTTTTAAAAGTGATATTTTAACATAATTTTTTTTTCTTTTATATTCTTTAGCAAATACCTTTAAAGAACTTGTTAGCACTCAAAAAGAACACATGGTTCCTTCTTACGGAGGATAAAGAAAAAACACCGACTTTTAAATAATCTAAACTTCATAATTTAGCTTTATAAATACATTGGTGAACAAGACTCAACGCTTTCCTATAAATATAAATTTAAGACTCGATTTGTGTTCTTATGTTAAAAATATATTTATCATCTCGTTTATGGATAAAAATATATATATTTTGCTATTATTTTTATAGATAAAATATATTAATTTTACTTTTAATTATAAGTTGTTAGAGAGATAAATTGATCACATTGTATTTGGTTGGATGAAAAAATAGGTATTAATTTTATTCTATTTTCCCGTAATAAGTAAAACTTTTAAAAGTATAAACAACAATATTTATTTATATATAATCAATTTCAATATAACATTGAACTACTAAAGTATAAACATCAATTATTTGTTTATGCTATTTCATCTCAAAATATTAATAAAATTAATCAAAAACGAGTGATGTATTTTATTTAAAATTTAAATTAAACATATCAATTTTTTACTGATTTATTTTAACCTTTAGATAGAAATAATATAGTTTAACAATAAAAACCAATTTTAGCTCATATTTAACCTAAGGCAGCGCAATTTTTAGCTAGTGTCCATTTATTCCATGATATGCCTAAATGTATTCAGCATTCCATTATAATGATTGATGTGAATATCATTTTGTAAAAACAAAACAAAATAACTCATTTATCTTCTTTTAGCACCTAAGACAAAATAGTTTAAGCAATAATTCGATGTTTAATTAAGAGTTTATATGTCTTGCCAAACATACTTTTAATTATGCAAGGAATTGTTGCTCTGTATGAAGGGGGAAAAAAAAAACTCCTACTCTCATTTGCACTTCTTTCCTCTCAATCTGTGAATGCTTTTCTATTTTTAGTTAATGTTAGCTCATTTGAAATTATAAAGGATTATATAGTTCTAGATTTACAAAAGTATTCTCACTAAAATGTGTTTCAACATTTTACACGTCTCTCTGCATTTCCCCAGATTTTTTCTACAAAAGACTAAGCAAACACCTTGTATGCATTTCTATTATATATTTCAAAACCAAAGGGTTACACGGTACAAAAGACACTAAGACCTACTACAAAAGAACATCATTATTAACTATAGAAAAAATATGATACAAAGTATGTTATTTTTCTACACACGCGCATGCGCGTTTCATTCATACACGTTATTTGATTATAATTTATTACTTTCAAAAGGATTTATTTGAATTAGTATAGACTAGGTATGAAAATCAACCTAACAAACTTAAATTATATTAAGAGTCTCTTCCATTGATAGTAATTCTATCTTATATTATCATTTTATTTTTTTGTGGAGTGTGATATTTCTACCGTATTGTTATATGTTCCATTTTCTTGTTTGTTTTTTCTCTTTCATTTGCTTTGATTTAAGAAATTACCTAGTTAGGTCATACATGAATCAACTAGATCCATATCATAATCAATACATTACTATTTTTGACATCCATTCAAAATATGATGTGAAAAGCTCTCACATACTACCCAAGTAAATTCCACATGAATATTATAATCGATATATAAAAATTGTCCAATGCAAAAAAGCATTTTTGTACTACTGTGATAGTGATTTTTTTTAAAAAAAAAGAAGTGACTCACACAATTACGAGATCTCGAATTTGTATTCATAATTAAGACGTCAAATCTATTAATATCGATATTTGTTAGTGTCATAGAAGAGTTTTTTTTTTTTAATGAAGTATTATCCATCTAGTGCAAGTTTGTAGAGAATGAATATGGAATATGTAACTTTTTGCAATGAATATACCACACCATATTAGGATTTTTTTCTTCTATAATATCCTTTTCCCCTTCAAGAGATTGTATCCTAGGGATACAACCATCTATTGGTTCATTTTTTTAAACAAATTGAAAATATAATAAAATAATAAATTAAATACAATAAAAATAATTTAAAAAAAACTAAATTATATTAATAAAATTTAACAAAATCCATTAACCGTAAAAAAAAATTATTTAACAGTGTCAACCTAAATGTCCTTAGTCCCACATCTAGGAGATCACTGAATTTGTCTAGCTCTTTGAATGACTTGAGGTTGTTCTGGTTCATCCTCATTTTGATCATGTTTCTCATCATCATTCTCAATTATTGGTGGTGTATGCAACTCAAACTCTTGATAATTTGTGTGTGTATTAGAGCTACTACCACATATTTACATATAATTTTGATCTCGGGATTATACATGTAATAAAAAATAGCATAGACTGACTCAAGAGTTGTAACGAGTTCCAAACAAATTATAGAAAATCATGTGTTATGTTGAGTCACTGGGGTTTATATTTCAGACATTAAAAGAACATAATATTGAGTTGGCATTTTTGTAGGGTTATGTACATGTGGTGGTGGTGATGAACCATAATATGGAACTTCTGTAAGGGTTTGTAGGTGCGGTGGTCGTGGGCCATAATATGGAATGTATATGGTTTGGTATGTAGGCGAGATGATGACGAAGACGGTTATGCGGTTTGATACATGGTTTATTCTTGTGGGGTTGATTGGAGGTTGAGTGGACAAGATGATATGTTGGCGGAGGAAAATGTGGATCATGCAGATATTGTTCGACAAAAATAAATAATTTTGTGTGTTGCCTAAATCAATTCATATATTTTGTGATGTGTTGTAAAACATCTTAGACGGACTGATCTTACAATACGTGATTCTCACAATCATTTGAGTGTTTAATTTGCTTTCTCCAAACTCATCCCCAATTAACATCAACTCCATACCTCATGTTGACCTATTGGAAGCTTTTCACGACCTCTAGAGGTTGTGGTATTTGTTAGATTGAAATTGAATTGAAGTGTAATCCTATTTGTATGATGTTTTTCAACAATCTGGTAACAAGGCATATATGTACATGTAGTCTAAGTGTCCATCTTTTTTTGGGGAACATCATATTGGAATCCGAGGTACAATCTCCAATAAAGTTGATATGTAAAAAATACATTAATGTAAATATAAGAAATATAAAAAATATATATAATTAAAATAATAAAAACATGTGTGAAAGAATATATTACTTCTTCAACCATCCCATCATGTGGTGGATTATTTTTCAGTATCCTTCTTTGTTGTTCAAAGAGTTACACGAGTTTAGCAACCTCCTAGATATGAGACTTAGGGCATTATGTGAATACCGTTAATTAAAATTTAATTATTTTTTTTACATTTAATGTATTTGTTGGATTTTATTAATATAATTCAGTTTGTTTATTATTTTTATTATATTTTCAATTTGTTAAAAATAATTAATTAATAGAGCATGCTTAGGTCTCAAAAAATTAGGACATTTTAATATATTAGTTTTAAAGTTGACTATTTTGAAATTTTTTATTAAAAAAATAGGATATTATAGAATCCCACTATATGATAAGATAAATAAATGGGAAGAAAATCGTTATCATAGTCACAAATCTTTCTAAATCCTCACCTAAAACTATTGCCATAGTCAAATGATACATGAATTACATTCTTAATTAGTGTGTTAGTACTAACTATCAACTTTAACAAAAATTTAAAATAGTGGATAATCTCCACTTATGCATCATTATTGTTCATTACAGATTTAGACTTTATACCCTCGGAATTAGCTAGTAGTTTTTGTGTCTTTGTAGTACAGGAAAATGAAGCACATGATTTTTAGCTCTGTGTGTTTTAATATTACCCATTAATATTATCTGTGTGTAGGACTACACTCTGTTTTTTTGTGAAGGGATTTATTAGACTATGTTAAGGATCCATACCTATGAGTAAAATTTGACCAATATTCCACCAATTAGTAGTTTCAATATTCTTGCTTCATTTAATGGATGCAGTGATTTATTACTTTATTTCTGATTTGTTAACTCACGATTTGGTGCAATATCTTAGTTAAATTATGGTGAGAATTTGTAAGCCGTAATGTAAATCTTCTATTGATCAATACAATAGCAGTTGATGAAATATTTTTTAAGTAAATTATTAACCTATAGATAGGATAAATGTTAATAGCTGAAGATGTATTTTCAAAAAATAATGAAAATAATTTTTTGAAATTTTTATTATTTTTATATATGTACACAATTGTTGACTTTAAAAATATCTTACGTTTTTATTAACGAATAAAATTAACATAAATTTTAAGAAACAAAAACATGAATATTTTTTACTTAATTGCAATTTTGGTCCCTCTATTTTAGATGAATTACGAAAATAGTCTCTCATTTTATTTCACCCAAGTTTTAATTCTCAAATAGAATTTTGGTCCAAAAGTCGATGAAGTGTCATGTTTGTGCGCTTATTTAAATCACATTATGCCCAAAGATCTTGTGGTTCAATAATTGTAATTGAGATCTATGATCATAAATGTTGTGGTATGGTTTAAAAAATGACATTTTCTCAAGCTTTGAACAAAATTATGTTTGGGGACCAAAACTAGAGAGAAATAAAATTGGGGACTATTTTCGTGATTTAACTAAAATAGGGGGACTAAAACTACAATTAAGTCAATATTTTTTAGAAAGTATAAATAACTCAAACTTTTTTTTATTCCGTAATTGGAACATAAACTTAAAATTTTTGTTGTTAGAGAGTATATGGGAGCGTGAGATCAATATCGAGTCAAATGTTTCATAACCATAAGAAATTTTGACATTAATCTTTATCTAAAACTTTAAAATATTATATATATAACTTACATTTCATATTTATTCAACAGTTCTTCAATTCCTAGTCGATGTGAGACTAACTACTCACACTTGAATTTCAACAAATAGTTTACAAAATTGCATTGAAATTTATTTACTATTATCGGTCTTGAATTTTTTTTATCAAATAGTCTGATAGTAAAACTTCATGAAATCTGAAATTTAAAGTCTAGCTTTTCCATGTCAATATATCCTTGAAGCCACTAATTGAGATGAACTTATTGGACCTATCATCAACCTTGATTTATCATTGGAATTATTATCATTTTCGTTTTATGTCTTTGTCTTACCAGCCAATCAATGAGTCGGCAGTAGTTTTGGCTATAATGGAAAACACATATGCATACCTATTTTGGTCTAACTTCCAAATTAGGAGGGTGTCCAAAAAGCAGAATAAAAGTCACTCAACAACTGTTAGGTTGAAGGTAGTGTTTAAATTTCGTTTTCAAAGTCAGGTTAAGAGAGTTTCCATACTTCTCTAACCTACACTCTACTAATTCTTCTAACTGGAATCATTAATAATGAAATCAATAACCCAATCATCACTATGTGTAATTATTTCCAAGCACTATATTTTGAAAAACACAAAATTATATCATACTCCTTCCATCTCACAAATAAGTATCATTTAAGATTTTTGCACATGTATTAAAAAATGAAATAATTAAAAGAAAAAGATAAATTATTTTACTAAATTACTCATTTTAACTAATAGTTCTTTAATTATCTTACATCCACTTCATGCATATCTTTCTTTTCTTCTTCATTATCTTCATTAGCTTTCATCATCTTCCCCAAATTCAAAATAAACATCTGATATTGTTTATTTACTCATCATAATGTATATTGTTAATTTCCAAAATATTGAAATGGATATCCCATCATTCACATCAATGATAAAATTTGTTGGATTAAAATTATGATAGAGTTTAGAGAGATTCAACTTCTTTTTTTTGGTAAGAAGAAAGATATTTTTTTAGTTTCAAATTTATATTTTACGGATTTTCTGTTTCAATATTTGGAGGATAGATTTGTGATTTTTTTTTTATTTTTTGTTATTTTGTTTTGAAGATGATGATATGGATGAAGATGATGAATAAGCAAACAAAATCGTTTTATGAAAGTTGATGGAGAAGAAGAAGAAGAAGAAGAAGAAGAAGAAGAAGAAGAAGAAGAAGAAGAAGAAGAAGAAGAAGAAGAAGAAGAAGAAGAAGAAGAAGAAGAAGAAGAAGAAGAAGAAGAAGAAGAACCTCAAAACCCTAGATGATTGGACTTTATAGTAGTGCACAATCTAGGGTTTTGAGGTTTTCCATAATTTAGTTTAAAAGTGGATTTAGGTTTACCATTGGAAGGTTTATTAAAAGAATTTCGAGAATCATTAGCTAAAATTGTTGGTTCGGGCAAAAGAACAATGTGTAATTGGTGTTCTTGTTGAAGAATCATCGAGTAAACTTTAGTAAAGGGAGGGAGAGGATCAAGAAGAAGATTTTAGAAACAAACACTTGAGTAATTTTCATTAAGACCTTGTAAAAAATAAAGAATCAAGTCATGATCACGATATTGAGTAATCGTCTTGAACATGTTGCAGCAACCAGCAGAGGAAGAAGTGCAAAAAGGAATGGGTCTTAAATTGAAGAGTTCATCAGAGAGCTTCTTGAGAGTTGTAAAATAAGTCATGACCATGGAATCCCCTTGTCTAATGGTGGACAAATCTGAAGTTATTTGAGAAATTCAGACGAAATCACCTTGAGAAAATTGGTTCTTGAGTTCTTTCCAAACAGCAGATGTGTCGTCAATCGAAACAATGCTACCAACAATATCGGGAGAAATGGAGTGATAGAGCCACAAAAGAACAAATGTATTGCAACATTTCCAGGCTGAGAAAATTGAAGCGGTAAGATCTGGTTTCTTGATTGAACCATCAATAAAGCCATATTTGTTTTTCATTTCAAGAGAAATATACATCGCGCGAGCCCATGCATGATTGTTTGAAGCATCCAAAACGGGATACACCAAGACGAGAGACGGATTCTCATTAGGGTGAATGTAAAAGGAACTGTTGGGATCTCAATTTGGATGAGGATGATCGAAAAGAGGAGGAGGCGGCGGCGATGAAGGTATGTCGGCCATGGAAAAAGAAACAGAGAATAGTAAACTTAAATGAATGAAAAAAAGAAAGAAGATAAAGAGATGACTAAAATTGATTTTTGACAACTGATACCATGTTATTTATTGAAATTACCTCATAATTTTTTTATTATTATTATTCTCATGTTCAAAAAAACAACCAAATATATATATCAGCTAAGAAAACTTTATGGTATATAGTCAGTTAACATGCTAACCAATACAAAGCAGCTAAGCCTAAGAATTAAAATTAACTAATAAAAATAAAACTAACTAATAACAATAATAAATAATAAAGATCCTATAAAATATAAAATTAAGTAATGTTATTAATAATCATAAAAAATGACCATTAAAAACATGAATAATCACTTGTTGAAGTTGATTGTGATTTTTAAATGTAAGATGTATTTGTTCCACTAGTTTGTGTGATTTTACTTTTGGTCATGTTCGCTGCTCACATACTTGGAGCTATCTATGCAAACAGCTCAAAAGGATAGTCAATCAAACTCATGAAGTTTCAAAGAAATATTGCAAACGGTAACATCAACCTTATAGACAACAACAATATCAACACGGAACAAAGTGAAGTAAACATAAGAGATTAAGTTTATCAAACAAATTACCATAATTTAAAGGTTCAATTACTTTCTAGTCCTAAAGTAACAAAAACTTTATAATTAATCACTTTTAATTGGGAGATACTACAGTGAACTCTTAGTTATTAAGTTGACCTAACTTCAACTCCTACAAAATTGGTCGGTACGATAAAAAAAAATTCTCCAATTATAAATACATTTTAACATCATATCTAATCTTATGTGACCCAATAGTAGCGACTTAATAGTAGGGGGTCTGATAGTAGCGACCTAATAGTAGGTGGTCCAATTGAGAGAGTTGGATTCCGTACCTCTATTCAAATTTATAACCTCATTTTAAACATTTATGCCTAAACTTACTAAAATACCCTTAACCTTACAGTAAAAACAAAAAAAAATCTGTGCTATTCACAATCTTAATTTTTCGAAACAAGCAAATTTTTTTCTCAAAAAATCTCTTACCAGAAAATTTAGGTAATTATTTTTCAATACCGGAAATTTCATTTTTGAAATTTTCGAGAGTTTTAACTAGAAATTTCAAATTCTTGAAGTTATTTTTCAATACCAAAAATTTTAAATTTTCGGTTGAAACTCCCAGAAATTTCACTCTTTCTTGAAATTTCCGGTACAGTTTTTGTTTTTAATTTTTTTTTAAAAAAATACATCTATTTCATATTCAATTTATTTTCAGTGGAGAGCAAAAAATACTGTTGAACATTCTTGAGTTTGATCTCCTACACCATCTAATAAGAGAGTTGTCGTTGAAAAAAGAAGAAGAATGAAGAGATGTAACAACCGGAGGATTATAATATTCAGCCTAAGTTTGAGCAACAGGATCCTACTTAAAAAAAGTGAAAAAAAATCTACAAAATTTTTTATAAAAAAAATCCAAAAATAATCATAATCATAATAATAATAATACTAATAATAATAATAATAATAATAATAACAACAACAATAATACGTACCAAAAATTTAAATTTTGAAATTTTTGGTAGAGTAAAATTAACTACCAGAAATTTCAAAATACAAATTTTTCGGTGGTATAAATAATGTACCGGAAATTTTGTTTGAGAAAGTTCTGGTAAATAATTTCTACTACTGAAAATTTTATGTCTTGAAATTTTCGATAAACAAATAAAACCACTGGAAATTGTAAAGAGAAAATTTTCAGTAGTTATAAAATTTGTACCGAATATTTGGAGGAAAAATATTAGTTATCGCAAATTTTGGTGAAGGTGTGAGATTTCGAAGTAATTTCTTTTTACAATTAATTTAGTGAAATTTAAATAGAAAATTTTGAATTTTTTAACATTTTGAGGGGTACAAATCCAATTGAGAGTTACAAAATTCAACTTTCTCTAACTGATCTTAGATAAAATAGGATACTATATTAAAATCTAATTAGATCCAACTCAATATTACAAAACTAACTTGTAAAGTAATGACTGACTTCACTTATAAACATATTGTCAGCCCTTATCTCATATAATATGAAATTATTAGTATGGACCGCCGTCATAGGCTTGTGCTTAAAAGTCACAATTGAAACTCTAACGACGATCAACGAAATTCCTCAAAAGTAGTAATTTACAACTGAGACAATGAGTCGTGCAATTCTCAGTTCGATAAAAATAAAGAAAAACAAATGTATACCTCAAAATTCAATTTGTCGAATCGACAATAATCATGTCGTTATTCCAGCGATAAAAATGAAAAGAATTGTTAACTTATGCTTTGAATGTGTATTATCGATCATTTTATCATTTCAAATGAGATTCAAACACCAAATATATATATTTTAATTAAATACTTAAACTAAAAAATTTTAAGTTGAATATCTAAACTTTTTAATAATTTTTAATTAGGTCCTCGTGAACTTTTAAATAACTTTTAATTAAATCCTTACTAGTTATTTAAAATTTCAAGTTTACAATTAAAAATTATTTATTTTAAGGATCTGATTACAAATTATTGACAAGTTGATGGAGTAAAATACAATATTTTTTCATTTAAGAATTTTTAAATTAACTTTTTTTAGGTAAAAATAAATTTAATTCATACTAATACAAAAATGGTACAATTATATCTAATGATTTATAAAGTAAAAAATTTGTCAAAGTTGCACATAAAAAGTGTATAAGCTAATCAAAAATAACCAAATCAAAACTTTAATCTTAACAAACAAATTGATGTCTTTTATATGCCAATGGTCAAGAATAGTACGAGATCCACAACTTTTAACGTCATTCATCTTCAGAAAAAAAATATATATTTATTTGTGTTCGCTCATATCAATTATAGGTGGTCTTTGAAATAATCAATCTAGTCACATGTTGACAAGTTATTTGAAAGGTTGAGAGAGTGTTGAAATTTATGGTAACTTTCATTAGCCCTTTACTCCAATTTACATTTCGAAATTTTCAAATTAAAAAAAAAAAAGTGGGAAGTTACGTTTCGAAATTTTTAAATTTAACAAAAATTTTGAAGATGGAGAGAAATAATTTACTTGTATTTCAAAAAAAAATTCAAATGGTTAAAAAGGACAAAATATATTTTTCATATACTTTGGGGGTGGGAGTTATATATGATGGACGATGGTGGACGGTAGATTCATCAATAGACTATAATAGAGTTGGCAATATAAGCTAGTTTCTTCAAAAGGATTGACTCATTCAATTTACTCATACATGACTGAAGCACAAACTGAGTGGTTAACTTTAGTCTTACTTTTGATTCTTGTTATTCTATAGTCTCCTCCTAGTGAATTTAAGTAACTCCTTCTTGATAAGATTTTCCATACTTGTATGTCTAGGAGTTTGTGTTTAATTATTTAGTTTCTTGTTTTCTTTTTTTCTGAACTTTGGTCCTCTTTCGTTAAAAAAATATTAACAATATAAGAAGTTTATATTTAACTTGTCCTTTAAAATTAAAGTGTTTCTTCTCTCATCTTCAATATTCTTAAATACATAAAAATACATCTTTAAATTGATTAATTTTAATGTCTAAAATACACTTCTGAATCAATCAATCCGAATAAAATTAAAAAAGACTTCGGAGTGGAAAATAAAATTGGTGCGCAAGCATAGATCCATAGGGGTAGTGGGCTTGGTGGGCATGTCCAACAAATTTGCATTACATCTAAACACATCAAATTTAGTGGGTTAAGTGTGTCATATGAACTCACTTTTTTAAATTTATCTTTTAATTTTGTTCAAAAAAATTTAGACAATTTTTTTTTTTTATCAATTTTACTCTCCATTAAAAAAAGTTTAAATTTTGTAAGAAAAAGATATTAAAATATTTTTTAAAAAATAATTAATTTTTTTTAGGAAAATAAATTTTGAAAAAATTAAAATAAAAAAAAGTTGACAAAATATTGATGCTATGAACACCCTTAGACACAAAAAACAATAAAATAATTGATTGATACTTTAAAAAATCATTTTAACAGTAAAACTAATATTAAAGACTTAATAATAGATTCTTAATAGGGAGTTTGGATTTTAAAACTTAATTGATAATTGATAGCTGTAACTATAATACTACTAACAAAATGAGAGCCAAATTAAAAGGGAAACGAAATTATTATCACTATTCAATGTTGGAGGAGTAAAGATCAAAAGCTGACTTTTTTATTTTTTATTTTTACTTTTAAAAAGGTGAAGGGAAGTACTAAAGATCAATCACTCACCATCATAATAAACATACAACACTTAAAACTACTGAGTAAAATTTGAAGAAAAAAATTGACTAAATTAGGTAATATTTTATTTAAGAGATTAAATTTCTATTTAATAAATTTAATAGACTAAATGAATTCATGTTTATAATTTCAAAAACTAAAATATTTCATACTCAACTTGAATCTTGCATTTTAAGATAGCTTTTGCCTCACCGTTTGGACATCTTTAGAACTCATTTGTTCCCTTTCAATCTCTCTTTAGACTTAAAGTGAAAGAAATGGAAAATTGATATGAAGTTCTTCCCATAATAATCTCTTATTTTAGTTTTATGTCTAGCTAAACATTCACTTGATGAGGTTAAGTGGATTTTGATTGTATTTGATATTGTATTTAATAATTCAAATTGTTTCTTTTTCTTTTTTTAGTATATTCTTTTTATGTGTTTTATTAGTATATATAATCCCATCTAATAAAGCGTTTTATGATTTGATTATCCCTTGTTGATTAACACTTCCAATGGAAGTTTAATATATGATTGTGGTTGAGTTTTCGAACCTTGAGATTATTTAAATATTTGGACAAATAATAGATATCCAGTGCCCGGTATCTTCTTGGAGGATTAAATACTAGTATCAATTAGGAGTGATTTATTTTTTAAAGAAATTAATATTTGAATAAATAAATGAATCAAGTCATTAGACAGAATAAGTAATTGGTTTAATTTCAATTAAACTACCCAAAAAGAAATTAAATGAAGCTTAATTCCAAATCTCATAATTAATTAAATACTAGTATTAATTAGGAGTTATTTATTTCTTTAAGAAATTAATAGTTGAATAAATAAATGAATTGAGGGATTAGACAGAATAAGTAATTAGTTTAATTGCAATTAAATTACCAAAAAAGAAATTAAATGAAGCTTAATTCCAAATCTCATAATTAATTAAATACTAGTATTAATTAAGAGTTATTTATTTCTTTAAGAATTTAATATTTGAATAAATGAATCAACAATCAAATGATTAGACAGAATAAGTCATATTGGTTTTAACTGCAATTAAATTACCCCAAAAGAAATTAAATGAAGCTTAATAACAAATCTCATAATTAATTAAAATTGAAAATCTTTGGATTCCAAACCTCATTCTAAATTGTCACTTCAAACTCGACGACGTGCAAACACAAACACTAGTTGTATATTTGTCTTCTCAATATCACAATGAATATGTCTCAGTAACAAAAAATCGTGTTATTTTACAAAAATTACAACTTGTAACTTATTAAAATAAAGATGACTCACCAATTTTGACAAAAACACTTTAATACTAAACATACACTAAAACAAACATTTTATCATTCACCATTTTGTTTAAATGAATCCTTATGATATCCTAGATGTTTAACCAAAAAATATGAAAGCAAATATTTGAGAATGACCTTGACACCTAGCACCTACAAATATGAACATTATGTTTAGAAAATATAAACTTTACTGTAATTCTCAGCATTCCTAATTTGATTTGCCAATAGATTCTTCTTGGACAGCATGACACTCATGAGAAGCATCCCAAATGTGCAAAAATGAAAGGAAAAAAAAAGTTACAAGAAATTTGACTAAAACAATCTCAACAGAAAAGCTTACAATGTCTTTGATAATCCAATCCACCTAGCTAACTCCCATCTCAAAAAAAAAAAAAAATACTTGTAAGTTTTCAACACAACTTGTAAGATCAAAAAAATATGAGGCCATAATAATAACAATAATTAATCATTTCTAACTTCTGACAACTGTACATTATGTCAAATAGCCTAGTTGTCATGACAAAGCTCCAGTGTTAGTATCATTCAGTTACCATGTCAGCCTCTGCATCACCTGAAATCACAAGACAAAAGTTACAATAAGGTGGGAAAAAAATGTAAGCACATTATTAGGTCTACATCGGACCGATGCTTGCAAATCACTAAAAACTTTGACAACGATTCCCGTTACCAACTTTAGCTAAGTCTTCCACATTCTTCCAGTTGAGACAGTCACCTAATCGGTATCGATTTGACAAAAACATGAGAAAAACAAATATAAATTGAGTTTTGAGGCGATAATGTTCATTTTCCTTGTTTTCTGTCGAACTAAAACCGATTGGATCACCACATCAGTCGTGAAGATTCATAATACTATTAGTACATATCAATTTGGTCATCATAACAAGGAACAACAATAGTTGTTGTCAAAATTTCAAATGATTTTCAAGCAATGGTCCACAGTAGACCAAATGATTATCGACATGAAACATAGTGTCATAGGGAAAAAACAGTAACAAAACCTTCTATTCGTCAGGCAAAGAAATATTGATATCAGGGGATGTCCTTTGATCTGAGAATTCATCAGAACCATTCCAAGTAGCAGCATCAGGTGTATCATCTAAGTTCTGCTTATCACCACTTGAAACACTGACAACAGATTCTCTCAGCATTTGATCTGGTAATTGAGAAATAGGTATCATAAAGTTTTCACCATGAGTATTTGCTTGTGAGATAGGTCTAGCGGCTATCACTGCTTCTGGACTATTTGGAGATGCCACGGTTTGTTGACGTTGGTACTTCCTTTTAAGTGTCTTCTGATCATTTGGCATGAAGCTTCCCACTACAATCTGAAAAAGCAAGATTGTGTTAAGAAGATTATCAATCTTATTACTTACTTATATAACTATTTCAGCTAATCAAATGATAAAGTAAGCTTCAACCAAACACTATGTAGACTCTGTATGGATAAACAGCTTAATTTAGCATTTATAGCATAAACATTTATCATGTAAGTGCTTCTGTATACACCAGCGTAACTGTATAGATATAAGCTGTATCAATAAGCTCTTTAAGACATTTTCACAAATGCTTATGTGTTATGTCAGTATATAATTTCAAATAAGTCAATCCAAACAAACTCATAGTGTTATGAATGTGATCATTTGCCAAATAGTCGAGATATGCAGTTTCTTTAACTTGTTCTCATTAGCATACTTTTGTTTGACATAGTTTATGCAATTCTAACTTCAAATCTCACTATACCAGTTGCAACTTGTAATTATCATCTATTGCACCTTGCACAGTTAAATCCTATTTGTAAAATTGTATTTAAAATCGATCAATATAATTTTCATCTCACAGACCAAACAGACCCTTTTAAGTAAAATCATTTAGAAAGAAATGAAGAAAACATCATACTTGAATAGGGCCAGCAGCTGTAAGTAGACCAGCAACAGCACCACCAATCACCCGACCATCAGGACCGGCCAGCGAGACACTCAATCCACCGTTTCGAGTTCTTATGCCACTACTTTCCGAGACCGTGTATGATCCAGACAAAGATAAAATCTCAAATCGACCCTGAAAGTAAATAGTACACTAAAATGTTTAAGGATTTAACAAAAGAATCAATTACCATAATTGCATGTACATGAAAAAGAGTTAAACAAAAACAGGAGAAAAATGCAAAACCAGCAGAAAATGACACATGACATTGACCTCAAAGTGATAATTAAGTCACCAATCTTTAAGTTTTTTATATAGATATTACATGTTTCCAGATAAATAGTGCATCTCATAAATGATACACAACAACAACAAAGTGTACCAAATCTATTAAGAATGAATGTCTTCATGCATTTATCTGTTCCAAAACATAGAAAACTTTACTTGAAGAACCATGTTGACATATCATTAATGGAAAGTTGGAACTTCTCTACTGGCATAAGGACTTGTGAGACTATTTGAGATAGCTTATGAAAACAACTTATGACATGTTTATAAGTTGTTTTCAGCCTATTTCCATAGGCTCTCCAATTAGCTTATGAAAACAGTTTGATTTTATTTTATCTTTTGTTATAAAAAAAAGGTTATACATAAGCACTTATAATTAAGTTATTTATCTGAATAGAGCTTTTATGTCTCAGGTAAGCTTTATCATTGGTTTTTGGAATTAACTTATAGGAAAGAAACAATTTTTTAGCAAGTAAATAGGAAAGAAACTCTGTCCCATCCACCAAGTAAAGACAAACAGATTATCTGACATATATGTACTCATTGTAGACATATACGGCATATCCATATTACTCAGATTAGTTCATGAGATTATGAGATTATCCAACGGATAATTCAGAGAAAATTGAACCAAAGTTAAAAGGTAAAAAAATAGATAAACAATTTTATAGTGAGAGAGTTTTAGATTTAAGAGATCATGCCTCATAAGTCAATATGCTACCAGAAGAACCAGGTTGGCGTAGTATGACATGAGAGATAGCTCCATTGGCAGAAAGAATGCATATTCCTCTTGGACTCTTCTGTGCAAATGACAAGATCTTTCCAGCAACATCCTAGTACAAAGTGACAAAATAAGATCTGTATTAAGCTTACCAAAATGCTATAGATCTGTTAAAACTGATCAGGAAATTACATTACATCATAAAAAGGAAATGAAACAAATTTACTATGAAAACTGCATTACCTCTCCTGTATAAACTGTGATTACATGCGGTGTAAAATCCACAACAGCTGTGCTTGCAAACACCTCACCTTCAAAAATTACACACACAAAAATACCCAACAATATACTATCAAAAAAAAATAAATTAGAAGCCCAAATAATAATTTCAATAAAAGTTATACTTTTTCAGCCATAAAAACCAAAATGTTCCTAAAAAAAATGCACAAGCTTAAGATTAGTAACAAATGAAAGTAAAGTTCCCAACTTTTCCACCACCCATTTGCCCT
This sequence comes from Cicer arietinum, assembly GCF_000331145.2. Lineage (NCBI taxonomy): Eukaryota > Viridiplantae > Streptophyta > Magnoliopsida > Fabales > Fabaceae > Cicer > Cicer arietinum. The sequence continues at coordinate 23,467,079 of NC_021163.2, read as the reverse complement.
AAATTATTATTTAGCCATTACCAGAAAAAATAAATACTAATTTAAAAAGGAAAATCATAACTAATTTACATTAGGGCTAAAAAAATCAATTAGAATACCAAAAACCCAATAAACCAAAAAAAAAAAAAAAAACCTAAACATTACCCATCAAACATTTCGGAGACAAGTTCAAAACTTTGAGATTCCATAGTAAGAAATAGAAGAAAAGAAAAGTAGGGTAAGTGAACTTAGTAAAAAAACAAAGTCTTTTGTACCAATACTCACCAAAAGAAGAAATAATTTGGTAATTTCCAAACCCAGTTGATTTTCCACGACCCCTTTTGGATGAAAAGTCATTTGAAGACAAAGTGAATCCTTGTGGTGATGTTGGTGTTGTTGTTTTCTTGTAACTCAAATTTAGGTTCCCTTCTGAATCATATTTTCTTGGTCGACCTCTCTTTTTTTTACCAAACAAATCTAAGCTTCCTCCTCCACTAAATCCTGGTGGTGGTGGTGTTGTTGTTGTTGTTGTCACATCATGAACCATTGTTGTTGTTCCAGTAGTAGTGTCAGTGTTTCCAACACTCATGTTTATGTTCATGTTCATTGGCTGTGGTAATGTGTTTGTTACTACTTGTTCTGGTGACCCTAAAGAAACAACATTACTGTTGTTGTTGTTCATAGTTTCTTCCATGATAAAGTTTATTCAGAGATTTGTTTTGTTTTGAGTGTATGTGTTTTTTTCCTGAAATAGGAAGGTTGCAAAGTGAGTAAAGTGAAGGAAGAAGTTTGATTTGAACAAGGAAGAGTATTCAAATGGCGCCAGAGAAATATAGTAGAGAAGAGGGTAGTGTAGCCTTTTTCTCCTTTTAACCTTTGAAGGTAGAATTGAGAAATCTAATTATGAATCAATAAAATGCTTTTTTTTTATTTAATTCCCATATACACTTTTTTTGGGTACAAGTTCATATACACTTTTAATAAATAATAAATAAATAAAATATTATGCATTTATATATTATGTTATTTTTAATGGTATATCGTTAGAGATTGGGGATATATATTTTAATTATTCATTGCTTCTTGAAATAGATGTGTATTTCTTTTAATAAATTAGTAAAAAAAATATGAACTACGTATTGTCTAACTTAATTATTAATGCTGATGTTTTTATGTTAAACATAATAGTTATTTCAATTCGAAAAAAGAATTTGTTTTTTCGTCTATGATATCGACATATATTTTAGTGTTATTTGTTATTGAAAATTCACATTTAATTTATGGAGTTGATAAATTTAATTGATTATTTAAATATTAATTTTATGTAAAAAAAATTATAAATACATAATATTAGTCCACTCGTTTTTAATTTATGGAGTTGATAAATTTAATTAATTATTTAAATATTAATTTTATTTAAAAAAATTATAAATACATAATATTAGTCCCCTCGTTTTTCAATCTTTCATAATTCTTTTTTGAATACATTAGAGACTTATTTTTAATGAGGAACAATATGCATTGATGGTGTGGTATCATGATTGGGACCTAAAACAATAAATTTCAAAATAATAAATTTTTATTTGATTCATGAAACTAAAAAAAGTAAGTTGTAATAGGATTTATGATACAAATAACCAGTGTTGCAGCATCAAATATAATTTTACTATAAAAAATAGATTAAATCTGAATTGAGGAAATAATTATAAAACTTATTTACTTAGGAGACTAAAATTTCAAATTTAGTAATAAAGAAATTAAAATTTATTTATACTAAAATAGAGACCAAAAGAGCATTAAAACTTTAAAATTATTTATATAATGAGATTTTCGTTTTATTAGCATTTATATAATGAGATATTATTAGATCAACGCATAAAACTGTTTTCTATAAAATATCTGCAATATTTTAATTTCTTTTCTCTCGTTATCTGTGCATTGGCATTAATGGAAGATAATGAGGGCTGGAATGGGAAACTGCTAGCATTCTCTTGTCGGGACTCACTCCACTTTGCATTTATTTTTATGTAGTTTGTGTTCCAATAAAGTAACAATAACAATTCTTTTAAAAAAATAACCATAACAATTTAAAAGTTAAAAATATAAAATATGTCAAGGGTCTCTCGTTATTCATAAGGATAATTTGACCAAATTAACCCAACGGGATTTCAACTTTTTATTTAGGTAGCAACTACTACTAGCTAAATTGAGAACCTCAATTTGACATTTAGCTATATTTGATAAATGGCGTGCATGGAGATCAAATCTCATAATTAATACTTTTTCCTATTAAATAAATTTATTTTATCAATAATTTGTTATTATACACAAAATTATTTACATTTTTGTTATAGTTATACTATTATTATTTTCAAAACGTTAGAGAAATCTATATAGATTGCTGTATTTGAAAATTTAAAGAAAAAATTATATTGGCAAAATTCAGATATGTAAAATAAAAGTTATGAATTACTATTGGTATTTTTTATTATTGTCTCTTGATATTCTCTTTTAAATCAATCAATAGAGATCAGAATATTTTTTTGGCGGGAGATCAGAACATTTCTAAAACAACCAATAATATTTACTAGCTTATTTAATTGTTATAAAACATTTAAGGGTTAATATTTAAAATATATATATATATATATATATATATATATATTCTTATGGGAAAAAAACAATACTAACATTTTTTTCACAATAATAGTAGAAGTAATACAATTAGGAGGAATAAAATAGAGACTGAAGCTAGTCTGAAATATTAACAATATAGTTAAGCTATGAGTGACTCTATTAGTTTTCCTCATTTACAAATGTTAGATTATAATAACTAGTGCGAGAAGTGAGAATAGTCCGCAACAATCAAGGGTCGTTCCAAGCTCATTATGGGCAAATGGAATATGTCTCGCAAAGGAAGATGAAAACCATAGCAGATTATCCTTCAACGTTTCATTTCAAGGTTTTCTATCACAAATGTTAAAAGAAAGAAAAAAAAAAATAAGATTTTGTGATGACTTTGACCACCATAAACTTATATAAAAACTTTTTAATCGGTGGACTTAAGCATCTATTAAATTTATGTCGATTTAGTTCGTTACTAAGACCTTTTGAACGTCACAATATGCATTTTTCTTGTAGTGAGTAGAACATAATCAATATGTTCATTAATTACCACTTTAATAGGGTAAAAGATACACAAATAGTTGAGTGAAAGAATTATGAAAATAGAGATAAAAATTACAAAATAATTCTTGACATTATTCTTATTATAACTTTCAAAAAATAAAATAAAATGAGTGGAGTACATTTGTCTGTCATGTACTAGCATACAAAGTGGGTCAATAAAAGTTGATGTATTCGGTTCAAATTTTGAATCCAATATATCATATTTTGTTGAAGTGAGTTTTGGTTGTAAACAAGAATAGAGAGATTACCTTCTATTAAACTTATAACTAACATACTTATTGAATTACACTACAGGAGCTATATGAGATATGACCAAAGTATTGTTTGGGATAAGATTTGAATTTGGCCCTCCCAAATGATTTCCTCTTCAATTGAATTTATTAACTAGTTGAGTTCAACCACTTAATCAATATTTGTGGTTTCTATGATAGTTTCAAAAGTTTGGTGGCATGATAATATTAGTACCTATGTATTAAATATATCTTCAATTTGTCAAAAAATACATGATAATTTATTTCATTTTTAACAATTGAGAATGATTGACAATATAAAAAGTTCTTTATAGTGTACAAAACTAACAAACACTTGTAATTGATTGACAATGTAAAATCTCTTCAAATATTCCAATTTGTAACACTCTTATTATCATTGCTAGCACTCGTGTTGTTCCAATTTGTAAAAATTCTTAATAGCATAGCTAGTTGCATTAATATCTAGTTGTTTTGATTAATTGATATTGGAAAAATTTATATATATATATATATATAAATATATATATATATATACGTATAATATATATAAATTAAATTTTACAATACTATCTTTGTTTCTATTTATAAACACTTTTTATGAAGGAAAAAAAAAAAGAAGTATCCCTAAATTTATATGGATTCTTTCAATTTTGTAGGTGCATTTATATTTTTTCCATGCGCCTTTTATTAACACTGCTAGTTTTCTTGGAATATAAAAAGTCACGAAAAATATATATTTAATAGTTTCAAAAAAAAAAAAAGAAAAAAAACAATGGAATTAATTATATGAAGACACTAGAAATATAATTATATCGAATATATATCATGATTAAGAGTTATTTAAATATCACATATGATATTTTGTTCTAATTATAATCATTCATGTATAATACTATGATCAAGATTTAATCATCTATCTATAGTTGTATGGTCAAGATTTAACTCTCTCACTGTCATTATAAAATTTCTCTCATTTAGATAAAAGTGAAATTATTTTATTAATCTGGCAATTATGATTAATTGACAATGTAAAATATATTTACATTGTTGATGCGTATAAATTAAATTCAAATTTTTACACTATTAATACAACTTTCTTAACTACAAGGACAAAAATAATATATATATAATTATTAAAATACATTGTTTAAGATATTAATATTGACATAGCGTTGATAAAAGATAATGATTTGGTTATAGTATTATGCAGTCTATTTTAAAATTACATAAAACTATATTTCAAATCAATAAATGTTGAATTTATTGATTTAGTTCAATTTAGACTCAAACTCATACAAAAATATTAAACTAATTTAATTAGTTTTGGTTAAATTTTTGCAATCCTATCATTTGATTTGATTTTTAAATCTCTAGATAAGATTCACAACTCAAATAGTTGGAATTTAGGTTTAAAATTTTATTTTGTTTTATAATTATAGCAATTAGTATTGTAATTTATTTTATAAATTATTTCCTCCGGTTTTTTTATCATAGACATCTAGTTATTATTTGGTCAGCAAAAATTAATATATTTGGTCCAATGTCGTCTTAAAGATTTTGGAGAATATGTTCTAATCTTAAATATTGGACATAATAAAAAAAAAGTTCAATTTTAATAATTAAAAAAATTGATAAAATAAATTTTAATTCATATATATACATATACAAATGTACATGATGCACTGACGATCTACACATACTAATCTGAATGATGTATGTCATTTGGTTAGGTTAATTCATGTAACAAGAAAAAATGCACAAATAACATGTCACTTTCACATATTAAACTCAAACATATATTTTGGAAACAATAACCCAAAAACTACAATTCTACTAATAAAAAAAAAAATACTCATACAATACACTGATTATAGAACCAAAAATTATAATAACATATGTTATGTCACGTCTAGTCGAAATTTATACAACTCATAAACATATATCAAACCGCACAAACCACAATCTTCTTACAAGTAATAATTATTCATTTTTCAGTTGTTTTAACATATATATTTTTTTCTTATAAGATTTATTTACTTTCATACATTTAATCAAATACATATGTAAAAGTTTTATCAAAGTCATATGTTAGATCATAATTTTATTCATATATAAAAGTTTTCTCAAAATTTTACTTTTTAGAGAATCTTTCTGTATTAATCCACACAAATATTCTTATAATCAAGTGGAGATGAAAGAAATATGTGACTCATAGTGCGTGTGGAGAGAAGACGAGAAAAGTATGATCAGTATATTTAGAAATAAGATAGAGAAAAGATAAAAAAAATACAACGACAAACGTGGAATTAGTAATTTCATAATTTATGTATTCTAGATACAAATATAAAAGTTTAGAGTGGTCATAGCGTAAAAAATAAAGAAAATTAATGTAATTTTTTAAAATTCAATTATGCGGTAAAAAAATTAAGACCCTTCTTAGTTGAGTTAAAAACGCTTTTTGCAAAATTAAGGTACAACCAAATTATAAATCAAATATTTCTTTAAAAAAATAAAAATTGTAGGATTAAAAAAATATATAATTAAATAATTTTAATCTATTAAAAATAGTAATAATTAAGTAATAAATTAACATAATATTTATTTCCTGAATATATAAACCAGTTTTATAGTAAATTAAATCTAAAAACTTGGATTTGTATACAATAACACACATAAAAAAAAAATAATTAAAGCATATAAATCCAACTCTACGACAGAAGAAGCAACAGATAAATAAAAGTTGTCGGAAAGACCGTTGACCTCTGACATAACACGCAAACCATTCACAGACAATTAAACTTCTTAATAAACTCGTGACAAAAATTTAATTAACTGTCTTTTCACATTTTCAGTTATTTATATATTTAATTTATATATATTAAAATATCAATCAAATATAACTATTATATTATTAAAAATATTTAAGTTTTATATATAATTATATGTACTATATAAAATTAATATATAAAAATTAAACTCTTATCAGTTTTACTACTTCATTAATTTATTTAATTTAATTAATTTTTTGTATTTACCCCATTAATTTTTTTTTTTTTGATTTTTTCCCTTTGAGAAATCCATTAATTTTTAATTCTGCATTAGTACCACTCTATTTCTTAATATACGGTTATATTAATGAAATTATAAAAATCAATAAAGTTATTAGTAATATTAATAGTTTCAATAACTGATGATTTTTTGAATTTATATGTCATATTTATAAATCAACTTAGATTGCCGAAAAATGTTAAACAATTACATATATTTATATAAATAAATAATTAAAGCATTTGAAATTTAAATTGAATCATAAAAAAAAAAATGTATCAATAAATTCTATTTTACGGAGGTGGTATTGTTTTAGAAAAAATCATAAAGATGAATCAAAATATAACAAATGACTAAATAAATAGATTATTTGACTGAATTTTTCTTATTCTCATCTATTAGAGTGTTAATAATTGTTATTATAAGTTTTTGTTGAAAATAATAATAATTGTTATACAATCAAGTACAACTTTTAGAATAATAAACAAATTATTCATTTAAGGACGAAATTATAAAAAACACACTAAAGTTTTGTTAAAATGATAAAACAACTCGTCATTGTGTAAGTTGGAAAGTGAAATTTTAATTCCACATGACCTGGCTAGTGTATTTAAAAGGGGTTATTCAATATGTAAATATTTTGTGTGTGTCAATTATAAAAAAGATGAAAATACATCGGATCGTTGAATAGATGACTATAACCTTAAAGTTTACAATGATTATTTTATTTTACATTTTAAACTTAGACATATAAATTATTGAATAATTTTTTTTATGTATATTTAGAACATTATAAGAAGTTTATTTATAAAAATTTATAATTTTTTTAATTTGAAAATAATTAAATGTTATTTTTTTAAACACTACAAATTAAAGTTAAAAATAACAAAAATATAGAATAAATAAAATTTTAAAAATTAATATATTTTTATGGAGTAACTTTTTACAATGTTGCAAATATATTTTCAAAAAAATTATTCAAAAATGTATATTGATAGAGATATATCTAAAAACGCATCATTCCAATTTCCATGAGCTAAAAATGTATCTTTTTCTATCTCACAACTGAGTGATACATTTTTAATATAATATTAATTAGTTTTACAAATATATTCTCTAACTAATTATACTAAGTGCGTCACTTAATTTTCTTTATTGATAAATGTATTACTCCTAAATTAATATATTTCACTTATTTTTATCGTTGATATCATCCACTTTATATGTTAATAGTAAATATAATTAATATTTAAAAAAATTAATTTAATAAGATTAATAACATAATAGTTTTTAATGTTTTAAACAAGCAAATTTATTGTTATGAGACATTGGAAGTAATAATTTATATATATATATATATATATATATAATATGTGTGTGTTTTATATTATAATTTCTGTATGTAATTTTTTTACAAAGTCTTCGTATGTTCATTATAAAAGTCCCCATATTTTATTTTAGGATAAATTAAAATTGTATATATGATAATTTTATAAAAATTAAAAAATGTTTTTTTTTTTGCATGAACTAAAATAAAATTTTATAAGAAGTGTTATTTTTTAAATTCTACAAAATTATCTTATTACATACAATTTTAGACTTTAATTTAATTCTTATTGAAATATAGACATATATTTTTTATAATTTAAAATTTTATTTATGATTGAAGTAGAATCTAAAAAATATTTATCCCACCACAGAAGTAGTTGCATATTTTAGATTCTACCTCAATTTAGACGTAGTCCCTATAAAAAATTGAAACCATTATTCACATATATAAAAATAATGAAACCACTCATGTCATATTGTTAAAAAACGCATATTACTTTTATCAGAAAAAAAAAAAGAAAAAAAAAAAAACATATCCCCGCCCTATAAAAAAAAAAAAAAAAAGGTTGTTTACTTCTAAAACAAAATCATTTGGCTTAATTGCACTTTTGGTCCCCCTATTATAGGTGAAAATTGAAAGTAGTCCCCCCATTTTGTTTCTCCCCAGTTTTAGTCCCTCAAACAGAATTTGAGTCCAAATCATGATGAGTTGTCATTTTTTTAATTACGTGCCATTAAAAAGCTGACGTGGCAGACGCTTACGTGTAATAAACTTATTATTATATTATTTCTAATTAAAAAATATAATTTATATTTTTAAAAATTATTATTATAATTGTTAAAAATCATTATTAAAAATACAATTTAATTGTTAAAATTAAGTTAAAAGAAAATGAAAAACATATGCAGCAATGAGAATCAGAAGCATATGATTCAACAAAAGCTTGAACCCTAAATAAAAAAACAGAAAGAAAATTAATGTAATTTTTTAAAATTCAATTATGCGGTAAAAAAATTAAGACCCTTCTTAGTTGAGTTAAAAACGCTTTTTGCAAAATTAAGGTACAACCAAATTATAAATCAAATATTTCTTTAAAAAAATAAAAATTGTAGGATTAAAAAAATATATAATTAAATAATTTTAATCTATTAAAAATAGTAATAATTAAGTAATAAATTAACATAATATTTATTTCCTGAATATATAAACCAGTTTTATAGTAAATTAAATCTAAAAACTTGGATTTGTATACAATAACACACATAAAAAAAAAATAATTAAAGCATATAAATCCAACTCTACGACAGAAGAAGCAACAGATAAATAAAAGTTGTCGGAAAGACCGTTGACCTCTGACATAACACGCAAACCATTCACAGACAATTAAACTTCTTAATAAACTCGTGACAAAAATTTAATTAACTGTCTTTTCACATTTTCAGTTATTTATATATTTAATTTATATATATTAAAATATCAATCAAATATAACTATTATATTATTAAAAATATTTAAGTTTTATATATAATTATATGTACTATATAAAATTAATATATAAAAATTAAACTCTTATCAGTTTTACTACTTCATTAATTTATTTAATTTAATTAATTTTTTGTATTTACCCCATTAATTTTTTTTTTTTTGATTTTTTCCCTTTGAGAAATCCATTAATTTTTAATTCTGCATTAGTACCACTCTATTTCTTAATATACGGTTATATTAATGAAATTATAAAAATCAATAAAATTATACTCTATTTCTTAATATATGGCTATATTAATGAAATTATAAAAATCAATAAAGTTATTAGTAATATTAATAGTTTCAATAACTGATGATTTTTTGAATTTATATGTCATATTTATAAATCAACTTAGATTGCCGAAAAATGTTAAACAATTACATATATTTATATAAATAAATAATTAAAGCATTTGAAATTTAAATTGAATCATAAAAAAAAAAATGTATCAATAAATTCTATTTTACGGAGGTGGTATTGTTTTAGAAAAAATCATAAAGATGAATCAAAATATAACAAATGACTAAATAAATAGATTATTTGACTGAATTTTTCTTATTCTCATCTATTAGAGTGTTAATAATTGTTATTATAAGTTTTTGTTGAAAATAATAATAATTGTTATACAATCAAGTACAACTTTTAGAATAATAAACAAATTATTCATTTAAGGACGAAATTATAAAAAACACACTAAAGTTTTGTTAAAATGATAAAACAACTCGTCATTGTGTAAGTTGGAAAGTGAAATTTTAATTCCACATGACCTGGCTAGTGTATTTAAAAGGGGTTATTCAATATGTAAATATTTTGTGTGTGTCAATTATAAAAAAGATGAAAATACATCGGATCGTTGAATAGATGACTATAACCTTAAAGTTTACAATGATTATTTTATTTTACATTTTAAACTTAGACATATAAATTATTGAATAATTTTTTTTATGTATATTTAGAACATTATAAGAAGTTTATTTATAAAAATTTATAATTTTTTTAATTTGAAAATAATTAAATATAATTTTTTTAATTTGAAAATAATTAAATGTTATTTTTTTAAACACTACAAATTAAAGTTAAAAATAACAAAAATATAGAATAAATAAAATTTTAAAAATTAATATATTTTTATGGAGTAACTTTTTACAATGTTGCAAATATATTTTCAAAAAAATTATTCAAAAATGTATATTGATAGAGATATATCTAAAAACGCATCATTCCAATTTCCATGAGCTAAAAATGTATCTTTTTCTATCTCACAACTGAGTGATACATTTTTAATATAATATTAATTAGTTTTACAAATATATTCTCTAACTAATTATACTAAGTGCGTCACTTAATTTTCTTTATTGATAAATGTATTACTCCTAAATTAATATATTTCACTTATTTTTATCGTTGATATCATCCACTTTATATGTTAATAGTAAATATAATTAATATTTAAAAAAATTAATTTAATAAGATTAATAACATAATAGTTTTTAATGTTTTAAACAAGCAAATTTATTGTTATGAGACATTGGAAGTAATAATTTATATATATATATATATATATATATAATATGTGTGTGTTTTATATTATAATTTCTGTATGTAATTTTTTTACAAATTCTTCATATGTTCATTATAAAAGTCCCCATATTTTATTTTAGGATAAATTAAAATTGTATATATGATAATTTTATAAAAATTAAAAAATGTTTTTTTTTTTGCATGAACTAAAATAAAATTTTATAAGAAGTGTTATTTTTTAAATTCTACAAAATTATCTTATTACATACAATTTTAGACTTTAATTTAATTCTTATTGAAATATAGACATATATTTTTTATAATTTAAAATTTTATTTATGATTGAAGTAGAATCTAAAAAATATTTATCCCACCACAGAAGTAGTTGCATATTTTAGATTCTACCTCAATTTAGACGTAGTCCCTATAAAAAATTGAAACCATTATTCACATATATAAAAATAATGAAACCACTCATGTCATATTGTTAAAAAACGCATATTACTTTTATCAGAAAAGAAAAAAGAAAGAAAAAAAAACATATCACCGCACTATAAAAAGAAAAAAAAAAAGGTTGTTTACTTCTAAAACAAAATCATTTGGCTTAATTGCACTTTTGGTCCCCCTATTATAGGTGAAAATTGAAAGTAGTCCCCCCATTTTGTTTCTCCCCAGTTTTAGTCCCTCAAACAGAATTTGAGTCCAAATCATGATGAGTTGTCATTTTTTTAATTACGTGCCATTAAAAAGCTGACGTGGCAGACGCTTACGTGTAATAAACTTATTATTATATTATTTCTAATTAAAAAATATAATTTATATTTTTAAAAATTATTATTATAATTGTTAAAAATCATTATTAAAAATACAATTTAATTGTTAAAATTAAGTTAAAAGAAAATGAAAAACATATGCAGCAATGAGAATCAGAAGCATATGATTCAACAAAAGCTTGAACCCTAAATAAAAAAACAGTCCCAATTCAACAAAAGCCCCCAAATCGATTCCGATTCCGATTTCTTCATCATAAACATATTCCGATTTCGATTTCTTCATCATACTGTTGCTGAACTACAAATAGCAGAAGGGAAAAGCTTATAGGTTCAATAATTTTGTTTTTTCCTTTTCAGATTTTGACTTAGAGAAGGAGAAATCCGTGTTAGATGAGCAAGGGCTTCGAATTGCAGAAAACCAGAAAAATAGTCAGAAAAATAGGCGGAAGCTTGCAAAGAGCACTAGAAGTATGCATGCCTTCGCTACTATTTCCAAATAATGGGCTATAAATATTCACATGGGGATACATTGTCAATCCCACTTTCTAACATCCGAGTATAAAAATTTGGAACCATATGGTTATCATAGGTGTGCTGTTCTTTTCTGTAGTCTCCACCTCAGTTATATTTGCTGTTATTATTTTGACTAATTCATTGTTTGGACTTCTTAATATGCCTGAAAGATCACAAATTATGCTGTATATAGATTTCAAGAAAGCTTCGCCTGAGGATAAGTTAAGTTTGTTTAATACATTGCTTAAGGGGTACCAGGAAGAAGTTGATAATCTTACGAAGAGAGCAAAGACGATGACCAACAATGAAGAAGAAGACGAAATCGGAATATGTTTATGATGAAGAAATCGGAATCGAAATCGATTTGGGAGCTTTTGTTGAATTGGGGCTGTTTTTTTATTTAGGGTTCAAGCTTTTGTTGAATCATATGCTTCTGATTCTCATTGTTGCATATGTTTTTCATTTTCTTTTAACTTAATTTTAACAATTAAATTGTATTTTTAATAATGATTTTTAACAATTAAAATAATAATTTTTAAAAATATAAATTATATTTTTTAATTAGAAATAATATAATAATAAGTTTATTCCACGTAAGCGTCTGCCACGTTAGCTTTTTAGTGACACATAATTAAAAAAATCACAACTCATCATGATTTGGACTCAAATTCTGTTTGGGGGACTAAAACTGGGGAGAAACAAAATGGAGGGACTACTTTCAATTTTCACCTATAATAGGGGGATCAAAAATGCAATTAAGCCAAATCATTTTTTAATTGAAAATAACAGCAAAACTACTCTAAAAACAAACTTAAAAACTTTTTTGTATTACCACTACGATCAACTTTATTATAAACAGATCATCTCATATATACATTACAACCGAAAAAGTAAAATATGATCTAATACTTTTAATAGAGAACGAATTTTATTTTTTTTAATGATGTAAGATAATAATTCAGTCTTTCACGTATTACACATGAAATAATCTAGACCACTAAATTCTTTGTGGACTTGAATGTATTTTTTGGGTTTGTTTTCTTGAAGATGATGCACAATGGTTTCAAAAAAATTCTATATTATTACATAAAATTTTAATTTATTTAATATTATTAATGGTTTATTGAATTATTTTATCAATAAAATATAAATCACAAAAAAAGACACGTCATTAAAAGCGATGAAAGTCTTTGTCAATTAAACTTGTTTGAAAGTCAAATTATAGGAAGTACTACTAAAAGTTGAATAATAAAAAAAAAATTCACTCTATTTCAGAAACCAAAAAACATTAACTTTAAATTATTAGATTTTTTAATATCTGTTAGTAACATGACACATCTTATTGTTTGCCAAATTTTACTACAGTGACAAAAAAGAAAGAAATAAATTTCTGTTCTGAGCCTCACTAGTCAAAAGAATAAAAAAACTTATCTGCCTCAATCAAGTTGAATAACCAAAAATAATAAACGTCTCTGCCTTTGGTATTATCCCTTTTCCTTTACCCAAGCACGCGTATGGAAAACGAAATTATACTTTAAACCACAAATCTGTTTTTTAAAAATAAGGGAAAAGTAGTTCATATAAGTGAGATTCCCAAAGTATAATCATGTGGGAACTATGAATTTCAAACTTTCAAGGTTGCCCTTTGTTTATTTATTTAATTATTATGTCATTGTAGAATATACTATTTTCTTTCATAGAATAGATCAAAGTGGGTTGCTTTATTTTGTGAAAATCATTAGTACAATTTGGCTTTCAAACTCCATTTTATTGTCTTGTGAGCCATTGTATATGAAAAACATATTATAGAAGAATAAGCTAATAATTATGTAGACAAGTTAATTTTTAAATATTTTTTAAAATTTTATTTAATAAAAAGACGATCTTTATAAATAGTAGAGAATGTTATAATCGTAAAAAATTATTTTTTCATTACTTTCGTTTTACTTAATATTTAGATAATTTTAATTCATATTTCTCTCTTGCACTATTTTCTTTTTCTTATATATGTAATTAATATCTAATCTAATGGTTAATAATGTATCATTTCACTTTCATATAAGAAATATTGGAGATATTACATATGATTGTTGGAGAATTCAAATGGTAACATAGTTAGAATATTAAGTTCTTCGTAATAATGCCACTAAACCACTTTGTTTTGACTTTAAAAAATAAATAAATAAAAGTGTGTTGCCGTAAGGATTTTGAAAATCTTTTAACTTTTGCTTCATTGTTTTCCATTGGTTCTTTCAACGGAAGCTTAGCTCAAATGCATAATAACTAAATATAATAGTATTATCTTATTTTACAATATTTTTTTCAAGAATTCCAACTAAAGGAAAAATAAGAGAAAAATGCCAACTTCGTCGGGACTTGACATAATATAGAAAAATGTGAATACTGTGGGACCACGAGTTCGAAAAGATTGAGATTAATGTAACGTAGTTTCTCTCTCTCTCTCTCCTTTTTCTTTTTATTAAACCATAGTTTCTCATTTATACTAGTAAGTATTAACAATAAAAGTAAAGCTGAAAAGTTACAACAACTCCATGTGAATTTCTTCTGTTAATATATTGCCAATACCGTAAGCTTATTTAACTAATTAATCCATCAACGACCTAGATATATGGAATTTTAACAAACTCCGTTCCGTTGACAATCTGCCTCACTAGGACCATCGTTGCAAAATGAACCTACATTGCTATTTTTATTATTTTACGCTGAATGATTAATATTAATATAACTAATGGTGCTAATAATATATTATCTAACACATATATTTTAATATATTATTTTTTATTAGTTGAAATTCATATAAATTTCATTTAAATATGTAGATTTTACTTTAAATTATTGGAATTTACATGAATCTTAATCAATAAAGAAGAATGTTAAAAATTGTCTGATAAAAATATATATTGCTAACATTATTCTTAATACGATAGTACATATGCAATTTCATTCAATATGTAAATTAGTTTTCAAAATTATAAACGTTAGTTAAATTAGTTTTTGAATTTATAAATTGACAAATACATCATTGACATTGTAAAATATAATCAAAATGATTTATATGTAAACTTTTGTCGTTATATATTTTGATGCGATATTTTAATTGAATATGTGACTTATCTAGATTAATCTCATATCAATTTCATCTTATTAGAGACAAATTTACCGATAAAGTTTAGTCAGCTCATAAATAAAGTTATGAGTAATTATAATTGTATATCGACTAATTATAGATAAATTAGTCCGTAAAAAATTTAAATTTTATAAAAAAATTGGTCCGAATATTGATGACATTAAAATAAGGTCAATGTGAATTTTTTTATAATCTCACAAATATGACACTATAATATACAATAAAAATTTAAATAACATGTAACGTTACAATTTAAAAAGAATATTTATCAATTTATAGAATTTAAAAATTAATTTGATAAACCTACCTTATGAAAGTTCAATTTATCACTCCTTTGATTTCCACCTACCGTGCACAAACCATTTAATTAGTGCACCGTGCACAATTTATTTTTTCCATAGGATGATAAAAGCTCATTAAATTTATCTTAAACTCAATACACGGATTTTTATATATCCTCATCTACTCCCAACTCCTCACACATGTGCCTCACACTTGATAAAATTCGATGGTTGCTATCAGATCATCAATTCATCTTCTTCATACACATTCACAACTTCATGCCCAAAAAAATAACACAACTTCTTCCTAGTGAAAGCCATAGTGAAATTAAGGAAGAAAGACAATAGAGAGGAGGAAAAGTTTGTGTTTTTCCAAAAATCGATCCTCAAAAAATTCTTCAAGAAGAGAAATCAAAAGGGTGTTTTTATAATTTGCATTTTGAAAAGCAAAATCTAAAATCTAATGACTTAAAAACTTGAGATTTGATGATACTAAACAATTCTAAAACAAATTTAAAAAATTGAAAACATGGTTTGCTTATGGGGAACTCATATGGGTGTCTTAATTTTTTTCATTTTTAATTTTAAGCCGTAAAAAAGTCATGCCCTTGTCAAATCTTCTTCTTTTAATAGGACCAATTGGAAAGCAGATATTTTTTTATTAGGAAAGGAAAGTGGATATTAGAGAGAGAGAGAGGGACAACTCTAGTGTGATGAAAAGGAAGATAAAAAGATTCAATGTGTAGAGTGTACCATTATATATGATGGACCTCTCTGTGCACCATTGAATACCTATGACACATATGCATGTTAGAAGTAGTCTCTAACTATACATACCAATTGCCAAATGTGTTGAATATGTTCAATTTCAAAATTTTCATAACACAACTACTTTTTAGAAAAAATATTACAAAACCGAAAAACTTTTGAAAATATTTTAGATAAAAACAATAAAAAAATCACAATAATAAAGTCTACTATTTTCAGTAGGATAAGTTATATTGTATGATAAAAAATAGAGTGTGTATCAATTTTATAATTTTTTTATTATTAAATTTATTTAATTTGTCAATGTATGTATTATTATAATATTTATTAAAATTAAGAATTTTGATATAAAAATGATATATCATTTAATTATTATCGATTTAATTTTAATATATTATTTTTTAAATGTATCATTAAAGTCCTCTTTTAATAGTACATATTGCTCAACTCCCAGAAAAATAGCGGTGTAAGGTGGAATATATTCAACGATTGCCATCCCCAAACCCTAATGCCTAGAAATGAATATGAAAAAATTATAAGACTAATTTTCATTTGGTGGGACAGGTGATGGGGCCCATTGCCATATTTGCTCCACCCCTATCAAATATAGACTAAAAAGTTATTCTCAACACCTTAAACTAAACAATGCTTGATTTTATTAGTAAGGTCAAGCTAACTAGGGTTGGGCATGAGCAGGTT
This sequence comes from Cicer arietinum, assembly GCF_000331145.2. Lineage (NCBI taxonomy): Eukaryota > Viridiplantae > Streptophyta > Magnoliopsida > Fabales > Fabaceae > Cicer > Cicer arietinum. The sequence goes on along the minus strand of NC_021163.2, from coordinate 23,450,054 downwards.
AATTTGGTAAAAGTTAGGCCCAGAAAATTCAAAACATGACCAATTGTTAAAAATATTGTATATTGAATATGAACAACGTGTTGGGCGAACGAGTTTCGAACGAGTATAGGTCAATATTGAGTCATATTAGTTTTTTTTTTTTTTTTTTGTGGTTTAATAATTTTTTATAGCTATTTTCTTAATTAAATTTGTTTATATATTTGCACTGGTTCTGCTGCCTTCCTCAATTTTTTAAATTTTCATTTACCATTTTTTGATTTTAATTTATTTATTTAATCAATTTATGGATATTTTATATATATAATTCGAGTCACATTCTAGAATGTATGATTATTTTTATTCCCGAACAAAAAAATACGTTAAAAAGAAATTTTAAATTCCACTTTTATCGAATATATAATTTCTTTTAAACAATCACTCAAAAAAAAAAAATTGAAACAAAACAAAAGTTATATATTAGTATTCACTTGTTGTGTTGGAATAACACAATTGTTTTCATATTATCATTCAATTATAATTGTTACATCACTAAGAATGTATCACTAATAATATTTGAACTAGAGAGACGGTCATATTTCAAAAATTACTCATGATTAATATTTTTTAATAAAAAATAGAGTGCAAAAGTATCACACGATTAATATGACATCTCAACTATGTTGACATTCAAATTAATCACATATTATTTACATTTAGCGTGTACATGGGTACGGGTAAACCCGCTAATCCGGTCACTCAATCCAACCCACATTTTGACTCAACCCATTCAAGTTCGAGTCTAACATGAACTAACCAAATGAAACTCAATTATATTCGGTTCGGGAATCAGATTTAAAACTTTTTGAACTCAAGAACCCGCAAATCCAACCATTGACGTGACATATATATTTTTATTTATTTTTTTTACTATTGATGTATAGTTAAAATTTAGTTGTTGGACTATGATTGAGAATTTGTTGCTAATTTAATTAATTTAAATATTTTGTTGTGTTTGTAGATGCATTTTAAGTATTAAATGATATGTTACAATATAGTTTTATTATTTTTTAAATGTTCAAGTATTTAAATTTAATTATATTTATTTAAAATAAAAAATATTTTTTTATTACCCGTTAACCGAACCCAACCCACTCATAATCAGATTTGTTTGGTTCAATTTTGATGGAAAAATAATGGGTTGAGAGTTCAACCCAACACAAATAAAATTGATTGTTCAGATATCAAATTTGGCAAAAAAAAGATCCAACTCAACCCGTGTACACTCCTATTTACATCACTCTACAATGTTATTAATAATTATACAAAAAATACAAAATGCTTGGTGGGACTATACCAAAGTCCAAGAAAACAATAATCTGGGATATATAATATTGCCTCATTAAAAATGTTACCAAAAAAATCTATAAGGATAAAACCATACTGAAGAAAAAAAAAAGTGCAATAAACACCTACTTACATCCACAAATATTCAGGAAGACCAATCCTATATATATTGAAAACCTAAAAAATATCAGAAAGAAAAGTATTCCACAAATAACCATTAACAATGTGAAGTTCTAAATTAACAATCTATTTCTAATAGACCAAGAAACAATGCTAGTACTCTTAAAAGCTAGATTTATCAATTGTGAATCAGATTCAATTCATAGAATTCTCAACCCATTCTTGTAGGTTTTTTCAATAGCAACCATAAATATCGTAAGCTTAGCATGCAATGCAGTTGTAATACTCAAATTCACAACAAAGCAACCCAATGAAGCAACAAAGTTGTCCCTAAATATACCTCCACAAGCAGCAAAACCAGGACATCCAAATGCAACACCATTAATATTACATTTAATCCAATATTCTTTCGGGGGCGTTAGACCAATTCCTTGATGATAAATACTTTAGGAGGATGAGCTCGAACTTGAAAGTACTTGAGAATTTGAAATTCCTAAATAGAGTTTGAGACTATCTAGAAGTGAGATTTCTAGATAAAGATACATTGGCAATAATTTTGTTGACGACAATGTGAAGAAAAAAAACTTCCTTCAAAACAAGCTTGATTTATACAATACCAAATAGTATCAATATTAAAGATGATGTTGGTCAAAATAACATTTCTGCATTCATGAGACCAACCTTTGTCACATACGTCAAAAATATTTTAAACTGAACTACTATCAATTTGAGAGTGAAAAATAAGACTTAACCAACATCAGAGCTTAGTAGTAAAAGAGAAGGATAAAAAGAGATGAGTGCTAGTCTCCATTTCACATTTACACAACTCACATCTTGAAGCAATTTAACAACCTCGAGTGATTTAATTACCATATGTAGAAATCTTGCTATGCAACAATCTCAAAAATCTGAGAGACTTGGAAGGAATAATGCTATTATTCCAAATAGGTTTGGGCCAAGGGATTTGTTTCCCTAAAGGCTTAAAGAATATATAAGCTTCCAAAATTTCCAGAATTGTTTAATCTTCAAACCCGATGATCCTCACACTCAAATTTAGGAATAATAACCTTGGCCAACAAGGCAACTACCAGAGAGTAAGTATGTAAGAGAACCAAAGGAAACTTCCAATGGCCATCCTAAATTAAATGATTGACAGTGGCATGGAGATGAGATTTCCTGTCCTCGTCCATGTTAAGAATAGAAACCAAAAAATCGTCCAACCAAGTGTCGACCAAAAATTTAATATTTTCACCCTTGCCAAGTTGCCATTTGTTGTTCATTTACATAATAGTTAGATTAGCTTTGAGTGCAATCTAAATGGAGGAATCAATATGATATCTAATATGCTCAGACATTCGAAAGACACGACCTCTAAGAAGAATAATCCAATGTTGACTAGAAGTAACTAAGTCCCAAGCTGAGTTTAATAATAGCAATATTAGCAATGGATCTCAAATACCTAATTCCAAGATCACCTTTATTAAGAGGATGGAAGATTTTGTGTCAAACAAGTTTAGCCTTGATTCGATCAACAATTGTTTTTAAATAAACAACTTTATGTGTTCCCTTGAAAATATTTATTCCAAGACATGTGAAAAAAAAGAACCAATAGAAAACCCAAGCCAAGTAGCTAATATATGATGACGTTTAATGGAAACATCAAATGTAAATTGTAGATTTATAAAAATTAATGTGTTGACCAGAGATATTGATATGTCTTTCAAAAAGACTTTGTAGGATGTTAACATTGAAAAGAGAAGTATATCAAAAAGTCATCAAACCATTTACATACATAACACGGGAAATAACATTTATGCCTATAGAGTCATTGATAAAAGAAAGTGTGTCATCGTCAACCATCTTGGTTATAGCCCAACTAAGAACTTCTTCGACTATGCAAAATATAAGAGGATATAAAAGGTCCCCTTGCCTAATCTCTTTTTAAAAGAAAAGGAACCAACATATTTGCCATTAACAAATATAGACAACTTAGAAGACTTGATGGTTCTAATCCAATGACAGAACTTGATGTTGAAACAAAAAGCTTGAAGAACTATGATAAGGAATGTCCAATCTATAGTATCAAAGGCATTTATGATATCAGTCTTGAGAGTGAGATTTTCAATAAAGGTTCTTGTCTGAAGTATATTAATAGATTCCAAAATGAGACAAATGCAATCACCAATATACCTACCTTGAATGATGCCCATTTGATGATGAGATATGATATTAGGGATAATAGTGGCCAACATGTCATCAATAACTTTAGTAATAATTTTGAATTTGAAGATATGAAGGGAAATTGGTCTATAATGCTCCATTTTACTAGGATCAACAATCTTAGGAATCAACAAAACAATATTGGAGTTATAATTAGGAAAAAAACTAATCTTGGACAAAGAATTGAAGAACAACCTGAAAAACATCACGGCCAACCATTATGAATCAAACATGGCTTCTATATCTGAAGAATTATGAATCATGATATGACATGAATAATGTTAGAAATAGTCTTGCAGACATATATGATTTTGGCAGATTTATGAAAGAAAGTGATATTCATATCACCATCTGATTGCTACTTAAGGTTAGCTTTTTGATGCCAATATTGCTCCTCCAAATTTATAGCTTCATTCACTTCCATTTTTTATTGTCGATCCTCATTCATTAAATCATCAAACAGACCAAAAGAATCAATAGCATTTTTGAATGCTATCCAAATTTATAATTGCAACTTGAATTCTATGATGGAAAGGATAACTATATCCTCTATACTCATGAACTCCCAAAATTGTATTGAAACCAATGAAAGACTAAGGAAGATTGTATTAACTTTTCTCATTAGTCTTTTGATTATCAAATTAAATAGATAAATTAAATTATGTATTTTTCACTAACCAAAAACATTCTCCGATTTCTATTTTCATAACCAAGATTAATCTTGAGTTAAATTTTTTATGTTTTAACAGGAAATTTTAAAAAGGTGAAATCACAATTCAAACCCCCCTTTCTTGTGATTGACATTGCTATTTCATGATTATTACATCTTCAAGATAACATCTTCATGAAAAAGGTGATCAAATACATTCATACAACAATCAAAGATCACACCATGATATAAATCAAGCAAATTACATCTTAACTAAATTGGAAAAATGAAGATTATTCTTTTTATTAAAAAACAGTAGTTTGGAAAACGAAGATCATTCTGGTTTATAAAAAAACAAATTTTGGAAAAATAAAGATCATTTTGGTTTATTAAAAAACAATTGTCTGAAAAACGAAGACCATTATGATTTATTAAAAATAGAATTTTGAAAAAATGAAGATCATTTTGGTGTATTAAAAACAGAAGTCTAGAAAACAAAGATCATTCTAGTTTATTAAAAATAGAAGTTTGAAAAAACGAAGATCATTCTGGTTTGCAAAAGTACCATCTATATTCACACAAGATCATTCTGGAAAATTTGTTTGGAATGAAATGAATAACTCCTATATTTCAAGTGAATTAATTATACATGCAACTCATAACTCTGATCAAATCCCAAAAAGTGTAGCTAAAGACCCAAAGAAGCAAACAACATCGAGATCAATCTCTAGAATGATGAGCTATAAGCAAGGTCAACTAGGACACTGCTGCTGCACTTTTTTTTTTATAGAAAGTACATCATGCTTATGAAAGATGATGTAGCTAAATATCACTAGAAGGGGGGGGGGGGGGGGGGGGGGTTGAATAGGGATTTTGCTGTTAAAAATAAATTCTAAGTGTTTTTAAAAACAATCCTCTCGCTGAGGATGGCTAGCTCGAGGATGGGATTTTTCAAATCGTTAGATCTAAGTTGAGCAAAAGAGTAGGAGCAGAATATGAGGGACACACACACAATTTTATACTGGTTCACCTAAAGATGGCTACGTCCAGTCCTCACACCCTTGTGAGATTTCACTAACTTTCAAACAGATCGATCCTCAACCCGAGGATGATTACAAACTGTGTATTATCAAGCTTCACCAAGCTTACAATCAATTTTCAAATATTTCCAAGCTTCACTCACTAGGAAATTACAAAGTAGAATGAGAGTGATTGATACTTAATACTTTCTCAAAGGATATACAAAGATATAGTGTAGGATCAAAGAAAGTAAGAAGAGAGGATGTGATCTGCTTCTTGAAAGCTTTAAGATGCTTGATCTTTTTATGCAATTGTGTTGTGTGTTTTCTAATGGAGAGCTTGTTTGCATTTTATAGAGATCCAAGCCCATGATGACTGTTGGAAATCATTTTTCAAAGGATCCAAGGTTTTTCATCATAATTACAGAATGTTGTTTGAAAGTCGTTTCGGTAAATGAGTATTAAGAATGGGGAATCTCTTAATATGACTGTTTGCTTAACGTTTTGTTTTGAAAATCATTAAGTTAAATCGGTATTAAGAACGGGGAATCTCTTAATGACTTATTTAATTAATGTTGTTTGAAAGTCGTTTCGGTAAATGAGTATTAAGAATGGGGAATCTCTTAATATGACTGTTTGCTTAACGTTTTGTTTTGAAAATCATTAAGTTAAATCGGTATTAAGAACGGGGAATCTCTTAATGACTTATTTAATTAATGTTGTTTGAAAGTCGTTTCGGTAAATGAGTATTAAGAATGGGGAATCTCTTAATATGACTGTTTGCTTAACGTTTTGTTTTGAAAATCATTAAGTTAAATCGGTATTGAGAACGGGGAATCTCTTAATGACTTATTTAATTAATGTTGTTTGAAAGTCGTTTCGGTAAATGAGTATTAAGAATGGGGAATCTCTTAATATGACTGTTTGCTTAACGTTTTGTTTTGAAAATCATTAAGTTAAATCGGTATTGAGAACGGGGAATCTCTTAATGACTTATTTAATTAATGTTGTTTGAAAGTCGTTTCGGTAAATGAGTATTAAGAATGGGGAATCTCTTAATATGACTGTTTGCTTAACGTTTTGTTTTGAAAATCATTAAGTTAAATCGGTATTGAGAACGGGGAATCTCTTAATGACTTATTTAATTAATGTTGTTTGAAAGTCGTTTCGGTAAATGAGTATTAAGAATGGGGAATCTCTTAATATGACTGTTTGCTTAACGTTTTGTTTTGAAAATCATTAAGTTAAATCGGTATTAAGAACGGGGAATCTCTTAATGACTTATTTAATTAATGTTGTTTGAAAGTCGTTTCGGTAAATGAGTATTAAGAATGGGGAATCTCTTAATATGACTGTTTGCTTAACGTTTTGTTTTGAAAATCATTAAGTTAAATCGGTATTGAGAACGGGGAATCTCTTAATGACTTATTTAATTAATGTTGTTTGAAAGTCGTTTCGGTAAATGAGTATTAAGAATGGGGAATCTCTTAATATGACTGTTTGCTTAACGTTTTGTTTTGAAAATCATTAAGTTAAATCGGTATTGAGAACGGGGAATCTCTTAATGACTTATTTAATTAATGTTGTTTGAAAGTCGTTTCGGTAAATGAGTATTAAGAATGGGGAATCTCTTAATATGACTGTTTGCTTAACGTTTTGTTTTGAAAATCATTAAGTTAAATCGGTATTAAGAACGGGGAATCTCTTAATGACTTATTTAATTAATGTTGTTTGAAAGTCGTTTCGGTAAATGAGTATTAAGAATGGGGAATCTCTTAATATGACTGTTTGCTTAACGTTTTGTTTTGAAAATCATTAAGTTAAATCGGTATTAAGAACGGGGAATCTCTTAATGACTTATTTAATTAATGTTGTTTGAAAGTCGTTTCGGTAAATGAGTATTAAGAATGGGGAATCTCTTAATATGACTGTTTGCTTAACGTTTTGTTTTGAAAATCATTAAGTTAAATCGGTATTAAGAACGGGGAATCTCTTAATGACTTATTTAATTAATGTTGTTTGAAAGTCGTTTAAGTTAAATGGGTATTAAAAATGGGGAATCTTTTAATACCTCGGTTTACTTAATGTGTATTTGAGGAAAATGTTTAAGTTAACTGGGCGTTGAGAATGGGGAATCTCTTAATGTCTCGGTTACTTAACTATCGTTTTTGAAAATCGTTTCGGTAAATGAGTATTAAGAATGGGGAATCTCTTAATATGACTGTTTGCTTAACGTTTTGTTTTGAAAATCATTAAGTTAAATCGGTATTAAGAACGGGGAATCTCTTAATGACTTATTTAATTAATGTTGTTTGAAGGTCGTTTAAGTTAAATGGGTATTAAAAATGGGGAATCTTTTAATATCTGCATTTGCTTAACGATTGTTGTGAATGGAGTCTGTGTATGCTCATGCATTTCATTTGGTAAATTGTGTCGACCCGTGATAGGTGACACCTTGGTAAACTGTACGGACCCGTGATAGGTTGTACGTTTGCGATTTATATTTTAGTAAATCGTGTTGACCCGTGATAGGTGACACTTCGGTAAACTGTACTGACCCGTGATAGGTGGTACGTTTACGATTTACGTTTTTGGTGAATTGTGCTGACCCGTGATAGGTGGCACCTCGGTAAACAGTACTGGTCTGTGATAGGCGGTACGTTTACGATTCCCGCTTTTTCTTTTAGTAAATCGTGTTGACCCGTGATAGGTGACACCATGGTAACTGTACTGACCCGTGATAGGTGGTACATTTACGATTTACATTTTTGGTGGATTGTGCTGACCCGTGATAGGTGGCACCTCGGTAAACAGTACTGGTCTGTGATAGGCGGTACGTTTACGATTCCCGCTTTTTCTTTTAGTAAATCGTGTTGACCCGTGATAGGTGACACCATGGTAACTGTACTGACCCGTGATAGGTGGTACATTTACGATTCCCGCTTTTTCTTTTAGTAAATCGTGTTGACCCGTGATAGGTGACACCATGGTAACTGTACTGACCCGTGATAGGTGGTACATTTACGATTCCCGCTTTTTCTTTTAGTAAATCGTGTTGACCCGTGATAGGTGACACCTCGGTAAACTGTACTGACCCGTGATAGGTGGTACGTTTATGATTTACGCATTTTAGTAAATCGTGCTGACCCGTGATAGGTGGCACCTCGGTAATTGGTACTTTGGCCTGCGATAGGCGGTACAATTATGATTTACGGCCCTTCGAGGAGGGTTTTGGTTTGGAATTCCGAGTCCATGCATTTTGGCATATACGCATTGCATTAGGGTGCTTGGCACGCGAGTCGTGGTTGATTTGAGTTTTATGATTAAGTGATTTGAATTTGAGTCGTTGTGGTAATTGCGTTGAAAATGCTAAGTGTTATGTGTTGATTGTTGTGTGTAAGTATGATGGTTATCGAGATCCCAATTGCCGTGGTAATCGTGTAGGAATTGCTAAGTGTTAGGTTGTGAACTTGATTAGGAATGACTTGAGTTAATGCATGAATTTTTGGAAAAACGATCAGGGAAATCGATTTCCCAATCGATTGGATGAGTTGCAGGAAGTTCACCATTTTAACCTAATCGATTTGCCAATCGATTGTATAAATATATCTTTCAAAATCTTTTAAGAAATCGATTTGGAAATCGATTGGCAGAGAGGCAGGAACTCAGCAAAACTGCCGAAATCGATTTGGAAATCGATTTGGCAACCCAGGGACTCATCAGAACTGACAAAATCGACTTAGAAATCGATTTGGTCATGCAGAAACTCAGCAGAACTGACCAAATCGATTTGGCAATCGATTGGCTCAGCAAAAGTCCTTATTTTGAGTTAGATAATCGATTGCTCAATTGATTTATCAATGCTTTGGTCAGTTATGTATTACTTGATGGTTTGAGAACTTCATTTTGAGTTCATTGTTAATTGGCAAGCATTATATGAACTTTTAGCATATGGAAAATCCTTTTAAGGTGCATGCTTAGTTGAAAAGTTATTTTGGGCATTTAAAAACTTAATTGTTATGTGTTAACTGTTATTTTCTGGTTGGTGACCCTTTACAATTATTGTAGAAATCTGGGCTTTGCCCTCAGATGAGAGTCAAGACGGTCCTACCGGTTCGTACCCTACGGACGGGAATGGAGATGGGAACGCGTGATTTCAGTTACATTAGGAGGATCTCACGGGGCGCGTGGAGATACTCAGGGTGTATAGCTTTTTGGTAGGATGATCAGATTAGGATGATGTATAGGAACTAGGTGTCCTTCTTTTTGGATTGGAGTATTTTTAGTTTGGAAAATTGTATTTATACTAATATTGTCAGTTTGACTTCTTATTCGAATGGGTTCCATGTACCATTTGATGTTGTGTAAATGTTTTGGATTTATAATTGGAGAAACTTTTCCGCTGCTTGTAAATTATAATGACTCAATTATTTATCCAAAGGCATTTCCTGATTTAATTCTTTGTTCGTTTTTAATTACTTTTGAAAAAAAAAATATACCCTCGCTTTGAAAAACGGGGTGTTACATTAGTCATTAACCACAATCATAATCTCTTAAGTAATTTTGTTATCATTAAAATCATTTGAGAGATTTTGTCTCAACAAAAGAAAGGGCTGACAATAGACATCTACTAAATCACTCATCCACATTTTCCAGACAATAGAAAACCAAGAACGTTCTTGTTTTACAAAAGAATATTCAGGTTATTCTCTTTTAAAGAAATAATTAAAATATATTATTTTCCACAGTCCAAACCACAATTAAAAGAGTATCAAGACTGGTCAAATAAATAGTGAAGCCCAAAACTCGAGTTGAATGCTCAAAGAAGGAAAACAACCTCAAGATTGATATCCAAATTGATGTGTTGTGAGCAAAGACACAAGTACATTGTACTTATATTATTCTGCATAAAACTCTACATCATTTTGATTTGGAACAATACCAAATGACATTTCACAACCCATTCACTCACTCATTCATGTTTTCCATCAGACATAAAAGCAAGAACATTATTCGATTGTCAAGAACGTTCTAGACAACAATATAGACACATGTTTAATTATTTTAAAACATATCTGACACTTGGAAAGTGTGTCCAACAACTTCATTCAGCTAAAACTGAATATTCAACTCATTTTTTCATCTATAAATTGAAGATCAGTTGGAAGATGAAGGCAAAAGTTCAATTTACAAATCTACCAACACTTGTTCAAGTAATACCAAGTCAAAAACTCTTCAAGAAAACGTCAGCTCTGTTCATTATATTTGTGGATCATCATTTACCGAGTCTGCCTTTATTTATCTCAAACAAGTGTTGCGAAGTTTCAAGATCCATACACTTTTATCATATACATCATTTATAACTCAAGTCTATCTTATATATTAGATTGAATGTGTTTGTAAAAATCCTTTCAAGGTTGAAATGTGATTGTCAAAATCATTTCTAGGTTGAAATGTGAAGATTATAATTGATCAAGGTGTGATCAAGAAAAAATATGTGAATGAGAACATTTTAGTTCTGAAGCACATAGTGAAAACCTCATGGTTGTGAGGACTGGACTAGCCCGAGTTGGGTGAACTAATATACTTTTTGTGTGTGACTTTTCTATCCATTATCTTTAATTATTTGCACACACAAATCATACTTCATTATGAACTAATTTGTTTATTCATTTCTAATATACCCATAATACTTTTTGACATTATGTTTTAACCAAGATTGATCTTGAGTTAATTTAAATTAAGCACAAGAATCAAATTTTAAAAGGATCACAATTCAAACCCCTATTTCTCGTGATTGACATTGCTACTTTATCCAATGAGATTCAAGGTTATTCTTGAAGGGTTTTTCTAGAATTGAAAATTTCCAGATTCATAAGAAGTTGAGGCGTTGAATCAAATAGTGTTTGTTCATCATTTACTATAGTGGAAGAAAATCTCTTATGATTGATAAGAAGATTGGATGTAGGTCACATCCGAGGACAAAGTGGTCGAACCAATATAAATCTTGCCGTCATTTCTCTTTGTCTTACTCTTAGACATTCATTGATAGATTCAATCTTAGTTTGTTAATTTGTTAAGTTTGAATAAGATAACTAATGTTCTTTGGTGAATTTTTTTTCTAAAATCTCAAATATGTAGAATCTTGCTCAAAGATTCAATGCTTCCAAAATTGGTTAAGAAAACTCAAATCAAAGAAAGGTAAAAATATTATTTGCTTAATTTAATTATTTTTCAATTTAAAAAAAATTGTTTTCCAACAAAACTTCCTTATTTGTCAAATTTGTTAAATTGTGGCAAAAAAAAGACTATTGATTTTTTGCAAAATTGTTAAGTAAAGAACTCATAGAGTATCATATGAATTAATCGGTCGTATTATACATTCTGTTTTATTTCTTATTTTCATTTGGTATTGAATTCACTTGAGCACCAAACCTATTAGTGTTTATATTGACTTGTCAAATAAGCAATTGTAAATTGATTTCCTAAATCAATTATACCATCGATTATTTGTATATTTCTTAATACGAATTCTATAATTTTCATTTATCGTTAAATATTTTTTTCATGTAATTGTTCAAATATTGGATACTTAGAAAATGATTTCCAAAACGTTTCCGCTATGCTTTAAAACATGTTATGTCTATTCACTACCCCTTCTACATACGGAACTATAACGATTAACAATAATGACTCTTACTCAATAAAATCAACATACTATTATTTCACTAAGTCGCTTATAGACAATGACAATATGAAGGTACCTGATAAATGGTTGAAGATTAGAAAATTATAAATTATGTAAAAGATAAAAAAGTTTTATTTGGTGAATGTGGAGAGAGTGTCTTTCCACAAGACAATATCTACTTAGAAAAGATGTACAAGAATACATCTGTCACGAGATTTGACGAAGAAGAATAAAACTAACCATACATATGGGGTATGATAGTAATAAATAAATGATTGAATGGTTAAAATAGTAATTATAATTAAAAGTCAATGTTATTCTTACCTTTCAATGGTCTTACCTTCCTGACAATTAACATTGTTCTTTTTATAATGTTTTAATAATTATGTAATAAATTTTATTATTTAATTAAAAAATTATTTAAAAATTAATATTAATGAAATGTAAATTACATGATTGTGTGGAAAACAATTTTTCAAATAACTCATGTTACCTCAATGCTATGTCTTTAATTTTTGAGGGAAACCAAAAAAAATTCAAGAATTATTAAATAGAGGACCAAAAACTTGAATTTAGAAAAATGAAACAAAAAGCTAAATTTGAATAAAATATAGAGGCAAAACATGCATTTAAGCTTAATAATAATAATAATAATAATAATAATAATAATAATAATAATAATAATAATAATAATAATAATAATAATAATAATAATAATAATAATATTCATCTTGTTATGTCCATTTATTCTTTTAGCCACCTATAGCCACCTATAGCCACCTATAGTCCGATATTGTTGGAGTAGTGCTACCAACAAATATTTTCTAACACATTCTATTTGATTCATTAAAATTGATAGGTTTAATTTTAATTTTAATCTTTTATATTTATTAATTTGACGAAATTGACCTGTCTATTTTAAAATCTGCCAGTTTAAGTCTATCTTTATAATTTTTTAACTACAAAATAACGATGTGATATGTTTTAAATAACGTGACATATGATACAATGACGTAGAATGATTAACACTCATGAAATCGTAATAAAACCATATAAAAACTTAACTTCCATCAATGGACAATTTTTATTTTTATAAATTAATTAATGACATATGAATAATTAACACATTTATGTTGTTTTATATCATGAAGTCATATGACACATCATTTAAAACATGTTAAATCGGTAGTTTTTAGTTCAAAAATTTAAGAGAGAAACCAAAATTGCCGACTTTTAAAATATGATGACCAATTTCGTGAATTGATAAAAATAGAGAAACAAAAATTGTAATTAAGCTAAATTTATATAAATCTCACAAGAATGTGCGAATTCCAAATAAATTGAGTTGAACATATACATATTTTAACCAATAAAAAATAATTAATAAAAAATATGTATTGTTAATATTATTATTGTTAGGTTCAAACACATTACAAGATAACAAAATGATTCATTCATTCAGAGGTAATTGATGTACATTGTTAAAGTTAGAGGTATATGCTCCTCAAAATCCCCTAACAAGGCAGGCAGGTACAATGTAACGACGGAAAATGGGACAAAGAATACGTGCGCATACCAACTACTAATACTACTACAACAATGACTGCGGCAAACCGCAATGGACTCAAAATTCTTTCTTTGTCTTTCACGAAGTGTGTTCACTAAAATCCAAATACTCAAACGGCCAACACAAACTCAAGAGTTACAAAACAACTATGTTTCTTTTTCTATTCAAATTCAGGTAAATTACAATTTTGATAATTGGCTCAACATAACTTGTTATTTTAGTCTTTAATTAAATAAAAAGCTCACGTCAGTTTTTGACTTAGCTAAACTTGTCACTTTAATTTTTGACATTGAATTTTCTATTAATTATGTTAAGTGAACGACATGTATGTGTACGTGAATGGGTAACATGTTACTCTCTTCTATGTGGGTTTGATAAATAGGCATGTACCAAATTGACAATAAATTTAAACAAAAATAAAAAATGAAGCTTTAAATAAAAAGTTTGTGTTTTAAAAAATGAAGCTTTAAATGTAATTGAAGGGAGAAGAAATGAGAAAGGAGTAAGCATAAAAGAAAAGTAACTAAAAGAGAGAAAAATGCAGAGCTTTCATTTATAATTATTTTATTTTAAATTTAATATCAATTTAGTCCATGCATCTTCCGTATAGAGTGACACATTACCTAACCACGTATACGTAGACGTCACCGACTTAACATGACTAATAGAAAAGTTAACGTCAAGAACTAATCTAAATTTTTTGTTGAGCCAACGATTGAAATGACAGCACCTATTGAGTCGGGGACTAAAATGATAATTTACTCATTCAAATCATCTTTATTTTTATATGTGACCAGACATTTTAAAACAAAATAACGAAGTTAAAATTGATTCACATATTTAAATTCATTTGTTTAATAAATAAAGATAGAAAATCATATGTTTCCTCTTACTAAGTGGTAAACAATCATTTAAAAAAAATAAAATTCAAATCTAATTGAAATAATTCTTAGAATAGATTATATTTACCACTCGATGAATTCTAAATTACTTGAGTGTACAAACCTATTATCGTAAAACGGTCTATATACAAAAACACTTCCTTATTCTAATGTAAACAAAAATGAATTAAAAAGAGTTCAATTTAGTACCAATTTTGAATCAAATAAGAGAAACAATTTTGTAGAAGGAGCAATCCAATTGGCAAACGTAATCGATCACTGTCTGTCAAACAGTAACATAAAATCCACGTTTTCAAAATGACATGGAAACCCAAATTGTTACCTCGATTTGACCAATTTTGTACTTTCCCTCCCTCTTCTCTTCCCATATATCCACGTGTGTTCACATTACCATCTTCTCTTTTCTGTTTTCTCTGCCCAACAATACCTATTTTTCTTCTCCTTCATCTCTATGCCTTTCCACCTTTCTTAAGGGTATGCATGTCTCTCTCTTGTTTAGTGAGGAAACATGAGGTAATGATGAATTGGCAACAAAAGTGTTCAAAAAATTAATTTTTTTTGAAAAGGGGTTTACAGGGTTTAAGGCTAAGCTCCTTGAAGATCCATGTTGCTTCAAAATAGCATTTTTGTGGTAAGGATTTTTCTTCAAAGTTCAAGTCTTTTTCTTTTTCTTTTCATTTTCATAATTTTTCAATTTGCTCTAGTTTTCTGATACCAAGTCCATGTTAGTGTCTTTAATGTTTTCTGATTTTCTAATTTGTGTTTTATGGTTTTTGATGATTAAACTCAGGAATATTAAAAGCTTATATATCAATGAAGGGTGAAACAGTGAACGTGACATGGCTCAGTGGTTTATGGCAAGTTTCTCGCAAAAGTGGTTCAGATGAAAAGGATATAATTGGATTTATGTCATTTGAAGTTGCAGGGTTGATGTCAAAAGTGGTTAATTTATGGCATTCTTTGAGTGATAATGAAGTAATGAATTTAAGAGAATGGTTAGTAAAATCAGTTGGTGTCAAAATGCTTGTTTCTGATGATGAATATTACTTGATGGAACTTGCATGGAATGAAATACTCAATAACTTTCAATCTCTTACACAATCTGTTGCAAGGTTAAGCAAGAAGTGCAAAGATCCAATTTATCATAGTTATGAAAATTTTGTTCATAACCCTTGTCATGATTATGTTCAATGGATAGGGTGGGAGTATAGATGGAAAAAAATGGAGAAAAAGGTGAAGAAAATGGAAAGATTTGTTGCTTCAATGTCACTTTTGTCTCAAGAGATTGAGGTGTTAGCTGAGTGTGAACAAAGTTTCAGGAGAATGAAGCTGAATTACGATGCGAATAAGGCGAAATTGTTTGAGTTTAAGAAAAAGGTTTTGTGGCAGAGGAATCAAGTGCAAAATGTTAGAGATTTGTCTCCTTGGAGTAGAAGTTATGATTATGTTGTTAGGTTGTTGGCAAGATCATTGTTCACAATTCTTGAAAGAATCATACTTGTCTTTGGAAATACTCATCTATCAATT
This sequence comes from Cicer arietinum, assembly GCF_000331145.2. Lineage (NCBI taxonomy): Eukaryota > Viridiplantae > Streptophyta > Magnoliopsida > Fabales > Fabaceae > Cicer > Cicer arietinum. The sequence goes on along the minus strand of NC_021163.2, from coordinate 23,434,039 downwards.
GAAAACCAACAAAATGATTCATCCACAACAATGAATTATACAGATAATGATCGTCTTGCACGAAATCATTCCTTTCCTGTTCTCAGTGTCACACATTCTTCGATACATCCTTCTGAGTCGAATCATCTAAATGGATTTTGTTCAGGATCACCGATCGGGAACATGCCAATGTTAAACAAGAGCAAGAACAAGAAGAAAGAGCAGCAATTGTTTAATTCACAAGGCAAGCAATTGAAATACATTGGATCCTTCAAAGGGTGCATTTCGATCGAAAACGATTCTCATGTTGTACAGAGTTGTATGCCAACTAATGTTAGTTCTATGAGGAAAAATATCGATGTGAACACGAAATTGGTTAATAAATTGTCTCTCTTTCACAAAAATAGAGTGTACTTTAAACTCTCTCTTAAAAGTAAGTTAAAGCCGGCTCCATCAACACTTGGTGATGGAGCCTTAGCTTTACATTATGCAAATGTGATTGTATTGATAGAGAAGATATTCTCATCATCAGCAACTCGCACGATCGATGTTCATGCAAGAGACAGTCTTTACAATAAGCTACCGACGACTATAAGAACAGCTTTGAGGGGCAAGCTTAAATGGTATGCCAAAACTGTCAATGTTGGTAACCTTGCAGTAGAATGGAATGTGGTAATGACACAAATATTGGAGTGGTTAGCTCCACTTGCACACAACATGGTGAAGTGGAATTCTGAGAGGAATTTTGAGAAGGAACATACTACTTTGAAAGCAAATGTTTTACTTGTTCAAACTCTTTACTTTGCTAATCAAGCAAAAACTGAAGCTGCAATTGTTGAACTTCTTGTTGGTCTTCATTATGTGTATAAGATTGATAGAAAGACTCACATGAGAGACACATAGAAGTTTGTAGAGTCTAGATCATTTATGAAGGATTTAAATTAGTTGGGTGATAGATGTTTGTTCATACACTATATGCATATGAAGGAGTGTACAAGTATAGAATAGTACATAACAAATAGTTGAGTCATAGGACAATGTTTTTGTTTTGTAAATCGGTATGCGTAACACAAACAATTTTGTGTCCTATATGTTAGTAATGTTTAATTTTCACAAATGGCAAATATTAGCTTCCTTCTATAAATTGTCTAGGTTTAAAAATGTTTTTGGTTTATGTGAATACAATAATTTTTAATTTTAATTTCTGTAAAAAATTTTGTTTGGATTTATCGCTGTAATATCAGAAAAATTTGTTTTTAGTTCTTAACGTCAAGTGGACGTTAAAAACGTTAATTGAAAAAGAGACGTGAAGCAAACATTTAAATATACTTTTGCTCCCTGTAAATATAAAAGTTTTTCATTTAATATCTGAAAAATATTTATTTAGATTTTATCCATGCAATATTCAAAAACTTTATTTTTGGTCTTTAACGTTAAATATGGACGTTACAAAAACGTAAGCCGACAAATAGAGGAAAACGTGAATCAATCGTAGCACTCTAATGAGAATATTAATTTAAATATTATAATAATTTGCATACTTATTTTTATTTGTTATTTAAATATTATTTCGATTAAATTTGTTTAGAATAATTATTTAAATTTGTATTCTCATTGGAGTTTGTATACTTATTTTATTAGAAATAAGTATACAAATTAATTTTATTTTTTATTTAAATATTACTTCGGTTAAATTTGTTTAGAATAATTATTTAAATTTGTATTTTCATTGGAACTTATATACTTATTTTATTAGAAATAATTATACAAATTATTTTTATTTATTATTTAAATATTATTTTAGTTAAATTTATTTAAAATAATTATTTAAATTTATATTTCATTGAAATTTGTATACTTATTTTATTAGAAATAAGTATACAAATTATTTTTATTTGTTATTTAAATATTGTTTCAATTCAATTGATTTAGAGTAATTCTTTAAATTTGTATACTTATTTTTAATAAAATAAATATTCTTAACAAATTATTTTAAATAAATTTAAATAATTACTCTTATTTATTTAAAAAAAACATTTAAAATAACAAATAAAAATAAGTATAATTTTTTTTACTATTTTAGTAAAAATTTTAAACGAGGGGTATAAGTTTAAATGTAGAGGTACGAAATCTAATTTTCCGCTAAAGATTGTTTGGGAGCAAATTTCCACCAATGACGAAAGGTAGGGCCCACTTAAAAAGGCCCACTTGACCAGGCCCATAAAACATGATGGATTTTGGGCTCACCGGCGGAGTAGGCGGGGACCGACGACGATGAAGAGCGGATTAGTGGCGTACAAGATATACAGAGCCCTAAGCCACGGCATATCACCGTTAATCCAGCTTCACCTCCGGTGGCGCAGATTTCGCGGCCTGGAACACCTCCAGCGGTGGCCGGAGCGACTCGGTCAACCCTCTCAGCCTCGGCGTCCAGGTCCTCTCGTATGGTTTCATGCCGTTTCATTAGGCGAAGGGATGATTGCAATTCCTGTGATCAAACACTGCCTTCAGAGAATGCCTCAATTGAATGTGCTCATGACTATCACCACTCTCTCTGCATTGTAACTCATTGTTCTGCTTCTACTTTTTCCACTACCTTTTCAATCTTGTTACTCTTCTATTTGTTTCTCTGCGTATTTTCTATTTTACAGATAAAAATATGATAATAATTAGATTAGATAAATTATAGTGTTTTACATGTTACTCATGTAATTTGTAACCTTTACAAGCTTGGATTGACTTATGAACAACTTATCTAGACTTACGGTTAGAATCACTTGACAGTATGTTTGGTATAACTTATGCTAAATTTGGGATAACTTTATGATAATAGCCTATGGTTTATATAAAATAATTTGAGCTTATTTTCTCTTTGACTATAGAAATAACTTATATAGAAATGCATATCTTATAAGTACTTGATTAAGCTGTTTATCCAAACGGGCCCAAGATCGATTGTGTTTTTGATTTAAGATTAAGGTTTTCAACTTTTAATGAGTTTTTGTGCTAATTTTGTGTCTTGTCTTAAAATTTTAAAATTTATTGTATTTTGGTTTCGGTTTATTGCTTTATTTTCATGTCATGTTTTGTCTTGATTGATCCATGCCTTCTAGTTCTTAGTTGTGGATTATATAGACAAATGATTGGACGACCTATACTCTAAAACCGATTTGGTGAAGTCAGAATATGAGCTATCTAATATTCATCTAACGAATGATAGTCCTTCATTGTGTGATTGCATGATTATAATGCTTTTTCTGAATTCTAATGCAAGTATTGATGTTTTTGTTTCTTATTCGAAGAAGAATATCCTTTCATTTGAGATGTTTAGAAGAGAATTGGACATTGGTGAAACTTAGTCCCTGACATTAGTTTTTGGTCTAATGCAGTGAAGTATTGAGCAACCGGCTTCCAAGTGAAATCATTTTGCAGGTACTTTGTCGGGGAATGCAATGCCTACATTGATTAAATAGTTTCTTCATCGACCTTCATCTTTTCTCAATTGAAGTTTGCCTTGCCATTTTTATGATGGGTTCATGCATTTAAATGAGTTTTGTTTAACGTTAGCTGTGCTGAATCTGATTTTTGACACATTGTTTTGGTCTTCTGAAACTTGATATTTGCAGTTTTCGCCAGTTGATACACCTGCATCCATCAGTTCTTTCCTTCAGTACTGGAAACCAAATGCTATTGTGCTAATGGAAAGTGAACTCTGGCCAAATCTTATCATGGATGCTTCCAAAAATGGTGTAAGTCATTCTTTCCTTTTGTTTTGTAGACTACATCTATGAAGCACATACTTATGGGAGAGAAAAATAGTTGAATGTTTTATTTATGCTTCTAGAATTGAAACTGATAAGTCATAAGTGATAATAACCTACTGAATAAAATGATAGCTAAACAGCATTCAAGACCAGCTTTCTTAGTTAAGAGCAAAATAGAAGATCAATTAATTTATTGTTCATTAATCTACTTCACTTGCTTATATTTCATGGTCATCATGTCATATTGTTTTACCAAATCTTACATTATTATATATCATATTTTACTCTTGTAGATAACAATGGCACTGTTAAATGCTCGGATTTCTGAAAAATCCTTTAATCTTTGGTCAGGATCAGTGCTTCTTCCGTTGATTTCATTGATGTTATCCAAGTTTTCCTTGATTGCTCCATTGGTATGTGATCCTAATCCTAGTTATTTTACATTCACAATAATTCCTATGTCTTATTAGGCTGTCATTGAACATTTTGATTGACTGTCATAGAGTACAGAGCAGGGTGTCCGGTTTCAGCTACTGCAAGCACCTCCTTATATCATAAACTATTCTGGTGATCTAAAGTATGGTATGTCATAAAGTTCTCTAATCAAAATTTTGAATGTATATGACACTGTTATGTTTTTTTCCTCAATTATTTTTTTTTACCTTTTAAGCAAAGCAAGTTGCATAATTTACCATCATTTTGTTGCTTATATGATTGCTATCATAGAGCAGTTTTTTTCTGGGATTGTTGATTTTTTTATTCCTGAACTGATAAAACAGTCTGTACTAATCTGGGTCTTATCACTCTCTTCATTCAGTAATTGAAGATATTGGACTCAATGAAAGTGGCAGAAAAAATATAGATAATCTAAGACATCAACTTTCTCAGAAGCAGGTTTGGATGGCTTCTTCCATTCATAGGGGAGAAGAAGAAAGTTAGTACATTCTCTGTCTATACCTCCGCCATTATGTTGTATATACATGTTTGTTCCTTAGAGTCTGTTGAAATATCTGAACATTTTGATTAACATTAAATATGAGAGTGACATTCTTGATTCGGGAAAATTGACATAACATCTGCGGTTTCCTTGTCCTTAGATTTGCTTTGAACTCATTTGAACTCAGTTTTGTTATATAGTCATTATATCAAGTTGTCTGTTTACTTGAAGGGCAGGAAAGCTGTCAACGTATTTTCTTACATATTATCTGTCATTTCGTCTGAAGAACACGTTTGTCTTTACTCTCATTTTGGTTTCTCTGCAGTAATATTAGGAGTTCACACTGTCCTTATGCAGCTGCAACCTAATATAGTGACTATTATTGTCCCTCGACATCCACAGCAAGGACGAGAGATTGCTAAAGTCAGTTTCTGATTCCATATCCTTTCCCTTCAAAACATGTCTGTTATAACTACTTGCAATACAGATGCTTCTGTTCATGCATTCTCACTCACTCAGAATATAATGCAAGGGTCATTTTCTTCATATTATCACTGATAAAAATATGACTTCACTGTTGTACTTATGAAATGAAAGTTTCAAGGAATTATTATATTTCTAAATCATTGTGTTTGAATACACTCATATAATCTGTAAATCTTCTCTAGGGCCAGCCATTTTCTTACAACATAAATGATGCTCATACAAAAAACAATGCTGTTTATAACGACCCTTTCTTTATCACCTCTGAAATTCATTATGCTTTTACTTGGTATAGTGCAGAAATTGGAGCTAGAAGGACATAATGTAGTTTTGAGGTCACAACACGGGAGGCTTAAACCAGAAACAAATATTTATGTGGTGGACACTTTGGGTAAAAATTCTTTTCTTTTCACTGGCATGAAATTAAAATGGTCTCATACATAAAAATATCCATGTGCTGAGGACAAAGGCCACATAATTTCTAGAGAGGCAGAGTTTGTACCTTATTATTTTCCATAATCACGGTTGTTTTTATCACTTATCAGTTCTCTATGGTAGCCAACAACATATTTTACTCAGGTATCTGTAATGAGGGATTGTGAAGTCTGCTGAACATAGTTTTATTAGAAAAATTTGCGATTTCTCGTTGAACTGTATGTAATATGGAAAATGGAAGATGCAATTGTTTTATTAGGGATATCAATATATCATGCATGACAGACATATACTGTCATCCGACTTGTTTAACAGGTGAATTAAGACAGTTATACACATTAACACCAATAGCTGTGATTGGGGGTTCATTCCTCCCCGGTATGTCTGGCCATAATATCTCAGAAGCTGCAGCAGCTGGCTGTGCTATTCTGACAGGTACAAGTTGTAACCTTTTTTGTAATTCTTAAATCTCAACACAATATTTTATTGACTGGAACTCAAGTGATTTCAGGTCGTCACGTTGGCCATTTCTCCCACATGGTACTGGAAATGCAACAATCGAATCCTCTGTCAGTTCTTCAGGTGGGAAAGACATCTCATTTGCTAATTGAAATTGTTCTTCACCATGAAAGAAATATTCTTAAATTGCTATCTTTTGCGACTTACTTGTAGGTTTCTGGAAAACTGGAGCTTGAAAAATCTCTCATTGATCTCTTTACTAATACAACACTTCTTGAAGCTCGTCGTAGAGCTGCAACTGAAGCATTTTGTATGTTGTCTAGTAACATTGTTGCGAATGTATGGAGTTTGCTAAATTTTCATATTTTTAGTGGATTGTTTTCCGAGATGAAGCTTCATAATATCACTGCGAAGACTATGAGTAATGAAGCTTCATAAATCAGAGAATTTAACTTGCGATAGAAGTATACTCAAATTGCAATTCCATTTTCCTGTAATGGTGGTTTGTTTTCTCAGTAAAATAGCTAGAAAAGATCAATTTAGCATCATCAAATGTTTGTGTATTTGCTTTACGAGGTGGCTGCCATTAGTCTATTCTCTTCTCCGAACTTGTTGCTTTCTTACTCATGTATTTATTTTGTAATTTACGAAGTTCTGCTAGTATTGTGTTTGCAAGTTTGAAGAGTGTAGATGCCACATTTTCACTTTCATACAAGAGCGTTATTATAGGGACTTGGGTATTATGCGGTGCCCAAGTCTCACATCGAATAGTATGAGATGCTCAATGGAGTATATACGTGGTTTAGTTTTTCTCCCTTGATAGCTAGATTTTAAGTGAGGGTTCCGCAAGTGCTTAAAAACTTATCAATGGGTATCAGAGCTGGTTGTTGGCGGCTTGGAAAGAGCTACTTATAGAAGAACTAACCGAAAAGGTCGAATTAAGTGTCCTAAAGTGCAGCCACTGGGACTGGGACGTCAGATGCTCAGTATAGTATTAAAGTCTATGCCTCAAAATGTCAAGTTTACAAACTGAAGAATCCCTTATGGTATGCAATGTATTTCCTACAAGATTTGCTATGTTAAGTATGCATTTGGCTTTGAATTTTGTAAACTCCTACTAGAGAATTGCTACTTGCATAATCTGTCACATCCTAATCTTTCACGATTGAATGTGGCTGCAACCTAGTTTTATTGAAAATTTGAAACAAAAAATAAAATTGAACTCTTGGGTATATAGGATTACATTACATCTGCCACACAAGCAATTTGCGCTACAACTAGACCTTTGTGCTTTGTGGTATAGTCAGCTGTTTATTTATTAATGATTATGGCCCCCGAAACAACTTATAACCCTTGCTTGCTTTTTCATGTTGAAATACTTGTTTTTATCTTTTTTCAGCTTCAAGACTTCATTCTAATGCTTCAAAACCATCACTTAGTTGTATCTATGCATCATCAGAGATCATATCATACATCATATATCATATATCATATATGTTAAAAATAGATACATGCATCATTACATACTCAGGTACGAAGGAATTACACACGCCACACACTCACACACTCACACACTCGCACAAACTCATCTACAGATGAACAGGGAGTAGGTAGTAGATATTGCAACTGGACAAGCTGACATGATTTTAATTGGAAATATAACCTGGTTGTTAAGAACTACTCTGGACAATAGTGAATGCAAGAGACTGAGGAAACTGAAAGAGAAACTTGTTGTCTTTAGACTACTACAATAACTGTTATGATTAATGCTTGTATTTGTTGCTCCTTTTGCTGTCAAAGGCTTCAAGCAGCGGTGCCGCGTCTTTGGAAAAGCTCAACTCTAGCTTTTTCATAAGTATGTGGGAAGAGGGTCGCTGTGTGTGTGTTCCTCCTCCAAGGAAATGAAGAATATCTTCAAATAAGAACTCATCACAAGGTATAGCCAGAGGACCACTCTTGTTGAAGCCGTATCCTTCATACGCCTCATCCAGCAGTTGTTGAAGCACTGGATGGTTCAGGTAGTCAGCTCTTATCACAAACCTCCTGTTTGCCTCTCCTACTGTCACGGCCAAGTGACCTCGCGGCACGTCTGACGGAAGTTTCTTCCCGTTGCCGCTGCAGGCATTCTTACGCCACATCCATGTCATACTTTGTTTTTTTAGCTGCAGTGTAAATATTGAGGGTGAGGCTTTTGGTGGTGGATTATCTTTGCTATTTGATAACACTCTACACTCATATATTATGGCACTTTATTTTGCATCTGACGAGTTTTGAGACACCTTGTGTGCTTTGGAAAACGACTAAACCAAAATCCGTAATGTTTTGACAAAGGTTGGGTATGGTAGTTTGCTGTAGTAGTCCTTTCTGTCCCATGCTTACTTGCTATTACTCTTTTCATTAATTTTATTAGTGATACCTCTAAATTCTTAAATGCCTTCAATGAAACAAAAAGGATGTAATTAACCTTAGTATATCCGTTGTACGTAGAGCCGTCAAAAAAGCCCCCAACTACAAGGCCCCCTTACTTTTTTTTGTTTTATTATTAGGCCCCCTATCAAAATAATCTTTTAAGGGGCCCTTAGGGCCCATAGGCCCCCAATATTTTGTTAATTTTAAAATTTTTTTCTTGAAAAAAAAAATTTATTAAAAAAAAAGTGAAAATTTTTTATGGAAAAAAAAAATCAGAAACTTTTTATCGAAAAAAAATGGGAAATTTTTTATCGAAAAAAAGTCGAACATTTTTTATCCCAAAAAAAGTCGGATATTTTTTATCGAAAAAATCGAAAATTTTTTATTGAAAAAAAATCGGACATTTTTTATCGAAAAAAAATCGGAAACTTTTTATCGAAAAAAATCAAAAAAATTTTATCGAAAAAAGTCAGAAATTTTTTATCGGAAATTTTTATCGAAAGAAAATCAGAAAATTTTATCGAAAAAAATCGAACATTTTTTATCGAAAAAATCGGAAAATTTTATAGAAAAAAATAAAAAAAAATTATCGGTGAAAAAATTGAAAAACTTTATTTCTCAAAAAAGAAAATTGATTCTTTTTTAAAAAAAGTGGGCCTAGGGGCCTCCTAAGCCCACAAATTTTTAGGGGGCTTTTAATTTAGGGGGCCTTGTTTTTGGGGGCCTTTTAAATTATTGATTTTTTTGGCCCCTTCAAAATGTGGGCTGGGGCCAATAATTAGGGGGTTTGTCAAATTGACAGCTCTAGTTGTACGTGTGCTTTTGCTTATAATGCTTTTCACAACTAACTATGATCAACTTTTTAGATTTAATTAATTTGCATTTTTATTTTTATTTGCCTCCTATTGAGCAAATTTGGTTTCGTCGTAGATATTTTATTCTTTTTTAATTTTGGTTTTCCGCATATTCTCTCTTTTAGATGTAATTTTGTTTGAGGTATTGTAATTTGTGAGACATCATTATATGTAAGCATCTCTCCAAATCGTATTTGGAACTATGATTCGCTTCATTGTGGGAGATTAATTTTGTTAGACGCAACTCTTTTGTCATCATATATTTTGTTCCAAGGACTTTTTATCTGAATCGTGATTTCTATTTTAATAAGGATGGTATGAGTTGTAAATAACACTAATTGTTATTTTAATCACAAGTTATTTTTTTCAATTTGATGGACCTTTAACTGTGATTCAGGCGGAAAAATTGTGACATGTCAATATCACCATGACTCTTGTAAAAAATTATTATTCAATTCAACACTTTAATTCAGAAAAATGAAATTGAAGGCATCAAAACTACACATTTTTAAAACTATAAAGGTCAAAACTACAATTAAATCAATTTTTCAGTAAATGCTTGTATTTTTATTTAAAAGCTCTACCGTCTAGTTGATTCGTTTGTATTTAAATTTTTTTTTCTTTCAAAACTCATTCAACTTCCTATTTTGTACTCGTCTTAGGAGTCCCTCACGCTAACTTTTTTCATAAGCTAATTTAAATAGGATTTGAGTATTTAGGTAAACATTTTAATCATATATTTATTAAATAATTGTTTACCACACAATAATTTATTTATAAGTTATTTCTACGATTATAGAGAAAATTATAGTGAGATGTTCATCTCATTTGTCAAGGTGCTCGCGCCACTAGAGAGCATGGTAGTGTAGAAGGCTAGGTGAATGACGCCTAAGGCTTTATATCTCCCTTTGACTCACAACAATAAATAATATAATAAGTAGCTTATTAAAGTATTTTTTGTGAAACAACATTTGGAAACATTGCAGGGAACTGGGTGTGACTCACTACAACATGATTCAAACATAATTTTAGTTGTGACATATGGAAAATGTTGTGAATTTTCACTGAATTAGGCAATACCAACTTGTAAGCAACTTGCCCAACTTTATCTTCCACCTTAAAAAGGCCGTGATATTTGGGTGAGAGCTTATGATGCTGCTGTTTACGCACAAAATGTTGCCTATAAGGTTGAAGCTTAAGGTACACATAATCACCCTCTACAAAAGATATGCAACTTCTATGATTTTCAACATGTTGAACCATTCTATTTTTATCCCTTATCAAATGAAATATGAGAAATTTAATAGTCTCTTCACGAGCAAAAAGGGACCTGTTTGTAGAACAAGAAACACAAAAAAGGAAGGTTTAAATTGTGTTTTATTTATAAAAAAAACGTTTTAACAAGATTAAAACAAAATGATATAAAAGAGCAGATAAAGCATAAACATATCAACATAGTCAATTTATCCTGGTTCACCACCAACACGATAACTACGTTCAACTCCTTCAGATTGAAAGATTTAATCCACTAATTCACCAACTAAATCACACTTTCACTGAACATCTGTAGTCAAATTGTCCGTGTTCAAGTCTTCTCAACCTTTCAGCTTAGTACAATCAAGATGTTGAAGAATGTAGCCACTGCTGGGCTAGGTTATAAAAGAGTAAGTTTATGGATTTTCTGAATACTCTCACAAGAGGATGTTTACAATGTTGTATTCTTAGAAACAATTTCTCAACACTTAAACAAAACAAAAGATAGTGAGCAGGATGCATGGACAATTGACTTTTAGAGTATTAACTTCCATCAATTTATTCAGAATCAGACAAGCAAATGCTTGACACAATTTATTAGAGGCAGTCAATCACTTGCTTATCACACTTATCAGAGGCAAGATAATCAGATGTTTGTTGTAGTCATCAGAGCCAAATTGATTAGAGCATTGCTTGCAATAACATAATCACTCGAGGCACGTTTTAAAGTGCATTCATCAGACTCAGAATACAAAAATAAGAGCAGAGTCTTGGTGTTCCTTAAGCTTAGTCCAAACATCAGAAGATGCAACATAAAGTCATTCAAAATAACTTGATATTTGAACTACACACTTAAACATAACATTAATGCTTTAAAATATTCACACTATATAATTTTGTTACCACCAAAACAAGTAAGCGTCATAGTTCTTAAAACTAATTTGGTTCTAACACTGTCCACAACATAAACTTGAGACTCACTTGACAAGTAAGACAAATAGGGGATACTTGTCCATATACTACTTCAAATGGAGTAGTCTGAATAATTGTGTGAAATGAGATATTATACCACCATTCAGCCAATGGTAACCATTTAGACCAATCTTTGGGCCTTTCAGAACATACACAACATAGGTATGTTTCAAATGTTTTATTGAGAATCTTTGTTTGGCCATAAAATTAAGGATGGTAAATAGTGAATTTATTCAATTGGACTCCATCGAATTAGAAGTTACTCAGAAAAATAGGGTCCCTATCATTTGTAATTGAATTTGTTATGCCATGCAAGTAAAAGATGTTGTCCAAAAAGGTTTAGGCCACATTTGCAGCTGTAAAGGGGTGGGACATGGACGCAAAGTTGACATATTTACTAGGTTTATCCATTACCACAAATATGACTTGTTTTTTGATTGATGTGGGGAATCCTTCAATAAAATCCATGCTGATGCCAATCCAAATTAATGAAGGTATTAGAAGAGGTTGCAACAAGTCCAGGGAAGCATTTTGACCATGTTTGCAAGTTTGACATACCTTGCAAATTTTGATATATTGCTGAATGTATTTACTCATGCCCTTCCAAAAGAATTAAGATTTAAGTCTCATAGCAGTGAAATCTTCATCATAAAGGCCATCGACAACAAAACTATGAAATCAAGTTAGAATAGAGTCACTCAAGGAAACATCAGAGCCCACCACTAATTTGCCACGTCGTCTCAGTTCATCTCGTGACCAAGAATACTTATGATGACTTGAAGGTTTGGATTTTAACTCTGGAATCAGTGTTGCAAGCTTGGAATCCTTGGTCTAGGACATTTTAATAGTAGATAAAAAATCAAGAACAACCAAGTTTAAAGCTAGCAATAGTAAGTCAACACCCTCATTTCTTGACAAAGCATCTGCACCAAGGTTAATAGTCTCGTCTTTGTAATGAATTTCAAATTCAAAACCCATTAATTTAGAGACCCAAGCTTGTCAGTTAGTTTTAATAATGAAAGGAGTGTGAGACAATTAAGCTCTCTGTTTTTGCACTACATATATGATAACCAAGAGTACCCTTTCATACACCAACATGAGTTGATGTTTAGGGCCTAAAGACTTGTTGATGTATGCAATGGGATGCTTGTCTTACATCAAAACAACCTTAATACCCTTACTTGATGGATCAGTCTCAACCACAAGCTTCTTTGAAAAATTAGGCAAACATAAAACAAGTGCAATAATCAAAACATGTTTTAAAGTAAATAATGTAGCAGTATATAACTTAGACCAATGAAAATTATCCTTTTTCAATATGTCAGTAAATGGTTGAGCTATTTTGCCAAAATCTTTTACAAATCTACAATAATACCCAACGTGGCCCAAAAAACCACACAATTTTTTAAGATTTTTACGTAGAGGCCAAGAACTTACAACATCAATTTTGAAAGGATAAGTAGAAATACCATCTCGAGTAATGAAATGTTCCAAGTATTCAACATAACCTATGGTAAAGGTGCATTTGAACATATTTAGAAATAAGTCATTGTCCTTAATGGTTTAAAACACCTTATTTGTAAATCAATATGTCGTCAAAGAAAATGATGAATTTTTTTCTTAAAAATGGCTTAAACACATGGTTCATAGGTGCTTGAAATGAAGCACAAACATTAGTCAAGTCAAATGGCACAACTAAATATTCATAATGGCCACTATAAGTATTGAATGATGTTTTATGTTCTTCACCTGCTGCCATTCGAAGTTGATGGTATCCTAACCTCATATCCAATTTAGAAAAAATTGATGCTTCTCCTAACTCATCCATAAGGTTGTCAATTAAAGGAATAGGGAATCAATACTTAATTGTGCATTTATTGAGTCTTCTAAAATCAAGACATAATCTCCATTATCCATCATTTTTTCTGACCAAAACATTAAGGGAAGCAAAATTTGGCTCGTGCTGTGCTGAATTATGCCTTGTTCCAGCATATTATTTGAAGTCGAATGAATAGTCACAAGAAATAGGGATTTCAATTGTGACCTTTTTAAAATTTAGTTCCTGCACTTTAATTGATACTTTACTGAAGATTAAACTTGTTAATCAAAAGTTGATTAGTAATCTCTTAACCAATTAGAACATTCTTAATAATTTATATTAAGTTAAGAAGTTGTAAATAAAAACAATAATAGCGAAGTATGATTTGTACGTGCAAATAATTAAAGATAAGGATATAAAGATCACACATAAAAGTATATTGGTTCACCCAACTCGGACTAGTCCAGTCCTCACAACCGAAAGAATTTCACTATGTGCTTCAGAACTAAAAAGTTCTCCTTCATACCTTTTCTCTTGATTACATATTGATCAATTACAATCTTTATCTTTCAACTTAAAAATGGGTTTACAATCACCTTTCAATCTATAAATGATTTTTATAAACACACTCAATCTAATATAAAAGATAAATTTGAGTTAATTTCAATGTGTATGCTAAAAAGTGTTTGGGATCTAATGATTCTTAACTCTTTGTTTTGATATAAATAAAGAAAAACTTAAATGATGATCCACATATATAGTGAAGAGAGTTGGAGTTTGCTTGAAGGGTTTTTTGACTTGTGATTACTTAAACAAATATTGGTAGATTGCAAATTGAACTCTTGCCTTAATCTTCCAATTGATCTTTAATTTATCGATGATAAGAGACTTTTAATATTTAGTTCAAACTGAATATATTCGTTGAACACACTTCCCAAAGTGCAAACAATCTTCTGAATCATTCTCTTTAAGTGTAGTGTAATTATGTCTTGAACATTATTGATCAACCTAGAACATTCTTGCCTTGCTGGAGAGTGGAGAAAAACCAGAATGTTTGGTGGTTTGCCATATGAATGTTGGAACAGTTCCCCTGAACTGAGATATGTGCAGTAAGTAAGTCTTGTCAAACAATACTTTGTAATGTTTTTGTGTGTTTTGTACTTGTTTCTAGCTAATCAATTTGGAGATCAAAACTACAGATCGGTCTGCATGCGTTTCTTTTTGCAAATGAACATTCACTATTTGACTTCTTGAGGCTTGATTACTTTTGGGTGACCCATGTACAAATGGGAGATTTTCCACTAAATGCTCAAGGCAAGATTGTTCTTGGTTGTCGCATGGTTTTTCACAGATCAATCTTGATCTTTACACAGTTTCTACCTTTCGACTTAGAAAGAATTTCCTTACACTATTTCAGAAAGGATCTTGCAAGCTACCTTTTAAAACATAAAAGGATTTTTACACACTACTCAAGCTATGTTAACAAAATAGCCTTGCGTTATAAAGTAATGATTTTGAGAATGTTAGAATATGGGTATTGCTCAACTGTTGTTTGAGAAATAGATTCTATAATTAGAACTCAATTATTACTGATTCTAACACAACACAAAGAGCGGAACTGCAAGCTGGAGAATGATTTTGAGAAACTCGAGTATGATTGAATGATTGATACTTTGCTTGGCACTTTGAGTTGTGTTTTGTTCTTCATCTTGAAACTGTATTTATAGGCTTCAAGATAGCTTAGTACAAATCATTTATCCGTTGAAATAAGGTCAGCTGTCATGAGAAAGTGGATGGATAAGATCAGCCAAAAAACAAGAGAGTTCATGCTTAATCCAGGAACGTTCTTGACATCCAAGATCATTCTTCAAATTGGTTGGAGATGAGTTGACTTGTACTTGTGATCCTGTCAGTTGTCTGAGATGATTGCTAACTTTAAGTCAAGTGTGTAGGTCTTGATTGAAAGTACAACTGCAGTGTACTTTACAGCCTGTAAATTTGTACTTGCATTTGCCTCATATGAAGAATAATATTGCTTTGTACTTTTCATGAAGCATGTCTTTGATTCTTTGAATTCTAGAATAATTCTAACTTAGATTGATAATTGCTTATTCTTGATGAAGATATGAGATGAATAAAGCTTCCATGATTCAATCTTTCACAAAGAAAACTGATCATTCTTGTGTATGACAAATGTGGAGAACGTTCTTCGTTTTCCAGAAATATGTCAAGAACGTTCTTCGTTTTCCAGAAATATGTCAAGAACGTTCTTCGTTTTCCAGAAATATGTCAAGAACGTTCTTCGTTTTCCAGAAATATGTCAAGAACATTCTTCGTTTTATTATTTTTGTTTTCTTGATTTTAACGAGATCTGCTTTGAAATACTTGGTACTTAACTTGTTTTAACAAACTCAAATACACATGTTAAATACCAAAACACTTAGAATCATAATTAGAATTCTTAATTAACGTTTTGTTTAATTATCATCAAAACAATAATTTGAGATTTTGTCTTAACAATTAGTGCCAGCTCAAACTTACCCACATAGTCTTGCACATTCCCATCGTGATTAATTTAAAGGAGATCAAAAAATGGATCTTCATATGCGTCACCAAAATGCGGTGTTACATCAATGATGTATTGACTCTGTGTTGAACAACGATCAGACTTTTGGATAAGTTGACTATAAAAGACAACCAATCATTCCCTCATTATTGACACCTAATTACGGAATCTAGAATCATCCTATTTAAAAGACAAAAATAACTAGATAATTCTTAAATTATAGAAATATCAATTTATTTAAAATTTAATCGAAATAACTAGATCACATCTTGGCTGTGCCGGTGGCTAAACTAGAGTGACAAATTGGTTGTTTTCTAAAACGTGAATCTACCCTGATCAAAGAAGTAGCAACCTATGGTTTTGTGAACATATCTGATTAATAAATTCAACAATTTGACAGGAAATTAAAATGTTAATATATCAAATTAAATGGCTATATATTTTGGGTAATCAATGATCATCAACTTCATAGTCAACTATTGAGAAAGTCTAAAGGTGAAAATATGTCAAACACTACGCGAAAAACTGCATTTTACAGTGTTTTTTTTAATCCATTTACAGCGCTTTTTCAAAAAAAAAAAAACTAGCACTGTGGAATCGAGCGCTGTAAAAGATACAACAGCGCTTTTAAAAAAGCGCTATAAAACATGTAAATATAACGCGCGCTTGTTATGCACATTTTACAGCGCTTTTTCAACAAAGCGCTGTAAAATGCACACCCATTATATGAGTTATGGGTCTGCTTTTAGAGCGCTTGTTAACAAAAGCGCTGTAAAATGCACACCCATTATATGAAATTATGGGTCTGCATTTTACAGCGCTTTTGTTGTACATTTTACAGCGCTTTCTCAAGAAAGCGCTGTAAAATATACACCATTATAGCGCTTTACAACAACATTTTACAGCGCTTTGTAAAAAAAGCGCTGTAAAATGTGTTTTTTTTTAAACGCTGTAAATTAAATATTTGAAATGAAAATCGCTTTTTAGCTTTTTATGGCATTTTTTTTAGAAAGCGTTGTCTTTTATCTTTGTATCCAAAATTATTTTGATCCAAAATCAGTTCACAATCAGTGCACACAACAACAAAACATATTCAAATACCATAAGCAGTTCACACAATCAGTAGAACAGAAATCAGAACTCTGTAACTTAATTAACATATATGTAACTCTGTAACTCTGTAATTTACAACCTAATTAGCTACATTCAGATACATATATATAACCTAATTTACAACCTAATTAACTACATACAGATATATATATATATATATATACATATATATATATATATATATATATATATATATAACCTAATTTACAACCTAATTAACTACATTCAAATACATATATATAACCTAATTTACAACCTAATTAACTACATTCAAATACATATATATAACCTAATTTACAACCTAATTAACTACATTCAAATACATATATACAACCTAATTTACAACCTAATTAACTACATTCAAATACATATATACAACCTAATTTACAACCTAATTAACTACATTCAAATACATATATACAACCTAATTTACAACCTAATTAACTACATTCAAATACATATATACAACCTAATTTACAACCTAATTAACTACATTCAAATACATATATACAACCTAATTTACAACCTAATTAACTACATTCAAATACATATATACAACCTAATTTACAACCTAATTAACTACATTCAAATACATATATACAACCTAATTTACAACCTAATTAACTTATATATATATATATATATATGTAAGAAATAAATGAATATTACTTACGTGTCGAGCATAGTCTTTATTTCGGAGTGGTTGCTGTAATTGCCATGCACGTGATCCAAATAGTATATAACTTCAGAGACCGCATTGATTGCAAATAGCACCCAATGTGCCCTACAACAACAAAAAATTGGTTAAGCAATTTTGTTTATACACAACTAATAAATTAAATTCTCATCAATTAAAAAAGATAAAATTACGTACCCTGAATTATATGGTGCGAAGAACAATTTATCATTTTCTATATTTCCTAAAAACATATCTACAATGCATTTCTTTACATTGTCTGGATCGAGTTTCCACATCGACATCTTATGCGGAGACAAGAATGAGTATTTATTTGACAATTTCCTCGTGCACACGACCTTCTCATACAAACACATTCAATGAAATTTATGTATAGTCAAAGTGTGGTTAAATCAAAGTTTAATCATAGTTAACATAATATCATAACGCTCAACACAACCATTCATCAAAATTTCTCTTACATAACATTGTGTATTTAATTGTTCCCAAATAAAATTATTTAATAATTTTTTTTCAGGTCAATACTTAATTTTTAATAGGTGTAAAAATTAAATTATTCAATATATTGTAACAAAATGTATAAGTTAGTGGGGACAGCTGTCCCGATGCTTTGAATGTGGATCTGTCCATGTGTATGTAAATGAGAAATTTTAGTAAGTTTATTTGATCACAGATACCGGTGTTCTAAAATTGAGATTTTCTATAAGAATGTCATACCGTGTCAATCTATTAGAATGTCATTGTCATTATCTGGTCCAAACCATGCTAGCTGAAAAGAACCGATCCAACTCGAAGTTACTTAAATTGTAGAAAGGAAAAATCAACCGATCCAACTCGAAGTTACTTAAATTGTAGAAAGGAAAAATCTAGGGATGACAATACAACTCACATTCACACATTCGCAGATATCCATCTAAATTGATTTTAATTTGGTGGAGAAATTTGATTGGTTGCAGGTAAGGGTAGGAATAAGCCAGGCCAGACCAGGCTTTGAAAGGTCTGAGTGATTTTTAGGCCTAAGCCTGGCCTACGGCCTATTATGGGTTTTTTTTTCGGTTTGACCTGGCCTGGAAACCTATTTAAAAGCATATTTAAAATTATTTTTAAAAAATATGAAACAGGCATCCTTTAAACCCTAAAACATAATTTTTGTGTGTCAAATAATAGATTTTTTTTTCTTCTGAAATATTATTATCTCTTAAACAAATATGGAAACCGAATATGAAACTACTAAATATGCTAACTAAGTGATTGCCTAATTGATAGAATTTAAAATAGGAAATAATATTATTAATATAATAATAATAATAATAATAATAATAATAATAATAATAATAATAATAATAATAATAATAATAAATAATAAAATATATATAGCCGACCTGACAAGCCTAATAGACTTTTTTATAACCATTGAGCCTGACCTATTTAAATAAATAGGCTTTAAAAACAGTCTGAGCTTAACCTTGGGGGTGTTCATATTCACCCACGTTTGTAATATTATTTTCATTTTTAAATTTTATATACATGTATAAATTCCATATATTTAATTTTTTTAATATTAAAATATGTAATCTTTTTTCTATAGAAAATATATTTTTAATTTTATTATTGTATAATAGTAATTATTTTATTATATTAATTATTTTTCTAAATATGACCAACACTCTAATTGTGATTCGTGCTTCACTAGTCATGGATATTTTCAAGGAATATGCAATGAATATTGTTATTGTCACAACTTATAGCAAAATAACTTGGAACTTAAAATGTTTATTCTAATTTGAAGAAAATATTATGTTTACACATATAAGTAAGGTTCATTAGAAATAAATAAAATATGAAATATTTTCAAGAAGCATGTTGGATTGAAAAATGAGGGGTACCTAATAAATCTGTATCATGAGTTTTGATTGAGTGTTAGGTTTTTCTCAACAGGTACCCTTCTCAATTTAGGCTGAGAATATCCCACTTGATTATAGGGTTTATTGTGCCACAAAGCAACTCATTCATTGTTTACTTCTTAAGAACTATATTATGTCTCACAACTTTAATTTATACAATAATATTTTATTTATACTTTATTTTATTATAATTTAAAATATTGGTTTAATTATTTCAATAAATATTATTATATATTATTTAAATTTAAATTTAAAATAAAATTGAAGTTAAATTTCTATAACAATAATAAAAATTAAATGTTAAATACATGACATAAATACTAAAAATGATAAAAGAAATCAATAAAAAAGGAAACGATCATAAATTTATTATTTTAAATAAATTAATAAAAAATATTTATTAAATTATGAAAGTACCGTTCTTTTCTGAGAAAACTGGATGAAAACTAAATTTTACGAAACTACGCTCTAACTAACGTATTTGGCATTAGCAACATTATTTTCATTTTTAAAATTTATATACATATACATATTCAATATATTTAAATTTTTTAATATTAAAAATTATAATTTTTTCTGTAAAAAGTAATATTTTAATATTTTTTAATTTTATAATATATAATAATTTTATTATATTAAATATAATAAATATGACTTTAAATTTTAATATAAAATACATTTGAATGGGTGCGTGTGTGTGAGCGAGGATGGAGACTTAAACTTTACACTCGATAAAAACGAATAAATGTGCGAATTCAAAAAATATGATCTTAAACTTAATTTTAATTTTAAGTGATAATTTAATCTTTTATATTTTAAAATATCAACAATGTTATCCTTTATTTTTTTGCAAAAATTCAATAAATTCATTAAAAATTTCAAACAAAACCCATAAAATTAATTATCATTCTCTATATAATGCAATTTCATCAAATATATAACTCATATATTTAAATAAACTCATATTTTCATCTCTAACAACATCAAATAAAAAATAAAAATGAATTTATTTGAAGATTTGAATTACGAATTTAATAAAATTTGTATTATATTGAATAATGTAATTAATTTTATGAGTTTTGTTTGAAAATGTTGATAAATTTTTTGAATTTTGGAGAAAAAAAGATAACATTGTTGACATTTTAAAACATAAAATATGAAATTATTACTTAAAATTAAAGTAAAAAATCAAATAAAAATAAATAAAATAAAAGACTAAAACATTAATTAAAATTAAGTTAAAGGACGGATGATATTTAACCTGTAATAAAAAAATTATAAGAATAATCCACAACAATTAAACTCTATCAACTTAGTTCAACCAAAATGTCGATGTAAGAAAATTCAGACTTGAGATCATTTCCATAATACTCTTAAAGCCACCTAAAGTCTATCAAATAAAATTAATTGACATTTATAAAATGATTGACGTTACATAGAGAGTTAAATGAAAATGTAATTCGGCAACATATTATAAATGAAATAATTAATGCATCGGTTACCTAAATCAGAATAACGAATGAATAGCAATAATAAAATTAAATAATAATAATTCTAAGAAATGTTGTATCAGTTAACTTTTATACAATATTTGACCTTAAAATTAAAACATCTCTCGGTTACATATTATTATAAATGAAAATTAATTTTGAATCGATTAAAATACTTATAATATCAATAATAATTATACAAAATATTAATCGTTATACATTTTTCCTTTACGTTATCATTTAAAAAAAATAAAACGTACAAACACCATTAAAGCAAATATTCATTTATTTTATTTATTAAATATTTTTTCTTACAAAATTTATAATAAATATACATATATAAATATGGTTAACTAACTAACAAATTTACACAGGATCATTGAGCTAGAGAAAAAACAATGATTGCTAAACAAAAGTTTATTCTGACAGCCTTGGTTGTACTTCTTTTGTTTTCAATAGGTATATAGACATTTGGTGAAAGGTTGAACCTTTAGTATATTATTTCTTTATGTATATTGATTATTTATTATACTAATATTTTTTTTTTTTTACAGGTATGGCTAAAGTTGATCTTGTATTAAAGAAATGTTTTTACAAATGTGGCCAAGATTTAACTAGTTGTAACTTGTACTGCACAGATCTTGGATATTTTGAAGGAATATGCGATGAATATTGTTGTTGTTACGACTTAAAATAATTACTTGGAATTTAGAGCGTTTATTCTAATTTGACAAAAATATTATGTTTTACACATATATGTAAGCTTCATTTGAAAGAAATAAAATATGAACTATTATCTTAAAGTGTGTTTGATTGAAAAATTAGGGATTGCCTAATAAAATATAAATGTTTATGTATCATTATAATTGTGCTCACCGTTTGATCTTTGAGAGGGGAAATTATAGACGTAAATTCAAATTATAACTTTGAAACAAAATTCAAAATTTGAATGATAATCTTGTATGTAAAATTATAGATTCGGTCCTTGAATTTTGACTAATAATAAAATTTAAATATTTTTTAGTGAAATTAATATATAGTTAAAGTGTGGTTAAATCAAAATTTAAATATAGTTAACATAATACCTGGGGGTGAGAATATGCCAGGTCAGACAAGACTTTGAAAGGTCTAAGTCTGGCCTACGATTTATTTTTTAGGCCTAAGCCTAGCCTACAGCCTATCATATGCTTTTTTGTCGGCCTGACCTTTTTAAAAGTCTGGCCTGCCCTAGAAGTTTATTTAAAATAATTTTTAAAAAATATGAAACAAAAATCCTTTAAACCCTAAAAAATAAATTTTTGCTCAAATAATATTTTTTTTTTTCTGAAACAACACACTCATTATTACCTCTTAAACAAATATGGAAGGACTACTAAATATGGAAACTACTATAAATAGGCCGGCCTGTCAGGGCCTAATAGACTTGTAGACCAGACCATAGACTTGTAGACCAGACCATAGACAGCGGACGGCAACACAACCATTCATCAATTTTTCTCTATTGTTCACAAATAAGATTATTTAATAATTATTTTGAGGTCAATACTTAATTTTTAATAGGTGTAAAAATTAAATTATTCAATATGTTGTAACAAAATGTATAAGTTAGTGGGGGCAGCTGCCCCCATGCTCTGAATGTGGATTTGTCCATGTGTTTGTAAATGATATGCACTAACAGAATATACATAATATGCACTAGCTACCATATAATATTCAGATCCATTGCCCAACAACAAGCTATTTCTCAGAAAATCAAATAATTTGCATGTCAAGCACATACTAACACCAGTCTTCCTTTAATTCCATCAGATATTCCTCAGAATATGATGGACTGGAATTGTCAAAGTACTGCAATATAAAAATTGAACATATTATATTAAGTTAGTATCAAATATATAGATAATTTATATATGAAAATCATATAATGAAAATACCGTACCGTTTCTGGGATAATAGTTTTATTCTTCTCAACAATCTCCTTCATGAATCTCAATACGTAGTACCCACAGTCGATGTTATTTGTTTGACGAGGGCACTTTATTGGGATCCATGTAATGTTATTAGACTTTTGCTTCGACACTGTAGCACCTCTTTGAGCTCGAAAAACTTTTAAGGCACTATCGAATGAATAAATGAGATTACTATAGCATGAACAAACACATATTATATATATATATATATGTAAGAAATAAATGAATATTACTTACGTGTCGAGCATAGTCTTTATTTCGGAGTGATTACTGTAATTGCCATGCACGGGATCCAAATAGTATATAACTTCAGAGACCGCATTGATTGCAAATAGCACCCAATGTGCCCTACAACAACAAAAAATTGGTTAAGCAATTTTGTTTATACACAACTAATAAATTAAATTCTCATCAATTAAAAAAGATAAAATTACGTACCCTGAATTATATGGTGCGAAGAACAATTTATCATTTTCTATATTTCCTAAAAACATATCTACAATGTATTTCTTTACATTGTCTGGATCGAGTTTCCACATCGACATCTTATGCGGAGACAAGAATGAGTATTTATTTGACAATTTCCTCGTGCACACGACCTTCTCGTACAAAAACCTTCAATGAAAATTTTAAACTAGATTAATTACCAATACATTTAATTAATTACAAATAAATGCAATTAAAAGTATTTTTTACCTTATGTACAAGCTGATTACAGTAGCACTGAGCTCTTTATGTTCGAGAAGTTCGTATATGTGCTCCTTTTCGAGATATTCAACATACTCATCTCCAAATATATCTTTATTCATGTGTATGATGCGCGAATCATCGCTGCTGCCCATGTTCCTTTTTTATTTGGATGTCAAGACACGCCCTGTATTTACCAACACGTGGCTGACTTTTATTAGGAGCAACAGCAGCAGCGACCGATTTTCCCCGATCCAGTTTTTTTGTTGCTGCATGTTTGGCAGCTTTATTACCCTCCGGCCTTTGTGATTTGGCAGCTCTATTAACCTCCAATTTTTGAGGTTTGCTGCTTCTTTTGGCTGTAGGGGTGGTTTATTTATTTGGACCTACAAAAATGAGGTAAAATGTTAGTTTATTGAATCTGAAAAAATGAAAAACCTTAGGCAATAAATGTGACAAACCTTTTCGGGAGATGTAACTGATTTGTCCTTGGGAATCTTTTTTTCGAGGGCAACAAGGTGTGTGGGCCATGCCACGTAACTGCCAATAGCGTCGCTTAAGAACTTCATATCTCCATCGTTGTCCGGTATGGGCAACGGTGCAGTTGGTTCGAAAGCAACCGTAGGCGATACTTTGACATGGCCCGCGGGGATCGGAATATTGTGCAATACTTCTCCCGAAGTATTGTACAATATTCCTTTTCCCACCTTCCGTTGAGTCGGCGAGGACAAGTATAGGACACATGTAGTGACACCCTACATCAATAGTTAAAACATAAGTACAGTTAATATATAAGTTTGTTTAATACATAAGTAATTACATAAGCAAGTAAGTAGTAAGTAATTAATTACCTCGGGAATACTCTTCAAACCGACGTTGCAACTCCCGGTTTCACTCTCCATTTGTATTTCAGGTTGGAGCTGAACCGGAAGTTGCTTGTCTTTATTCGTATTCACCAAGAGTGCCACTTGCTCCGACAAGATTCTGAGCTTCTCTAATACTTCCTCGTTGGAAGGTTTTTGGCGCTTCTCTTGAGGAAAAAAGCTTTTGGGAGTTACGCCAAATCCTTTCCCCCTCACTCGACCGGAATACTCAGGGACATTAAACACTTTCCCAAGAATGTCCCTGCACGTATCCTTGTTGCCCTCTTGAGTTTCAGAACTTTGTTCAATAGTTTCCTAAAATACATGTAACATTAAAAAGATAAGTTCAATAGCATTTTTAAAATACAATATTAAAAAATATTAAAGTGATAATATACTTACACAAAGTTCTACAACTTTCTTGACATTTTCATTATCAACCACTCCTTCTTTATTAACACGCGCTTCCTTCCACAATATATGACGACCCAAGGGTTGATCGGCTTGGGTGTCTTTTCTCTATTCGTTAAAATCATAAACAAAATAATACAAATTAGTTACACACTATAGTTTATAATACAAATTACTTCATTATATAAAAGTGATGTTTAATTACTTACAATTTGTTGTTCAAGGCGTGCATATCCCATACGTGATTTCTTGTATGGGTGTTTTGGGTTGCTTGCCCGTTCGCGATTTGCCTTACTAATATTCTATATAAAAAAAGTAGCAATTGTGTAAAAATTTAAAATACGCTACGAATATGAATAATAAAACACAAATGCTAATAAATTAATCACTTACGACAAACGCGGGGTCAGAACGTTTGGAAACAAATGCTCTCCATTCATCCTTTGATATATAATGTTGATATATTTTTGGAGGTTCAGCACTTGTGTTTCCTTCTCTATCTTTTAGATAGAAATTTGAGAGATGGGATCTAAATCCACGATGGATCTTTCCAGCAACTCTCAAAACATAAGACTTTCGTCCCTCATCAAGAACAAAAGTCGTCTGCAATGAAAAAAATTATAAGTAAAGTATTTTACCGAAAAAAATTATAAATGACAAAAGAGTGAATTACAAAATTTACTTGAATGTCATTCCATATAATATCTTTGGCATCCTTCAACGGCTTATCTCTCCAATTGTCAATTGTAATTGGGACATTTTGACGAACAACAACCCTAATATAGCTTACAAACATAGAGCTCACAGAAATACGGTATTGAAGAAATACGTAATGAGGGTTACGTATTTCAATGAAAATATATTGTGTGAAATAGGAGAGATGATCTTGGATGGAAATAAGGTTCGAAATGAAGGAGATGATCGTGGAAATAAGGTTCGTAATGGACGGGATGATAGGGTTTGCAAAAGAAGAGAAGAACGATGAAGGTTGAGATGATAGTGAAGTTTACGTAATGAAGAGGAAACTGAAGCGGTTACTGTTATATATACGTAACCCTTTTACGGCGCTTTTTTATAACCCTTTTACAGCGCTTGTTTAAAAAGCGCTCTAAAAGGCGTCCTTATTTAATTTATTAAAAGGCTCTTTTACAGCGCTTTTCTCAATAAGCGCTGTAAAAGACCTCATTGTTTTATTATGTTATATATAAAACCCTTTTATAGCACTTGTTCAAATAAGCGCTGTAAAAGACCTCATTGTTTTATTATGTTATATATAAAACCCTTTTATAGCACTTGTTCAAATAAGCGCTGTAAAAGACCTCATTGTTTTATTATGTTATATATAAAACCCTTTTATAGCACTTGTTCAAATAAGCGCTGTAAAAGACCTCATTGTTTTATTATGTTATATATAAAACCCTTTTATAGCACTTGTTCAAATAAGCGCTGTAAAAGGTCTCTTTATTTTATTTTTCAAACAGTATTTTACAGCGCTTATTTGGACAAGCACTGTAATAGACCTCCTTGTTTTATTATGTTATATGCATGTTTTTTTTAAAGCCTTTTACAGCGCTTTTTTAAATAAGCGCTGTAAAAGGCGTTATTGTTTTTGTGTTTTGTTATGTTATTTTTTAAACAAGCTCAACATGCAAAACCCACATAGTAGTAACTGGTCACCACCAAAATCCCTTCCTCTTCACCAAACTCTTCTCCTTTTATGCATCTTCACAAACATCAAAGCTTACTCTTTCACAATTCAATCTCCACCTCAACACCCTTTTTATCTCTTTACATTCCCTTTCCTTCTTAAATTGAAACTTGGTATTCAGGTTCATTGCCATGTTGCGAAAAATGGATTTGAGTCTGATGTTTTTGTTAACAATGTGTTTTTGGGGATTCCCATGATACAAGGTGTTTGAAGAAAATCCTGTTAGAGATAGTCATGTTAGGTGTTTGATAATTATTTATTAATAAAGCTTTTTACAACGCTTTTTCAAATAAGCGTTGTAAAATGTCTTTTTTACTTATTTTCAAAAGGGTCTTTTACAGCGCTTTTTATAAAAAGCGCTGTAAAAGACCTCAGTATGTTATTTTTGTGTTGTTTTATTTGGGTTCAATTTTGGATGACTGTAACTCAGACATTTATTCCAATCGAATTGGCACTTAATTTACATTATATAAGTGACATTAGTAGCAAACTGTGAGATGTTATAACACTCAATTAATTGTGATATGCACGCCATATTAGAATATTAGTATAAACCATTTGCCTTACTAATTGGGATATAAACCATTCAAATTATATAAGTGAAATTTGTTGCTATTCTGCCATATTAGTATAAAACACTCAATTCAAATTACATGCATATTTATCACAATAATTCAGATTATATTCATATTTATCACAATAATTCAGATTACATGCATGGCTTATATAAAACAATTAAACATATACATTAAGATGCCCTTCTTCTTTTCCTGGTGGAATTCACAATTGTTTGTCCATTTACAATACGAAACGATGAACTAATCCAAATTCCCTCATCATGATCATCTCTAAGATATAAACCATCATCAGTTGAATCAATTTCATGTGGTTGTTGTGATGTTGCAAATAAAAGATCATTACCAACATCTTCATCAATATTGTTATCATCACTTATTTTATTGGTCGATAGGACAACAGACCATTTATCATCAGAAGGATCAGTGACATAAAACACTTGTTGAGCTTGCGACGCTAAAATAAAAGGCTCGTCTTTGTATCCCACCCTATTAAAATCGACAAGCAAGAATCCTGACTCATCAATCCGAACGCCATTATTATTATCGACCCACTTGCAACCAAATATGGGAACACGAAACATTGTGTAGTCTAACTCCCATATGCGCTCGATAACCCCAAAATATGATAGATTTGCATATATTGGGTTTTTGTCTTTTGCACTTGAGACATGCATCGCTTCAGCTACGAGAGTGACTCCACTATTTTGCATAGTGGTCTGATCATCTTGTTCTTTGGTATAAAATGTGTAGCCGTTAATAACATAACCAGTGTAAGAAAAGACATGTAAGCTCGGACCATTTGCTAGCCACCTCAATCTATTTGAAATTGATCCGGGGTCTATATCAAATTTTGACATTATGTGATTTTTTAACCATGTTACAAAACTTCGATTGTGCTCTCGAGTTATCCAATTTTGATTCCTATTCATGTTCAAACGAGATAACTGATCAATGTGTATTGTAACATACGGTTGAACCTCATCATCATTGTGCAGAACATACAATTGTGCCTGCTCCCATTCTGTCCTTGATATAGTCAGTAGTCTCCTTCCAGTTATCCCTTCTCCTGATAGTCTTCCCGAATGACGAGACATGGGAAGCCCTATGGATTCAACATTGGACAGATATTCAGTACAAAATTCAGCAGCCTCTTCAACAATGTATCGTTCAGCAATACAACCTTCTGGTCGACTTCTACTTTTTACGTACCCTTTTAATATTTTCATATATCGTTCTATCGGATACATCCATCTCATATAAGCTGGCCCACAAAGTTGTGTCTCCTTAACCAGATGAACAGTAAGGTGAACCATTATATCAAAAAACGATGGTGGGAAATACATTTCAAGCTCACACAAAGTAACAACAATTTCCCTCTGCAATGTCGGTAATTTCTGAGGGTCGATCACTTTACTACAAATTTCCCTGAAGAAGAAACATAATCTAGTTAAGGCTAGTCGAACTTTTTCAGGTAAAATGGAACGTATACCTATTGGTAGCAAATGCTCCATTATAATATGACAATCATGGGTCTTCAAACCTTTTAACTTGAGGTCTTTCATACAAACCAAATTTTTAATGTTCGAAGAGTATCCTTCTGGAACTTTAACTTCGTGTAGAAATTTACATAAAACAATTTTTTCCTTTCTAGATAGAGTATGAGCGGCTGGAGGTAGATATGTGCGATTTCCTTTCTTTACTGGAGCCAGTTCATTTCTTATTCCCATATCGACCAAGTCCAATCTTGCATTGACGCCATCTTTAGACTTTCCTGGAACATTGAGTAACGTACCAATAACACTTTCAAATACATTTTTTTCAATATGCATCACATCGAGGAAATGTCTTACATACAATGACTTCCAATATGGCAATTCAAAGAAAATTGACTTTTTCTTCCACCCAGTTTTCACCAGCTCTCCCGCAAAAGGTTTGCCAAATTTATTGGTCAAACCTTGTACTTTTTCAAGTATTTGATATCCAGTCGGTGCTAAAGGAGCTTTACCTTCCTCTGATTTTCCATTGAATGCATTTCTCCACCCACGATACTGATGACTATAAGGTAAAAATCTACGATGTCCAAGAAACACATTCTTCTTACAATGTTTCAACCGCATCCAATTTGTACTCTCTTCACATATAGGACATGCACACTGACCTTTAATGCTATATCCTGATAAATTACCATATGCTGGAAAATCATTAATTGTGCCGAACAACATAGCCCTCAAATTGAAACACTTTTTCCTATACCCATCATAAACTTCCACACCTGTCTCCCACAGAATTTTTAAATCTTCAATTAAAGGAGTCAAGTATACGTCGATATCATTCCCCGGTTGTTTGGGTCCAGAAATTAACAGAGACAACATCATAAACTTACGCTTCATACATAACCATGGAGGTAGGTTATATATTACCAAAATCACAGGCCACGTGCTATGTGAGATGCTTTGAAGACCATGTGGATTCATTCCATCAGTAGAAAGTGCAAGTCTTAGATTTCTTGACTCTATCCCGAATTCAGGATACTCGTGATCAATTTTTGCCCATTGTGGGGAATCTGCAGGGTGTCGAAACATTCCATCTCTAATTCTTTCATCTGCATGCCATGTCAAGTGTTTTGAATCTTCTTCACTGCGATACATGCGCCTAAATCTTGGTATTATAGGAAAATACCACACGACTTTTGCTGGAGTAGATTCTTTCTTCTTATATCGAGAGACATTGCATTTCGGACACGCCTTAAGTAGTTCATATTCGTTTCGAAATAAAATGCAATCGTTAGGACACGCATGAATCCTTTCGTAACTCATTCCAATAGAACACAAAATCCGTTTAGCCTCGTAGGTTCGACTGGGAAGTTCATTATCATCTGGCAACATATCTTTTATGAGTGTTAATAATTCCGTAAAGCTTTTATCAGACCATCCATTACTCGCTTTTAAGTTGTACAACTTTAATATCGCTGACAGTCTTGTGAATTTAGTACAACCATTATATAATTCTTTCTCTGCATCACTCAACAAACTTTCAAACATTTTAGGACAATCTCGAAGATCTTCTTCAACTGCTTTTGCAATCTCATCAACTCGGTCCGGCTCATATGTATCTGTATCGAAATCAGTTGAAGCATATGTAGAACTATTCTCAAAATTAATGTTTCCTTTTTTTTTCTCACCATGTCTTATCCAACATGTGTAGCTTTGATCAATTCCATTACATACTAGATGTCCTTCTAATTCATCTTCTCTAACACGTTTTCCAAAACAACATTTTAAACAAGGACAAACTACTCTATTTGGATCTTTTGCATTCTTCACTGCAAACTCAACAAACTCCTTCACTCCAATTTCATACTCTTTTGACAATCGATTGGCTGAAATCCATTTCCTATCCATATTATACCACCTATATAAATGCAGTAACAAAAATAATAAGCTTTCAAAACATATCAACAAGTTTCAAAAAGAAACCAATATCAACTAACAATTTCAAAACAGAACAGATCATGTGGTATGAGTTTTTGACAATTTTTGACAATTTCAAAACAGAACAGATCATGTGGTATGAGTTTTTGACAATTTTTGACAATTTCAAAACATAACAGATCATGTGTAAAAAATACCTTAGACAACGTAGATGGCCGCACAGTACGTAGAGGATATTAGGGTTCCCAACGTATATAATTATTTGAAAGATGTAGAGGATATGAGGGTTTCCAACGTATATAATTATTTGAAAGATGTATTTTACAGCGCTTGTGAAAAAAGCGCTATAATAGGTAGTTAAATTCAATGAAAGCGCATGTGTTTTACAGCGCTTGTGAAAAAAGCGCTGTAATAGGTAGTTAAATTCAATGAAAGCGCATGTGTTTTACAGCGCTTGTGAAAAAAGCGCTGTAATAGGTAGTTAAATTCAATGAAAGCGCATGTGTTTTACAGCGCTTGTGAAAAAAGCGCTGTAATAGGTAGTTAAATTCAATGAAAGCGCATGTGTTTTACAGCGCTTGTGAAAAAAGCGCTGTAATAGGTAGTTAAATTCAATGAAAGCGCATGTGTTTTACAGCGCTTGTGAAAAAAGCGCTGTAACTGATTCGCGAAAGCGCTTCCGTTTACAGCGCTTTTTTGACAAGCGCTGTAAAAGCCTTATAACGTGATGCGCAAACGTTATATGACCTACTACAGCGCTTGTTTTACAGCGCTTTACATAAAAAGCGCTGTAATAGGTTCCGTTATTTTTAAAATATAATTACAACAGCGCTTGTGTTTAGAAAGCGCTGTAAAATGGGCGCTGTTAAATGTCATTTCTGACGTAGTGCGTAAATTCGTTTTAAATTTGTTTTTATTTATTTAAAGTAAATGATTTTTATTTAAAGTGAATGATTTTACAACGCTTGTAAAAAACACGGTCTAATAGGTCATTTAATTATTTGAAAGCGCAAGTCTTGCAAGTCTTTTACAGCGCTTGTAAAAATAGCGCTCTAATAGGTCATTTAATTATTTGAAAGCGCAAGTCTTGCAAGTCTTTTACAGCGCTTGTAAAAATAGCGCTCTAATAGGTCATTTAATTATTTGAAAGCGCAAGTCTTGCAAGTCTTTTACAGCGCTTGTAAAAATAGCGCTCTAATAGGTCATTTAATTATTTGAAAGCGCAAGTCTTGCAAGTCTTTTACAGCGCTTGTAAAAATAGCGCTCTAATAGGTCATTTAATTATTTGAAAGCGCAAGTCTTGCAAGTCTTTTACAGCGCTTGTAAAAATAGCGCTCTAATAGGTCATTTAATTATTTGAAAGCGCAAGTCTTGCAAGTCTTTTACAGCGCTTGTAAAAATAGCGCTCTAATAGGTCATTTAATTATTTGAAAGCGCAAGTCTTGCAAGTCTTTTACAGCGCTTGTAAAAATAGCGCTCTAATAGGTCATTTAATTATTTGAAAGCGCAAGTCTTGCAAGTCTTTTACAGCGCTTGTAAAAATAGCGCTCTAATAGGTCATTTAATTATTTGAAAGCGCAAGTCTTGCAAGTCTTTTACAGCGCTTGTAAAAATAGCGCTCTAATAGGTCATTTAATTATTTGAAAGCGCAAGTCTTGCAAGTCTTTTACAGCGCTTGTAAAAATAGCGCTCTAATAGGTCATTTAATTATTTGAAAGCGCAAGTCTTGCAAGTCTTTTACAGCGCTTGTAAAAATAGCGCTCTAATAGGTCATTTAATTATTTGAAAGCGCAAGTCTTGCAAGTCTTTTACAGCGCTTGTAAAAATAGCGCTCTAATAGGTCATTTAATTATTTGAAAGCGCAAGTCTTGCAAGTCTTTTACAGCGCTTGTAAAAATAGCGCTCTAATAGGTCATTTAATTATTTGAAAGCGCAAGTCTTGCAAGTCTTTTACAGCGCTTGTAAAAATAGCGCTCTAATAGGTCATTTAATTATTTGAAAGCGCAAGTCTTGCAAGTCTTTTACAGCGCTTGTAAAAATAGCGCTCTAATAGGTCATTTAATTATTTGAAAGCGCAAGTCTTGCAAGTCTTTTACAGCGCTTGTAAAAATAGCGCTCTAATAGGTCATTTAATTATTTGAAAGCGCAAGTCTTGCAAGTCTTTTACAGCGCTTGTAAAAATAGCGCTCTAATAGGTCATTTAATTATTTGAAAGCGCAAGTCTTGCAAGTCTTTTACAGCGCTTGTAAAAATAGCGCTCTAATAGGTCATTTAATTATTTGAAAGCGCAAGTCTTGCAAGTCTTTTACAGCGCTTGTAAAAATAGCGCTCTAATAGGTCATTTAATTATTTGAAAGCGCAAGTCTTGCAAGTCTTTTACAGCGCTTGTAAAAATAGCGCTCTAATAGGTCATTTAATTATTTGAAAGCGCAAGTCTTGCAAGTCTTTTACAGCGCTTGTAAAAATAGCGCTCTAATAGGTCATTTAATTATTTGAAAGCGCAAGTCTTGCAAGTCTTTTACAGCGCTTGTAAAAATAGCGCTCTAATAGGTCATTTAATTATTTGAAAGCGCAAGTCTTGCAAGTCTTTTACAGCGCTTGTAAAAATAGCGCTCTAATAGGTCATTTAATTATTTGAAAGCGCAAGTCTTGCAAGTCTTTTACAGCGCTTGTAAAAATAGCGCTCTAATAGGTCATTTAATTATTTGAAAGCGCAAGTCTTGCAAGTCTTTTACAGCGCTTGTAAAAATAGCGCTCTAATAGGTCATTTAATTATTTGAAAGCGCAAGTCTTGCAAGTCTTTTACAGCGCTTGTAAAAATAGCGCTCTAATAGGTCATTTAATTATTTGAAAGCGCAAGTCTTGCAAGTCTTTTACAGCGCTTGTAAAAATAGCGCTCTAATAGGTCATTTAATTATTTGAAAGCGCAAGTCTTGCAAGTCTTTTACAGCGCTTGTAAAAATAGCGCTCTAATAGGTCATTTAATTATTTGAAAGCGCAAGTCTTGCAAGTCTTTTACAGCGCTTGTAAAAATAGCGCTCTAATAGGTCATTTAATTATTTGAAAGCGCAAGTCTTGCAAGTCTTTTACAGCGCTTGTAAAAATAGCGCTCTAATAGGTCATTTAATTATTTGAAAGCGCAAGTCTTGCAAGTCTTTTACAGCGCTTGTAAAAATAGCGCTCTAATAGGTCATTTAATTATTTGAAAGCGCAAGTCTTGCAAGTCTTTTACAGCGCTTGTAAAAATAGCGCTCTAATAGGTCATTTAATTATTTGAAAGCGCAAGTCTTGCAAGTCTTTTACAGCGCTTGTAAAAATAGCGCTCTAATAGGTCATTTAATTATTTGAAAGCGCAAGTCTTGCAAGTCTTTTACAGCGCTTGTAAAAATAGCGCTCTAATAGGTCATTTAATTATTTGAAAGCGCAAGTCTTGCAAGTCTTTTACAGCGCTTGTAAAAATAGCGCTCTAATAGGTCATTTAATTATTTGAAAGCGCAAGTCTTGCAAGTCTTTTACAGCGCTTGTAAAAATAGCGCTCTAATAGGTCATTTAATTATTTGAAAGCGCAAGTCTTGCAAGTCTTTTACAGCGCTTGTAAAAATAGCGCTCTAATAGGTCATTTAATTATTTGAAAGCGCAAGTCTTGCAAGTCTTTTACAGCGCTTGTAAAAATAGCGCTCTAATAGGTCATTTAATTATTTGAAAGCGCAAGTCTTGCAAGTCTTTTACAGCGCTTGTAAAAATAGCGCTCTAATAGGTCATTTAATTATTTGAAAGCGCAAGTCTTGCAAGTCTTTTACAGCGCTTGTAAAAATAGCGCTCTAATAGGTCATTTAATTATTTGAAAGCGCAAGTCTTGCAAGTCTTTTACAGCGCTTGTAAAAATAGCGCTCTAATAGGTCATTTAATTATTTGAAAGCGCAAGTCTTGCAAGTCTTTTACAGCGCTTGTAAAAATAGCGCTCTAATAGGTCATTTAATTATTTGAAAGCGCAAGTCTTGCAAGTCTTTTACAGCGCTTGTAAAAATAGCGCTCTAATAGGTCATTTAATTATTTGAAAGCGCAAGTCTTGCAAGTCTTTTACAGCGCTTGTAAAAATAGCGCTCTAATAGGTCATTTAATTATTTGAAAGCGCAAGTCTTGCAAGTCTTTTACAGCGCTTGTAAAAATAGCGCTCTAATAGGTCATTTAATTATTTGAAAGCGCAAGTCTTGCAAGTCTTTTACAGCGCTTGTAAAAATAGCGCTCTAATAGGTCATTTAATTATTTGAAAGCGCAAGTCTTGCAAGTCTTTTACAGCGCTTGTAAAAATAGCGCTCTAATAGGTCATTTAATTATTTGAAAGCGCAAGTCTTGCAAGTCTTTTACAGCGCTTGTAAAAATAGCGCTCTAATAGGTCATTTAATTATTTGAAAGCGCAAGTCTTGCAAGTCTTTTACAGCGCTTGTAAAAATAGCGCTCTAATAGGTCATTTAATTATTTGAAAGCGCAAGTCTTGCAAGTCTTTTACAGCGCTTGTAAAAATAGCGCTCTAATAGGTCATTTAATTATTTGAAAGCGCAAGTCTATTACATACTAGATGTCCTTCTAATTCATCTTCTTTAACATGTTTTCCAAAACAACATTTTAAACAAGGACAAACTACTCTATTTGGATCTTTTGCATTATTCACTGCAAACTCAACAAACTCCTTCACTCCAATTTCATACTCTTTTGACAATCGATTGGCTGACATCCATTTCCTATCCATATTATACCACCTATATAAATGCAGTTACAAAAATAATAAGCTTTCAAAACATATCAACAAGTTTCAAAAAGAAACCAATATCAACTAACAATTTCAAAACAGAACAGATCATGTGGTATGAGTTTTTGACAATTTTTGACATTTTCAAAACATAACAGATCATGTGTAGAAGAGATTTAATATATATATAACAATTTTTAGTAGATTTAATATATATATAACAAAACATAACAGATCATGTGTAAAAAATACGTGAGACAACGTAGATGGCCGCACAGTACGTAGAGGATATTAGGGTTCCCAACGTATATAATTATTTGAAAGATGTAGAGGATATGAGGGTTTCCAACGTATATAATTATTTGAAAGATGTAGTTTACAACGCTTGTGAAAAAAGCGCTGTAATAGGTAGTTAAATTCAATGAAAGCGCATGTATTTTACAACGCTTGTGAAAAAAGCGATGTATTAGGTAGTTCAAATATTTGAAAACGCATGTGTTTACAGCGCTTGTGAAAAAAGCGCTGTAACTGATACACAAAAGCGCTTCATTTTACAGGGCTTTTTTGACAAGCGCTGTAAAAGCCTTATAATGTTATTCGCACACGTTATATGACCTACAACAGCGCTTGTTTTACAGCGCTTATTAAAAAAAGCGCTGTAAAAGGCTCCGTTATTTTTAAAATATATTTTCAACAACGCTTGTGTT
This sequence comes from Cicer arietinum, assembly GCF_000331145.2. Lineage (NCBI taxonomy): Eukaryota > Viridiplantae > Streptophyta > Magnoliopsida > Fabales > Fabaceae > Cicer > Cicer arietinum. The sequence goes on along the minus strand of NC_021163.2, from coordinate 23,397,799 downwards.
TAGCAAGCGCTGTAAAAGGGGCGCTGTTAAATGTCATTTTTGGCGTAGTGAAACCATTCAAAAGAGGTTTATAATTTAATCTATGTTGAATTCATACTAAGTCATTTTTTTTATATAGAGCGGTCTAAGGCTCTTTTTATAAGCCTATTTAGTATACAAAAAATTAGATTATAGGCCATAGAAAAAGTTATATACCGAATATTTGAAAAATGAATAACTCAAAATGTTATTATTATACCAAATATTATGATGGTGAAAAATTCAAAACCTATTTACACATACCAATGCATCAGACATATCAAATTCAGTATTATTTATTCTTAAAAAAATATAATTAAATTAATAAAAAGTTAATTATTGTTATTTGTGTTTTAAGAAATATGTTGTCTATATATAACATACTAAAACCGAAAAACTGGTATATATTTACAATACTGATTATTTCTAAAACAAAAAATTCGATATATAATTTATATACATATACCGATTATTTGGTAAAAACAAAATATGTTCAATATATATATTTCAAAAAAATTGTGGTTAGAAATACTCGGTGCATCATGGTTTGGGATTTTTTATTTTTGAAATATGTGAGAACGATTTGAATTTTAAATTTTTAAGTCACTTATTTTATATTATGAATTTTTCAACATTTAAGAGGTCATTTTTTTAATTTTTAATTTTTGTTTTTACTGATTGTGTCAAATGAAAAGGACAAAAATGAAATTTTGAAAAAATATAAGTGTGAGAGGATATTGATGTGGGAGTAGTAAGTAAATTCTTCAAAATAAACCTATAACAAACTATAAAAAATTTTAACATGTCAAACTTAAATTTTACAAAGTCTATATCGACCATGTACCTCTAATTCTTTTATTTGCTCCATTGATATTTAAATGTAGCCCGGCTACACAGTAGAAACAATTACAGCTCATATAAATGACTCAACCCTATATTTTTGTTGTTGCTCATCTCTGTTTTTGTTACAACGGTTCACATTGTAATCGCATGTGGCTTGACTATGACTCATTATTTTACAACATAAACATGGAGGGTAGCCTCATTTTGAACAGTAATTAAGATACAGATTTTAGATCACAAAGATTTGCCGAAAATCTGTTAGAAATTATACGGAAATAGGACTATATATAGGGAAACGTACATTAGTATGCTTTACTTTACTTGAGAGCTAGTGTATGACTCTTTTTTTTTTCTCTCTATTTCTCTTCTCATGTGTCTTCACGTGTTAATGATAATACGATGATGCCTCCTAAAATAAGACCGACAATATAACACACCACATCATGTTCACTATAATCAATTTGCTTTATCCATCAACGTGGGGGCTATTTCACCATTTTTGTGTGTGTGTGTGTGTGTGGTTAATTATGACCCAAATTCAATTGTGGTACACGTTGTTAATATGTGTTTTTTAGAGTCTATACAGTTTCAGTTTTTTGTTTCATTTTTAATCTTTGCTTTTAAGTTAAATCATGTGCATCTTTTAAATATTTGAATAAATGTTTGAAGTCATATTTAAGACATTATAAAGATATCTTTTACAAAAATTTAGAATTTTTTAACAAATAATTAATTAAATATGAGTTTTTAAGCTTTTGATACTTCAAAATTTATGACGAAAACTCTTATAATGTTCTAAATATGTATGAAAAAAATTAATAAAAACTTTGAATGATAAACATGAATTGATTTGAAAGTAGGGACCAAAAGTAAAATTTCTAAATTTTTTTGGAACTAAAATTAAATAATTTTTTATTAAAGACACTAATAACTTATTTGATCCTAATTATAAATACTAAATTTGAATTGTTCAATCTCGATCGAATACTTATCTATATCTCAATTTTTTATATCCGAAGAGTTTCAATTGCAAGAAATTCTTGCTCTTAATATATTATTGGACATGATGTAGCTTTAATTATACTCAATACTTATACTAATTACTTTAGAGAATAAAGTGAATAATTTTTACTTTTAATGACAAAATGAAGGTGATATTATATACACATGCACGACTACTGTCTTGGAGCTTCGAAAACTATTTTGAAAAATAATTTTCAGTCACTAAATATATTATTTGGTTGATTCACGTATTAGGTTGTTCTTTTTAAGACGTTTCACGATACTGCTTAAAATTGTGCAAAACAGACGGTCAATCACAACATCCCAAAGATGAAGAAGCTCAGATACAGCGTATCAATTTTACTACTGCACTTTGAAATATTGTTTTAGAATTAAACCTTCTAAAAATGAAAGTTAAGGTCACTTGAAAATACGAAGGGACAATTTTTTGGTAAATGGGCAAAAAGAAAATTTAGGATGAAGTAAAAGAGGGAGAAGATAGACAACTCCGATTTTTTTGAAGTATTGGTGTGAATTGAAAACTAAGCAGAATCCATTATTTATAGAGGAATTATGCAATCGAGGGAAGCACAAAACGTGTGCCTAGTATGATCGGATATGTGAAACTGTCGCAAACCTAGTTTGACCAAATTTGCAAAGCTGTCGCGTGAAAAATGGAAGGAGTTGAACACAAATTAGATAAGTTGTTGATTGGGTGGAGGACATAAGAAAAACTGAAAAACATGTGTAACAATAAATCATGGAGAAAAATAAAACACACGCAATAATTTTTTTTTTCAGGTACTAAAAAGTAATACACCACTTAACCCAAGTCCAAGCCCAGCTGGCCGAACAAATGGTGACACGTGTGTTTGGCACTCAATTTGAGTGCGTATCTCCCTTTCAAAAAATTAAGTACCCCTTGGGGCATCCCCAAAGGTCATACCTCCACCTTATAAACACTACTAGGGTGTGACATCTCACCTATGTTGGACTTCTATATTTTTCTCAATTCACACAACACTAGCTCTAAGTTTCAACTTCATTTTCATCAATCCTCCACTCGAATTTAAAAAAGTATTTCTAAAATAACATCAAAAGCTTCTATAAGCTTCCTTTTTCAAATCCATTCACAACCTATAGGTTTGCAACCCGGAGGCAAGTCTACTAAATGTCATATCATGTTAGACTCTAGAGAATCCATCTCGTTGTTTATAGATCATTTCCATAGATCTGCATCCAAAGACGACAAAGCTTCTTAAAGATTTGCAGGATCCTCTTATAATGTATATGCCATATAATTGGGTCTATAATCTTTAGAAACTTTTGCTCTCTTACTTCTTCAACGTTCTGTTTCGCCTTGTTTGTTGCTTTCAGTGCTCCTGATCATGGGAATGTGACTTGTTCTGATGCCCTCACTATTTCGCAATTTGAAAAGGAATCTATTTTTATAAATGTCAACGTCATTTAACTCTATGATCACTTTAGCATTTAGGTCATAGGATCTTCAGGCAAGTTTAATTCGTTGAAGATCAGGGATTCTGATATAAGTCAAACAGTCTCAAGTTCAAAGATAGGATAAATTGGGTTGTCTTTTCTTCAAAATATCACAAGGAGATATTTTGCTTTTATATTTGGGAATTCTATTCCAAACATATCAAATTGTCAAAAAAAATTTCCCCCACCAATGAGATGTAGCATCAGAGTTAAGCATAATAACAACAACTAATAACCAAATGATATATTTTATTTCTTTAGAATTAGTAATGAGACCTTTTAGTTATTGTTACATTGATTTATTGAAAGTTGAACTCACTTGGATATGTCACCTTGCAGGGTAGGTGAGTGGGTTCACCCGTTTCGATTTTTGTATGTATAGACTCACCATATTCTTTCATTTATTTTTATTAAATCATTAAATTTTACAAAAATTATTTTCAAAATAAAATCTTGCTTCAAGTTATTATGCCATATATTGTGATAAATTTATAGTTTTAAAACTCATTTTTATTTTTAATAAATTAATAATCGTATAAAAATGATTTTAAAGTGGTTAATTAGATATGATTTTTTTTTTTAAATTTGAGCGGTTATAACACAAGTTGTACAACTTGGTGGTTTTAAAGCTCGCCTTTTTTTTAACCAAAATAATAAACTATTCTTAAACGTGTTAATTATAATAGTTATTCAAATCAAAGAAACCCATTTTTTTTTCGTCAAAACAATTAATTTTTTTTTTATCAACAACAAAACACAATTTCCTTAAAAAAATCAACACATCCGCATTTCTACCCAAAAACTACGTGACTTTGATTCCTCCATCACATCTAGAGATACGTAGAAGCAATATTGCTCTTTTGTCAAACACAATAATAAAATATTTTTTTTTCCTTTTGTATTTCAAGCACCCTTTTATTTCAATATCACATTAATAAAAAAAAATATTTGTATATATTAATAAGAAGAAAGTAAATATTTTTTAAGTTAACATAAATTTTGCACAACTAATTATAGGTAACCGTTTTTTAATGGATGTCGTAGGATGCTAATACCTTCTCTGCGTATAATCGGCTCCCGAACTCTAAACCTAGTTTCAAAGACCATTTTTAAGGGTTTCACAACGTTTTCCTTAGTTTAAATAAACTTTAATGGTGACTCCATTGAAATTGATAAATACTCGAAATTTTAGGCCGCGACAACTACGAAACCTCTTAATGTTTTTACTAAATTGATTTTCAATTTCAGTTACAAAAATCTTAAATATGTCAAGCGCTTTACTTTTATTTTAAATTAGATATACAAAGATATAGTTAGAACAATCGTCAATAAAAGTGATAAAATGACGTTTTTCATTTCTAATTAAAGTCTCATCAAGTTCACATATATCCGAGTGTATTAAATATAAAAGTTCATATTATCTCATTATTGATTTTTGTGAACTCTGTTATCCCAACAAAAATACCATTTTTAGTAATAGTGTACAAATTTGTCATTATAGACTGAATAAAATATGTCTTATTCAAAAGAAAACCATTAACCAGATTATTTATTATCTCTAGAGTATGCATCACGTCCTTTAGAATCAAAGTCCTTTCAAAGGTGAATATCAACTCCACATCTCCAATACCAATAACTTTAGTGTGTGAGAAATTGAGAATCTCCGAACAACCATTTCTTATCTTAAGTAGCAGTATATATTTTAAACATAACACGATCATAGAAAATATGGTAAAAGGTCCCAGTGTCAATCTACCATTCATCTGATTCACCAACAATGTTGATTTTAGCAATCATAACAATGAATTGCCCTACAGTTAGGTTAGTTTGATTAGCAAAGTTTGGCTTGCTTATACACTTCTGTGCCATATGACCTTATTTATCTCATTTATAGAAGATGAATTGTGAGTCAGAGTCATTTCTAGGAGATATTGGTACTTCACTATTGGGGTCTTTGGAAGGTTCTCATTCTTGTTGATGTTATAATTCTTGAGTGGTTTAACAGTTGGCTTCAAAACATCATTAAATAATTTCTTCTTCTTGTTTGAAACAACTACTACTTCATTTTGCTGGTCTTTCTTCTGAGATTCTTTCTCAATTCGAAGGTGGGTTATCAGATTTTCTAGTGAAAAATATTTTGTTTTATTTATGCAAGAATTTGTTAAATCCTTCAAAATAGGGGGCAATTTTTTTAATAATAACAACAATTTGAAATTGTTCATCTAAAGGAATACCTTAAAAGATGATCTCATGAGTTATCTTCTAAATTTCATGAGATTGAGGCTCCATAGATATGTCATCGGTCATCTCATACTTGAGGTAACAACTTACAACATACTTTTTAGCCTTAACTTCCTCGATATCATATTTATTCTTTTGATCATCCCAAACATCTCTAGTAGTGCTGCTGGAACTATAGCAATCGTACAGATTTCCAGCAAGTCTATTAAGAATATAATTCTTACATAAGCAATCATTATTCTCCCATAAAGTTAATTCTACAACTCTCTTATCCTTTTTTGTTTGTTCAACTATTTCTGGAACTACTAGAATATCATATTTCATAACATTGGCAACTTCTTTCATAGTTAAGAAAAATAGCATTTTTTGTTGCCATTGTTTGAAGTGACATCCCTCAAACCGAAACAGTTTGTTGAAATCAGAAGCAACATAATTGGGTAATTTATTCAGTAGACATGGTAGAAAGAATCGTCTTTGTTGTTTGAGTTTCGAAAGAAAAAAAAATCAGTCACCGAAGATATTATTGGGTTGAGTCACGGACTATGTCGTTTTCTTTAAAATGTTTCGTCACGCTGTCCAAAATAATGCATATCAGATGATCAACCATGATGTCCTCAAGATAAAACAGTTCAGAAACAGTGTATCGATTTTACTACTGTATTGTAGAAATTCGTTCTAGAATTACATCCTCTAAATATGGTGGTTAAGGCCACTCGAAAATATGGTATTATGATCACTCAAAAATTTGGAGGGACAATTTTTAAGTAAAGGGACAAAAAGAAAATTTAGAACGAAACAAAAAAGGGAGAAAAGAGAAAACTCATATTTTTTCGAAGTATTGGTGTGTATAGCAAACTGAGCATAATTCACCATTTATAGAGAAAATCTATAACCAAGTGGAGCACAAAATGTATGCCCTATTGGAGCAAATTTGGGAAACTGTCGCGGTCCAGTTTGATCGAATTTGCAAGGGCTCGAATTTTTTCGATGTTTGGGTGTGAATTGAACACGGGTACTAAGAAATAAATTTTTTAAATTTGTTTTAAGGTACTAAAAAATAATTTTTAAAAATTTGTTTTCAGATACTAAAAAACAATGCACCACCTAGTCTAAACATAGTTGGGCGGAGGATGGTGGTGGCGCATGTGTGGTGGTTGGTTTGAGTGTGTTCTCTCCCTTTCACAAAATAGCACACCATAAAATGTCATACATTTACCTTCTAAACACCAGTAGTGTGTTATATCTCTCATGTGCAAGACTTTTACATTTTTCAACTCACACAACACTAGCAAATGATCAATTAAATATGAATTTTTAAGTTTTTAACACTTAATTTTATATTTAGTTTATCTCGTGTTAAACAATTCTAATTTTATGTGAAGAAAACTTTTATAATGTTCTAAACATACATGAAAAAAATCATTAAAAATAATTTGAAAAATAAACATGAGTTAATTTGAAAACAAACACTTTTAACAAAATTGAAATTTTATTTGAAGACTAAAGTTGAGGAATTTTTTATAGTGACTAAAAATAAAACTTTAAAATTTTATAAAAAAAGTAAAAAAACTTAATTAATTCTAATTATAATACTAATTTTGAATTTCAATTTCAAATTTTTAAATGCAAAGAGTCTCAATTGCAATTTGCAAGGAATTCTTGCTCGTAATATAGTTTTTTTTTTTTTTTGACTGGATGTTGGTGTTAATTATACTCGATTGTACTATACCAGTATCTATACAACGTAGCTAGTAGGTATTGGTTGGCCTGACATTACAATGAAAAATACATCAGTTCTTGTTTACATACATAAACCTAAAGAAAATTAAATATGATTTCCGTCCTCTCTAAAATTTGATTTTTAGTTCTATTTGACGATTTTTTTTTCTTCTATTATATATATTTGTAAAAACAAAATTCAAAATATCTTATATTAAATTAATATATTAAAATATCCTATATTTTTAGCTTTTAGAAGGTCATCCAACATGTAAAAGATTTTTTTCTATCATTTATGGGATTGAATCTTGGGAATGTGGTGCGGTCATGTAGACGCTTCTTTCTTTTAAAAATAAGAAATAAAAATATAATAAAAACTAAATTATATTAATAAAATTTAATAAAATATATTAAATAAAAAATAAATAAATCAAACTTTAATTGACCGTGTATACTTAAATGCCCTTTGTCCCATATTCAAGACGAACTCGTCTAGCTTGAATGATTTGAGATTGTTCTAGTTGATCTTTATTTTGATTATATTCATCATTGTCGTTCATAATTATTGGAGGTGTATGCAATTTAAATCCATGATAATTTATGTGTGGATTAGAGCTACTAACACTTAATTGTCTCCATATAACTTTGAGTCTCAAAGTTATAAATGGAATCAAAAACATCATAAATCAGCTCAAGAGTTGTGCAATGAGTTCCAAACAAATTATAGACAATCGCACGTTCAACAAATTATAGCTCAATAATTGGCAGAATGTAATAATGAGTCGATATTTCTGTTGTTGTATGTACATGTGATCGTTAGGTATTGGACTCCCTTCCTATGGGTAGAAATACCCAAATATTGTAGCTCATGTGTCTCACTTATTCAAGTAGAAAAGGGTCTGATTAGGGTTTTAAGATAGACTATTTTGAAGAAAAAGACAACCACCAAAAGAGAAAAGAGAAGAATAAGTTTAATTTCCGATTTTGTCAAACCAATCTTATAAAAACGTCGTTTGTGCATTCATTAACTGTTGGCTCGCACTGATTTTCTGACGGCAGGTTCGCAACATACAGGTCTTCGTTTTCAACGGTCGGATCGATGAAATGATATTTTGAAACGGAGAAATTGTGCTCGTACAATAGCAAGTTTTTGGGGGTGTTTTTTCTTCTTCTTGATTTTTATTTGTAACATTTAATGCATTGTTATTTTGGCTGGTTGTAAGTACAATTTATGCATCATTTTGATACTCTCTTGTTCCCTTATTTGATTATAAAGGAGTTATTTATTTGGTCCAGACAACTCGTAGTTTTTATCCTTGCATTGAGGGGTTTTCACGTTAAAATATTGATGTTCTTTACGTGTTTTTATTTGACCAAATTATTACTATATATTTGTTGTTGCTCCTCACGAGTTCTTGCAAGTTAGAGGAATTTTATATCTGATGCTATTGCTTGTTATCGTGTTTATGTGTTTATTTTCATCAGTGATGATGATGATGGATCATAATATGGAACTTATGTAGGATCCATAAGTGTAGTGGTGATGGATCATAATATGGAATCTATGGTTCAATATATAGGTGAGGCGACGATAAAGACAATTATGCAGTTTGGTGCATAATTGCGGGATTAAGTGGACATGATAATATGTCAGCCGATGCAAACGTGGATTATGCATATATTGTTGGACAAAAAATAAATAATTTAGTTTTTTTGTTAATTTTCTTATATTTTACGTATTATTGAATATCTGGCCTCTTAAAGGAGATAAAAAAATCGTTCATATGGTTGCATTTTCGACTTGTAACCTTCTAAAAGCAAAAAATAAAAATAAAAATAGTATTTTAATATATTAATTTAAAAGTAGGGTATTTATATATATATATTTTTTATATATAAATAGGAATTTAATAGAAAAAAAAAAATCATCTATATTTAAAGTGATGTATTTTTTTTTATATTTTTTTTATTTTCAATGTATTTTACCCTCTTTTGTTGTGGTTATGACCCAAACTCAATCATGGTACAACTACGGGCAACATCACAAGATGAGCTATGAAACATTTAGTACTCTAAAATTTAATACGCATTTGCTCCTATAAATGTACTCATACTCTTTAGATAATTCTTAGATAAGGGTAGAAGTGGGTTAGTAAGGGTTAGATTTTTTATTTAAGATTGAACGACTTTAAAATTAGGTTTGAGTCTCGTCTATTAGTTATTATAGTTTATTTACAAGAAATATACTATTTAAATTGTCATAAAGTATGAAAGTTTATTTCTTATTTTTAATTTATGAAAATCTACACCAATCAAATAATGAACGAATTAGATTTTTGAAAATGGATTAACAAATTAATATATCAATAGCATTAAAATTTATTTTGATATTTAACATAGCATTTTAGAAAAATCTAACATTATATGATATAACAGTTTAATTCTATTTAATAATAATATCTTTAAATACGTCAAAAATTAATGCATTAAATTGTAGAAAATATTAGTAAATTTATGATGTTGCACGAAATACAAAACCTAATATTATAATAATAATAATTATAATAAGAAATTATTTATATTTTATAAAATAAGTTGGACGGGTGGCTTAAAAGAATTTTTTAGTAGCACGTAACGTGATCTTTTTAGCTAAATAGATTTTTTAAAAATCTTGATCATTTCTATATAAAAAAGTTTGGATTCACTTAATTGTATCTAAACTATTACCTTATTCCTTAAGTATATACTATTTTTTTTTTTACAAGTGAATGTAGATTAAAAAGAAGAAATAACAAAAATATGGGGAATATAGATCTAACTCATAAAAAATGACAAAAAGAATAGAAAATCAAAGCGAAAAAAGGAAAACAAAAATAACAATAAAGCTATTATTTGTCTTTTAAGTTATATTTCGACTCATAAATATTAATGTTATTAAATTGATCATTTTGTTTTGAATTTAAACATGAGACCTCGCAGAATCGCAATTGTGCGTGAGTTTATAATATTATTTACTATCTCTTTTTTAATACAAAATATTATATTTTGAACATA
>NC_021163.2:23355507-23387233 GCF_000331145.2 Cicer arietinum | reverse complement strand
AGCAGGAATTAAGGTAATGACATAAGAATGGCAAAAATGTTACTTGTGTTGTTTAAAAAAATAAAACTAATAAGTTTGTCTTTGACAGAAACCATGATTGTGTGATGGTCAAAATCAGTAGATTATATCACTTGTGCATTTCTTGAGGGTTTGTAATAATTAACAAGCATTTTATGATGTGGATACTTTTCCAATTTCATATAGCAATTTTTTTTTCTAACATTTTCTATGACTTATATTATGAAAGACAATTTTTTTTATTTATAATTTCATCTTTGATGTTATACTTATTTGTTATTTTTTTCAAAGTCATATTATTTGAAATTAATTTCGTATATAGTTTAAAATTTATATCAACGCACTCGTATCATAGTATTTTACAACAATTATGTATGTCGTACATTTGATACAAATATCATACCCGTACACATGCAACTTAGAAGACGAAAACTGGAGTGGTCAAACATTATGATGAAAGATACCTCAATCCCCCCTAGAGACACATATAAATAAGCCTAAAGAAAATTAAATATGTTTTTTTTTTTGTCCTTTCTAAAACTATTTTAGTATCTACGGAGCAATGGATGTTGGGTCTGATAAACATGTATCGGTATATTACAATGATATAAATTGCGGTTCAAATATCGGACAGAAGGTGCCACGTTTAGTGTTAAATAGTGTCTTGAACCTAATTATTTCTTGTAGAAGAAATTTGCAAGAAATAAAAAATATCAATTTTTGTTTATATTAGAAAAATTTGGATATTTTTGTCGCTCAATTTTTGAAATATATTATTGATCAAATTAAATCTCTTTTTATGTTGTTACATAAATTACAAACGATACATTTAGAAGTGTAAATTATCAATTTTCATCGTCTTTATATTTAAAACGATAACTTATTAACGAATTGAATTTCAATAAAAATATATATTTTTTAATTTACATCGATCAAGTTATTGTCCTCTATCTATTAACTACAAGAAGGCTGTTATGATGAATGTTGTTGAACTTTTTTAAAGTTTTAAATAACTTTTAAATATTAATTTATAATAGATTACCTGTAAAAATAATCCACCTTAGTATTTGCTATCTTAAAAATGCATATACATGCACTAACATAATATATAATTCAAAAGTAAGAAACGAAAACATGTCACTCTTGAAATATGGTGGAGATTTTTTAAAAGTTTTATAGAAAAAATTGAAACAAAATAAAAAATATTGAAAGAAATTGAAAGACTGAAAAATATTTAGATTGAGAAGATCAAAATTCATCTATATAATTTACCTTCCACCATTTCTTTATTAAAAAGTGAAGTGTGTATACGTAAATTGAATTTGAAAGGGATCCTCAAAATTTTATGAAGGACTTATCTATTTAATTAGTAGTTTCACATTTTTTATAAAAAAGAATTTAGCAGTGAAGTTTTTATTAACTCTTAATGGATGATTTATTATTAAATTTAAATGTGTCATGTTAATATGAACCATCGCTTCATATGTGAAATATGTAGACAATATAACTCGTATTCACATTTATCTATCCGAACTCAGTTTCGAATTTGATGAAAAAAATTATTTTTGACCAATATATGTCTGCGTTCTACTTTTGTCCTAATATTCAAACTCGTAGGTGGAATGGATTGAAAGTATTGATATTGACTTTGTACTCATCATAAAACTTGCTCCATTAGTAGATTTATGATTTTTAAAATCTTATAATCATGTACTTATTTATTTTAATTACTATTATATATATTATGAATTTTAATCTATTACTATAGAAAACAAAATTTATTTTATTATTGTTTAATAATTATTTTTTATTCTATTAATTATAATAAATATGATTTTTGAATTTATATATATATATATATATATATATATATATATGAACTAGGGTGGGATCAACGCAAACCTGACCACGTCGGAGGTAGGGATGAAGATCCAAATTTCAATTTCAACAGATAATAGAGGTTGATTTTCCCTCAAGATTCAAGAGCATGGGTGAACGAGGCAAAATTCAATCTTGTATTGCCTCATTATCATATTTAATGTGAAATTATGAATACTCCATAGTAAAATTTCAAAAGTTATACTCTATTTGTTACAAAATTGGTCCCAAAAAAAATTAATGTATTTGGTTCAAAATTTATCTACTTTTGTTTATATTTTAGGATAATTTTCTAATTAACTAATTAAATGTGAAGAAAAATTATAAGATAGTTTGAAGGAGTTAAAGTGACAAAAAGTCATGAATTCAACATCTCTACTAAAATTAACAATTAATTATAACATAGTTATTTAAAACAACAACTAATTAGCTGTCAATTATTGGGTTACATACCAATTATTATAGATTTTAACTATTTTCTATGTCTGAAACTTATAATATATAAATATATTTTATCATTAAAATTCCTAGTCTATCATGAACGGTTAGTTGTCAATTCTGATCCAAAATGCGACGAATCAGTTTGATCCAGGCTAGATTAAGTCCATATTTTATGTAAATTTTAAATTTTGTGACGTATTACATAATTTGTCGTGATCCTAATGAATAAGCAATATCAATCACAAGAAATGAGGATTTGAATTATAATTATTTAAAAAATATATATAATTCTTACACTTAACTTTAATCAACTCAATAACAATCTTAGTTGAAACAAGTTAATCGTCATACGGTTTTGAATGTATTAGTTTAAATAAAAACAGTTTAGTTTATAAACAATTGAAATGTGATTAAAGAGTGTAAGATAAATATAGAAATGAGATAAGAAGATCATAAGGATGTATCTTAGTTCACCTAGATGTGATACGTCTAGCCCTCACAATCTTTGAGATTTTTTACTAATGTGTTTAGCACCATTACGTTCTACCTTGTACTATCTTTTTTATCACACTTTGATCAATCACAACATTCACTTTTTAATCTTGAAATAAATTTTTACAATCACCTTTCAATCTAGAGAGAATTTTTACAAGTACCTTTGAATGATCAAGTATAGATTGATTGTTTTGGAAATTGCGTTTGTCTTACGATTGATCTTCCTTAAGAGAAACTTGAAAACTGATATAAAGTTGAATATAGTTGTTAGAAACATTAGCCAAGTGTCAGATTTGATTTAAACATATTAAACACATATTATATTACTGTTCAGAACATTCTTGACTAACCCATAACGTTTTTGCTTTGAGTCTGAAGGAAAACGTGAACATGTATGAGAATGAGTTGTCATATGTCAGTTTGCAATGTGTTTGATCAGAAGCATGAATAGCTTTATGCAATAACAATGCTAGTACGATATACTTGTTTCTTTCTTTTTGTCATTGTTCACAGCTCATCAATTTGAGGATTGTTTTGACCATTTGAACTTTCAATTTGAGTCATTTATGTTTTCATTTAATCTCAACACTCTTATGTGCGAATTTGACATTCTTAACTTACAGTTAGACTTCTCAAACTGATTTGGCTTGACTTTGTCTTCAGTAAAAGACAATCAAAATGTTATTTTGAACATTCTCCAATCATTTTTACATTTATTTTAAAGATTCTTCAAAAACTTAGACTTTACGAAAGTGAATTTTTGTCTTGATAAGGCATGATATGGGACCACAAATAATGATCAAAATTTTCTTGATTACTTTGAAAAGGGCCACGTGATTTTTGCATGAATATGCAAGCTTATACTTGATTTTCTATATTTGAATAAATCACTTAAAAACATAAGTTAATAAATAATATTATCATAATCATAATTAACAATTTAATTAACTGTTGATTATCTTTAAACCAATAATTATAGATTTTGCCTAAACATGTAAGTGAAGTTGACTTGGTCCAATAAATATGTTTGGTTGAGTGACAAACAATATGAATAGAAATAATATGATTGACCCGATTTTGCAATTTAATCTAATAGAATGGCCCAATTTGAAACATGTATTATGATTCTTTTTATTTTAATGTAATATTAATTATTATTTTTACCAATTTTATCATTTATTTAATATTAAGTATATTATTTCAAAAAAAAATTATTTTATTTATAGTAATATTTTAATATGTGAAATAAGTAAATGTAACACTTATCATTTATTTAATACTAGATAGACCAAATTTTAACACCGTACAAAATACAAAATATGGTAGAAACCTTTGGTGATCCATTCCATACGATTGTGCAAGAGTCAATGTGTGAGTTAGATTTTGATATACCAAAAGAGTAACCACCAAATAGAGATTCGAAATTATGAATCAGGGAAAAGTTAAAGCTTTTGAAAGAATGGAATTATGAGGTTTTATTGATAGCAATAATTAATAATTATGGTAGATGATCATGATGATATGAGTACCGTAAAGAGGGAGGTGAAAAGGTATTTTGAGAGTTTCTTTTAAAAGATATTTGTCATATGGTGTCTTGTTTAAACAATTACATGTGTATGATAATTTGGCCTCATCTCAAGTGTTCCCAATTGATAATAATTTAATTAAAGCAAATTGAGAGTTTCTTCAAGGTGATATAGTTGGTGAAGGAGTTTCATGCAAATGCAAAGCTTTCGAAAGGTTTAAAGTTTACAGATGGTTGGAAATTGTTGGGATCTCTCATGTTGACAATGCTAATAATTTTTGCAACATGAATGGAGTGGTTTTTTAAAGTGAAGAAAAATAGTAAGACACTTCATTTGGTTGTTGCAAAATAGAATTTTGTTTGAGAGTGGGGTAGGTGATTGTACTTGGAGTACTCATTGCACTCCCCTTAATTCATTTTTAATGATGTTCAATTACCACTATAATTTTCAACATCTATCCCTATTTATCCTCTTCCTCAATGCTCTCTAAAATTTACATGTAGGCAAAAAGCTACCTCAAATTTACAACTAATATGCAAAACACCCCCTCTCAACTCTTATCCATATCAATTTATATTCTTCATGTACTTGTACTATTTGGTTATGGAAGTGGAATTGATGATTCCTCCTTGTTGTGGATCTTGTAAAACATTATATAGGTGTATCATTTCATACTTGAGATATATGATAAAATTAACATATAATAAATTATACCATAAAATTAGTATCTTCATCTTAGCGTTGTTGTTGCTTTTCAATAGGATCGTCAGATTGTGATAAATAAATCTCTACTTGTTTTCATGTTTCATTTTTTAATGTATGTCCATTTATATTTTCTGATAATGTTAATGAACTTTCTTGTTGCCATGCTTTTTTATCTTTTGTAAATAAAATGTAACCACCATTTAGGAAAAGACGAGATTGTATTTTTGAATTTAAGGATTTTAAATTTTAGGGAAGATATAAAATAGGGATATCAAAAATAAGATATTCCTTCTGACTTAGCTTAAACATAGACAAAACTATGTATTATTTAATATGACACTTAAGTACGTTTAACAAAGTTATTTAACGCAGAGATCAAATTAATTTATGTAATTTAATTTAAAGAAGACTTTTGTTAATTCGTTAATTTAGAATATTAAATTATTCAATGTTGACAATTTCATGTTTCAAATTGATAGTTTCCTATAAAAAAAAATATAGAGGCTTAAATAAAAAATGTGGTTGAATAGTGTCCATTCATATCAAACAAATGTGCTTAGGCTTAAAAAGAAAAAACATCGTATAAGGAGCCCCCTTGGCCATATACGCATTGGGACCAATTACCATGTGAGTATTTATCAACCTTCACCTTTTAGATAGGTCTTCAATTATGAAAATTAGATACATCATTAGTAGCATAGCATTCACAATACTTGGTCAAAAACGGTATATTAGTTATCTTAAGACACATTTTTTTCGGTTACTAAAGCACTTGCTACATATGTGTTATCTTTTTCTCGTCCTAATTGGTGTTTGGTTTTGTTGGATTTTTTGCAAGTTATATTTATTAAGCTTTACAGACCAATGGACCAATAAATGGACATTATGCTAAACAAATTAATTATGTAAACTTGTGTCGAAGAAGATTGGTTTTTTTATTACTTTCTAATCATCATTAGGTTTTCAACATTAATTTCTAATATAGTTAATAAAATATAAGAAAAAGATTATTTATATAAGATAAATTTCAAATATATACATCAACGATTTAAATTTTTTTTTTATTATATTTCGTTATAGATGGAATATTACTTATCCTTCTAAATATAATTTTCTTTTTTTTAAAATGTTGTTTTTGTAAATCTCTTTTTAACTTAATTATTAGATGCATTTTTAACAACAAATACTCTTGATTATTTGAAAAGTCGAAACAACCAATAAAATAAATAACTAGCTTATAATTGGTTATATGTTTGACTAGTTTTTCAAAAACACTTATGTTTTTTAAAAAAAATAACAAATTTTGTTCTTTGTAAAGTTAAAAAGTAGTTTTTTTTTTTTTTTACATATGGTCCATACATTTTAAGTTCTTAGTGAGCAAAAGAAACAACTACATTTAATGGTGGAGCATAGTAGTATAGTGACAACTTAGTGAACAGTTGTTCTCAACCTTGATCTCTAGGCATTGCTAACATGAATAATTCACATGGACTTGGCACTAAATTAAATGCAAATTGTACGTTCTTCTCTTTATGTTTTTTTCGTCTCATCATTCACATTTACTCCTACTCAACCAAATTGCAGTAATGTACCCCAAAAAAACACAAAGTTTAATCACATCATACTATCCTAAAGTCATGGTTCACTATATATTCGAAAATAGATTTGATGCAATAATTAGTAACTGAAGTTATGATCACAGTTTGATATTGATAGAAATTTTTTAAGTTGTTTAGTATTAGTAATAAATTAGATAAGATTTGTAAGTTGATTTAAGATTATCATATAAAGTGTTTCTTATTCATATTGTAATCAATTATTTTTATTGAATCAATTCAAAACAATTTAGTTTATGTCTCAATTATATTTTATTTTATAGGACTTTACCATATTTCTCAGTAAAATAACAATTCTTTTTATTCGGTAAAAGTTTATGATTTAAAATAGAGTTCACTCTTTTACTCCTTTGTTATATTTTCAAAAACTCTATTTTTTTATTTATTTTTTGACATTTTACCTTCTTGGGATTCACGAATCTGGACAGTTTAAAAAACTCACATAAAAACATCAAGTTTTTCAACACTTTATCTCAAAACAACATCATTCAAAAAAAACTTTCTTTTTTTACAAAATTCATTCTCATTACTCAAACAAATCATCCATTCACTCTATCTACATCATTTTCATTTTATATCAAAAGTAATGTGACTTTATCACCTTTTTAATACGTGAAACGTCTGGATTGGTCGTTCCAATCACATTCAAAACCATGTCTAGATCCATCAATTCTAACACTATGTCTGGATTGGTTAATTTGGACTCTGTTTTTTCCCATGTTTTACTTATATAAGCTCTATGCATTTCAAATATAGATGATTCAGCTTTTGATTTGAAATTAGACAATCTCCCTATTGATTTGAATCGTGATAATCGCTCTGTTAAATATTATTCTATTTTTATGTTAAGTTATAATATATATGATTATCTTAATAATCATTTAAAAATATAGGAGAATGCTAATTTTTTGTTATCAACATTTGTCCCAATTATTCTTTTACTGCAGTTTCATACTTTATTTGAACTTTATCCCATAAATTTCTAATGTTAAACTCTTAATATTATAAATAATAAAAATTTAAAATATGTTATTTTATATATTATCAATTTTTTATGTCATATTCAATTATATTGTTTTATTTATAATTATAACAGTGTTTAAAATTTATAATTTATATATAAATAATTATTTTTTATTCGGTGTAAGCTCTTCAACTACACTAGTATTTAATAAAGTTCAGGCTAAATTATCTTTTGTTGACACACGTCTATTTACATATTAAAAAAAAAGTCATAATTACATTGTTTTTTTTAATAAAAAATTAGAATGTAAAAGTATCTATCACATGGCTATCTAAACATTTCAATTATGTTGAGACTCACCTATTATTTATAACATCTCAAAAAAAAAAAAAAAAAACCCCTTTTTAATCTTTTGAATTATTTTAGTTCTTTAATTTTAAAAAATTAAATAAATATGATCTAAAACCACTTGTTTTCATCTATTTGTTTCAAATTCTATTTTTGCGTTCCAATATTTAGGATTTGATGATGGTTTTTAAAATGTTTATTTAAAAAAAAAATTATAGCGCTTAAAATATTATATATAATTTGGGTTAAGATGTTTGAGGTGCAATTTGGATTGATTATAAAATAAAAAATAATTAATTTAAAAATTAAAATATTTGTCATTCATTTTGATTTAGATGACAAATTTAAAAATTTTGATCTGATTTATATAATATAGTTTAATATTGAATTTATTTTCAATTGATTTAAATTAAGATTGTAAAATATTATTTTAATACTAATATTATAAGTGTGGGACATATATCTTATTGAAAAATAAATAAATCAAAAGAAAGTTACACTAAAAAAAATTATGAGAATCGGTCTTACAATGAATATAGGAAAGTTACGTTAAATAAAGTAATAAATTTGAAACAAAATATAACATATATAATAAAATATAATATATAATAATAATGATTGATTGTGTTTTTTTATAGAGTTGATTGATTATATTTAAAATATATGAAATAGTAATAAAAATATATTAAATAACATAAAAAATATTATTAAGAAATTAAAATTAACAAATTATAGATTAATTTAATATCTCATATATTAATAAAGACAATAAACAAGTATTAAGATTTATATATGCGAGTTAATTTAATTTGGTTCAGTTTGGAAATAGAATTTGAAAAACAACCTAACTCAAGCAATTTTTATGAAAAGAAATTTAATAATAATTCGATTTTGTATAATTTTTTTTTTTAAAAAATTTATAATTTATAATTGGATCGATTTGAACATAAATACCCCTAATTTAGATTTAATATGTGATGACACTAAAACTCTAAAAAGAGGTTAAATAAAATTGGGTTCTTTTTATAAAAGTGCCATGTTTTTTAATATTGAATCAATGAAAGTGACTATTCAATTTGAAAATAATGTACGGGAAATCAACCAAATAAATAAGACCAATTCTACGAATAATTTTCCAATTTGCACAGATTGATTGATTGAGTCACCAATAGAACCAAGATTCAATTTATGCTTCAATCAACCAACATGCACAAGCTCTATTTGACAAGACTCCAAAAATGAGCTTATAGTTTACAATTTATAAACTATAAATTTTATTTGATAATAGTCATTTATGAAAATTTATAGTTTATAGTGTTTTTTTATAAGCTAATAAGCTTATGAGCTTATAGTTTATAGTTTATTATTTTGTTTTTTCAATTTTATTCTTGTTATTGTAACTAAAACTTTTTTTACCCTTTATAATTTATTTATTATAATTTAATATAATAATTTTAAAATATTAAATAATTTAAATAAATAATTTATTTAAAAAAATTATATAATTGAAAAATTAAAATAGTTTTAATAAATAATAATTTAAAGTAAATAATTTATTTCGTATAATTTAAAATAAATAATCTAGCTAAATAAATAAAAAATATATATAATTAATAAATAATTCATTTATTATAATTTATTTATTTATTTTAATCTAAAATTAATAAATTATTTAATTTGAATTATTATTAGGAAAATTTTAATTTTAAATAACTTAGGAAATTATTAATAGGAAACTATTAATAAATTATTTAATTTAAATTATTATTTAAAATAGTTTAAGCATTAATTGATAAAATTGATTTTTAAGTAGGAAATTACTTTTATGTTATTTTTCATTTTTAAGCTAATTGAACCGCTAAATTTTGCAAACCTTCTATTAATTTAACAACTATCAGTTAAGTTTACCAAACAGAACCATGTAAACTTAATCAAAGAACAATCAATTTTTAACACGAATGTGATCAATGAATTCGCTAAAAGTGTTTATTTTAGAGTTAAATATGTTCTTGATCTTTAAAAAAATTTGAATTTTTTATTTTAGTTCCTATAATATAAAACTACAACTTTTAGTCTCAAGCAAAGCAAACAACTTTAATCTCCATTGAAATGAAAATGTTTAATTGTACTTCAACTTTACATATACACAAAAAATATGTAAAAAATATATATAAATTAAATTAAATTAAAGACTATTTTTAAAACTAAAATATAAAACCAATTATTTCAACAAAAATATAAAAATTATTATTCAAACATTCATTATTCATCCTAAAAAAGTATAGAATAAGCAAACAAGAAAACTAAAATAAAAATTTAATGTATCCACCAATATATAAACTATTAGAAACATGAGGCTAAAAAATTCAACGTCGACATCACGTGCAACAAGCATCGGTGGTGTAGGAGGAATGTGTTGAGTATACCCAAACTGTCGTATGCACCTCTCAGGTAAATACGGAACCATCGTGAAACACCAACGAATGTATCCTGTAAATAATGACACAGACTGAAATCGTGTCACAGCGTTCTCATCGTAATCTGGTGCCCAGATAATATCTGTATCCCTCAAAGCATCCAACTTTGCCCTGTAATATGCAACATTCTCAGATGTTTGTTTTGCAGTCCAACGAAACATCTGTGGCATCGAGGAAATATGTTCATCCATATCCCGTTTACAAATATCAGGAAAATGTTCATAAATCCAAGTCTGTAAATAATTGAAATGTAGTAAAATTATTAAGGTGATGAAATAATTAAAAAATAATGATAAGTATAATAAATATAATAAATATATAGTACCTGAAATAAAGACAAATATCCTCCAATCTGTTTGGTTGCAGGCAATGTACTATCTCTAAGATAGTCATATAACACAACAAGTGCAGCCGGTCCCCATGCCCATTTACCGCAACTATCAAGATCTTGAAACAGAAAGAGATATTTTGCAGATACAAGTGTAAAACTTTTATCCGCAAGAATGGTACATCCTACCAAATGAAGTAGATATGCCCTAGCTGCACAGTCATATCTTCGTTCATGAAGTTTCTTAAAAAATACCTCTTTCAACCACTCAAAACTATACGAAGCCCCTCTATTGGTCCTAGTCTCAGTGACAGCTTCATCATATGTAACCCCCAACAACTCAACAGCAGCAGCAATTGCCAAATCTTCATTGACATTTGCGGGAGGTGTGAAAAACTCTCCAGTACACGGGATGCTCAAAAGACCCCTGACGTCGTCAAGAGTAATAGTCATTTCACCGAATGGCAGGTGAAATGAACTAGTCTCTGCGTGCCATCTCTCAGCAAAAGCAGATATCATATTACCGTCAATCATATGCAAACTACATCTTCTCAGAGGACGTAATCCAGATATATTAATCCAATGATCTATTTGAGCAGGTAAATGATATCTAATATCAATGAATTTATCTTGTTTTTTGCCATTCGAAACAACTTTCAAGGCACGTCTTTCCTGTTTAATTAAAAATAACACAATTAAAAATATATTATAATCTTATACTACAAATAAATTATAATGTGTAATAAAATAACCTATACTACAAATATATTATAATATGTAATAAAATAAATTATTTACTAACATGTCCATTCCACACATTAATTGCAATATGATGCTCATAATCTGTAAGGACAGAAAGATCATAAGGACCTCCAGGAAACATGGGTTCTTCAGGCTGGTGTTGTTGACCATGTTCATCATCAAAGTGTTGCTGCTGCTGATCATGTTCATCATAAAACACATGATCGTGCTGGGGCTGCTCATCCTGTTCTGCATCAAACATAAGATTTTGTTGGGGCTGCTCATCCTGAGGCGCCTGCCTTTCCTCATTTCTCTTTCTCCTTTTTTCAACAGCAGCTCTCCTATTTGATTGTGTAGGAGGCCGAACTCGTGAATAATCACCACCGTCAGGTTTTCCTCCTCTGGTCCTCACTAACAAAATTCAATAAACAAAAATAAAAAAAAAAAAAAAATTACACAGTGTACCGGAAATTTCAAAAAGGATTGAAATTTTCGGTAGTTCAAAATGCATACCGGAAATTTCAAAAACGAAATTTTCGGGAATTTACAACTACCGGATTTTTCAAATTTCCGGTTTGCCTCCCGGAAATTTCGTTTTTGAAATTTCCGGTATGCATTTTGAACTACCGGAAATTTCAATCCTCTTGAAATTTTCGGTAAAAACTTTTTTCTCTGGAAACTTACTTTTCCGGATTTTTCAAGTGTGGGGGTAAAGTGTTTTATTTTTTTCTTAATTTTACTTTTACTGTTTTTTTTAGGGTTATTTTGGGTATTTCACTCAAAAAATTTAAGTTGGAGGGGTATAAGTTTAAATGGGGGGTACAAAAGCCAATTCTCCTAATAGTGATGGGTTAAAAATGTTTTGCTCTCTCCATCAAAAATAACAGGTTAAATAGGCCGCCCAATCCATTTTCTCATGTTAATTTTCACACCCTTCTTCCCTCTTTTCAACACCCCCCCTCCGACATTCCATTTTTTATTGTTGTCTCCCAAATGTACTATCAGAAGATTTGAAGGCTCCAGTGAGTCTATTAGTTTATTTTTTTCTTTCTATTTTACTTATTCTAATTAGATTCAAGTCCACCTTGTGTTACGGCGTAGAAAGAAAGAAGGAGAATAATTTTGTTGTCCGGGAAAGAAAGACAAAGAGAAGAATAGAAAAATTTTGAATTCTTAAAACATGGTTTATATATGTCTTCGGTCTTTGTAAATATATGTCATTTTGATTTTAGTCCTCATAAATTTTTTTTTATTTACATCCTTGTAATTTCAATTTTTTTAAAAACAACCTTATTTATATTTTTTTAATTAAAAAATATTGACGAAGCAAATAGTTGATGATATGGAGCATGTTGACTGTATCATTAACGATGATTGAACATTGTTTAAATTTAAAATTAAATTCATTTCATTTAAAAATCTAAAACTAATTAAATAATTAAAAAATTGGTCATCTTCATCTTTAATCTTAAAAACACAGCAATGTTCATCCTCAACAACCATATTCTAAGATCTAGATTCAAATCAAACTCATTCAAATCAATTTTGCCTTTAAATTGATTATACTCTTCAGACCAAATCCACCTTGTATTGCAGTGTAGAAAGAAAGAAGTAGAATAATTTTGTTGTCCGGGAAAGAAAGACAAAGAGAAGATTAAAAAAATCCAAAGTAGAAAATTTAAGTTCTTAAAACATTTATCATAATGAAAAATTGCTAAAGTTCTTAAAGCTAATTTGACATGATAGAACTCATAAATTGTTTCTTTTAAATTATAAATATTGGTGAGAAATATTTAGGTGCACAACCACATATATAAGTTATTTGGGCGCATATACGAAAAATGAAAATCATTTTATTATTTTAAAATTACTCATCATTTAATTATTTCTTTTTCTATCTTTTTGTGCGTGTATGTGCTTAAATGGTGTTACTACATCTTGTGATCATACAAGATTTTTTTATATTAAGTGAATGGATTTCCTACTTTGATGTTTGGTGATTTTGGTAATTTTAATGTATTTAAGAAATAAATTAAAGATTAAAAGAAGTTAATAAAATTTATTTGGATGAGAGAAAATGATTGATTAAAAGATAGCTAGAAAAAATTTATCATGACGGATGATCAAAGCATTTGGACACATGTTTCTAGCTTTTTATTGTGGTATTTTAAAAGCTCTCTATAGCTTATATTAATTTTTTAGCTTATTTCTAAAATTTGGGTCGAAATTTAATTTTAATTTTATTATTTGCATATTGACTCATGTTCGTTCTGTAGGCCATAACTTGAGCTATACATATTGGATTGACGCATGCGAGCAGACATTGGAAAGCTAAAAATCAGAGCTACAAGTTATGTGTTGGAATAAAAGCCCAATGTCGAACTTTATTAGGTCTAAATTGCGGATTTTGTAATCTGGACTTTTGTAATAATTTTAAGTAGTGGGCCACTTGTTTTAAAAGCCCAAAATCAAGTACTATATATTGGGAGTTTCTTTCCTTTCTTATACACACGGTATTTTTGAATTCAGAAAAGATATAAACACTTTTTTATTTTAATTTCATGGAAGGCTAAACACACGATATTTTCGTTTCATGATTCTATTTTTTTTATTTGATTATATTAATATTCTAGTTGGTTAAATTGAATCTCAATATGATCGATTAAATTAGTTTAATAAAATTTGATTTCTAATTTATTAAATTATAGTTTCGCAACGCTTGATCGTTGAACATAATATATTGATGATTGTGATGCTTAATCCAGTCAAAGAAACCGAATTCACATAGGATTAACTATGCTTGTTTGATTAGTTCTATAGTCAAATAGAAAATAGAGTCACAAAAAAATCAAGGAAATATCAATTCATTAATCAATGATAGGTTTGAAACTCTCGAATTAGTGGATTAACCATTTTCTTAATCTGTGAACAAAAAAAAAAACTGAAAACCCCCTTTTTAATTTTGACTTTCATTTTAGTTAATATTATCATATTAGAAGTCCTTGCGAAACAACTTGAGTTATTATCCTTATCTACATTTTATCACTTGTATTTGACTCGTGCGCGACAGCAAATCAACGGGTCCTAACCTTAAATGAGATTGTAGACTTGGCAAAAAGGAGAAAGGATAGTTGTCTACTACTAAAGGTGAAATTCAAAAAATCTCATGACTCTGTGAATTGGCACTTTCTTGAATATATGTTGAAAAGGTTGGGTCAATCTCATATTTCTCTTTATAACCCATGTGCTTTGAACCCATTGTGTTGATTCATGTATGTCTAAATGAGTTACCCAGAGGATAGGATCATGATGACATCTGGCTCTTTGAGCAAGTCCAAGAGCTGCTTTGAGTTGTAGTGGATTCAATGGATGTGAGCTTGCATATGTGGGTGCATAATGTTAGTGCTAGTTAATGGCAAACTGACTGTAGAGTTTGAAGCACATAAGAGGTTACGCTAAGGGGATCCCTTGACTTTGTTTTTATTTCTAATTGTTGTTGAAGGTTTTGCAAGTATTGTATAAAGAGTCGTGGAGGTTGGTCTTTTGAATGGTTACCATATGCACCGGAACCTGTCAATCACGTCTCTATAATTTGCGGACAACACAATATTAATATGTGAAGAACCCCATCAAAACTTGTGGGGTTTGAAATCGGTACTAAGAAGCATTGAACTGGTCTTCGGATTGAAGCTTAATTTTGTAAAGAGCAGAGTTGTTGGCATAAGCGTGTTGGAAAAAAAATTACAACCAGCTAGACATTTCTTACATTATAAGAATTCTTCTTTACCGTTTTAGTTTTTTAGATTACCTATAGAGGAATATCAAAGGAGAATTAGCATGTGGAGGTCGGTGTTTGATTCATTAACAAATAATTTTTTGGTATAGAAGGGTAAACATTTATCCTTGAGGTCGATTAACTTTGCCTTAATTAAGTGTTTGCTAGTCTCCCTCTCTATTTCTTCTCTTTTTTCAAGCACCTAGAATTGTCATTAAAAAAGTTATCCTCTACAAAAAGCTTTCTTGTGGAATGGTGGGATTGACAAAAGGAAATTGTGTTGGGTTGCTTGGAATAAAGTGTGCTTCCCACATAAATGTGGAGGTCTATGTGTTAAGAATTTAGAATTTTTTAACGGTTCATTGCTTTTAAAGTGGAACTGGCGATGTTTAACCGATAGAGATGCATTGTGGTATGAGATTTTATAATATTGTTATGGCCCCTTAGACACTGTAGTAATAGACAACGACCATCCATGTAGTAAGACGAATGGTTCACTCTGGTGGAGAGACTTATGTGCACTCAGAGGTGGGTATTCTGACATTTTTATTGACATGGAGAAATTAAAACTTGGTGATGGCAAAAAAGTTAAGTTCTTAGAGGACATTTGGGTTGGCATACACCATTTGAAGTGTTTATTTTTGAGGTTGTTTGTTGTGACTTCCGACAAAGATTTATTGGTGGAGGAGAGGCTGATTATCGGTGCAATGATGTGTTGTCATTGTCTTGGTGTTTCATCGTGCTTTGTTCGAGTGGGAGGAAGAGTTAGCTACTGAGTTAAAATTTCTTCTAGCATGGGTTGTTCCATCAAAGTCACTTGAAGATAAATGGATTTGGACCTTGGAATGTAATTTGCAATGCCTTTAGCGTGAAAAGCGTCTGTCAAAACACGAGGAAGGAAAGATTAGTAATGGATAGGGGTGGGAATAGGCCAGGCCAGACCAGGCTTTGAAAGGCCTGAGCCTGGCCTACGATGAATTTTTGAGGCCTAAGTCTGGCCTACGGCCTATGATAGGCGTTTTTTTCGGCCTGAGTCTGGCCTACGGCCTATCATGGTCTGGCCTGTAAGCCTATTTAAAAGCCTTATTCACATTAAAAATAATTTTTCTAACAAAATAATTTAAATAAAATATGAAACAAACACCCTTTAAACCCTAAAAATGATTTTTGGTTTAAAAGAATAAATTTTTTATTAAAACAAACGCACCTATTATTATCTCTCAAACAAATGGTCTCAAACAAACTCAGATTATTACCTCTCAAACAAATCCTCTCATGCAACATGTAATTATATATATATATATATATATATATTTTTAAAAAATATGAAACAAATACCTTTTAAACCCTAAAAAATAGTTTTTGATTTAAAAGAACAAATTTTTTATTGAAACAAACGCACCTATTATTATCTCTCAAACAACTCAGAATATTACCTCTAAACAAATCCTCTCAAACAACTCGGAATATTACCTCTCAAAGAAACTCATATTCAGTAATAATAAACAATTAGGGTTTCTAAATTTATATACTAATAATATATATATAAAGATAACAAATAAATAGTATTGATTTTTATAAAATATAAAGTAACAAATAAACAATATCGGTTTTTATAAAAAATATGTTGTTTTCATACATGTTTGTTGGAGTGAGTGCAATGGAAATTAGAAGAAGAAAAAATAGAGAATGAAATACATATAAAATATATATAGGTCGGCCTGTCAGGCCTAATAGGCTTTAAAAACAGCCTGAGCCTGACCTTTTTATTAAACAGGCTAGGCCAGGCCATAAGTAGGCCAGGCCATACGCCCTTGTCGGACGGCCTAGCCTATTCCCATCCTTAGTAATGGATAACAATCCAACTTTACGCAAGGGTTTGGTGCATTGTTGCACCATCAAAAGTAAAAATGTTTAGTTGGCGTCTTCTTCTTGATAAATTATCGGTAAGATCGCAACTTGCTAATATTGGTTTGCTTGACGTTAACTATGAGGTTGTTTGTGTTTTCTAATTTAATCAGTTAGAGACTTGTCAACATGCTTTTCTATAGTGTCCCTTTGTTGTGAAGATGTGGGATGGCGTTCTGGAGTGGTTGGGTGTTCATACAGTGCTACATAACACCAGTTGCACACATTTTCTTCAATTTGGGGTTGTGTTGCAGAATAGGAAGTATAAGAAGGTGAACTTTCGAATATGGTTGGTTTTCACATAGTGTTTAAAGAATTTACGGAACAATATAATATTTAAGGATGGGGTCACTAAGTTGTCATATCTATTATATAATAGGCTAAATTACATCTATGGTCCCTTAACTTAATTTCAGGTAACGTTTTAGTCCTTTATCTTTTTTTTTTCCCGGTTTGGTCCTTTATTTTAATTTTAAGTGACAATTCGATATTTTATGTTTTAAAATTTCAACAATGTTATCATTTTTCATACAAAAATTCAAAAAAAAATTCAATCAAAACTCATAAAATTAATTATATTCTTCAATATAATACAAATTTCATCAAATTCGTAACGCAAATCTTCAAATAAACTCATATTTTCATACTTTATTTGATATTGTTAGGAATAAAGGACTAAATCGGAAAGAAAAAAAAAAGATAAATGACTAAGACGTTACCTGAAATTAAGTTAAAGGATCACAGATGTAGTTTAGCCTATATAATATTAAGTCGATCTCATAGATATGATTTGATGCGCATAGAGGTGATCGTACTATGTACACAGTTAAAGATTGGTTTATTTGTCCTTTTGCTTATTTGGTTGATTCTATGTAAAACTATCATATTGTAATGAGTTGGAGAACCCCTTGTACTCCTTTGAATAAAGTTCATTGCTTATAAAATAAATATTACATCGAATTTATATTGGTGTCAAGTATGCATTAGAAGTTCCCATATTGGAATAAAAAAATGGATGTTGAACAATATATAAGTGAGATTACTTATGTATCCATTGTCTTGCAATTTAGGTGAAGATAGGGTATCCAAATCACTTGTGTATTGCTCATAGCTAAATATGATGATCTCCTAGGCTCGCGGAGCGTCCCGACACTGGCATTAGACCATATTGGATAAATATGATGTTGTCTCTGAATTTTATATCCAGAGACAACATCAATGTGTGCACCACTAGATAAGATCAAAACAAATTGTGGTGTGAAGTAGAAAAAAGGTAAGAAGCCGAAGGAATTTGACGTATATCGTGACCCTTCATTTTTTGAGCATGTGGATGCATTTTATTATGATAATGCAACTACTCAAGTCTCTCAGCAAGGACCCATGAAAGCATCCCAACATACCTCCCAAAAAACATTGAAACAAGTTTCTCAGCAAGCATTCAAACAAGTCTCTCAACAAGCACCCAAACAAACCTTACAACAACCTATGATGAGTCAAGTTAGAAAATATTTAGACAAGTTTCCTCCTCTAATTCATCCATATATTGAAGATATAGTTAATGTTAAAGCAGATGAAAACTGTGGATATCGTGTTATTGCTATTTTACTTCGTCACAATGAGAATATTGGAGCATTGTGTGTTGACAGTTGTATACAGAGATTAAGTCCAAACTTGATTTATATTCTA
Source organism: Cicer arietinum (assembly GCF_000331145.2). Classification (NCBI taxonomy): domain Eukaryota; kingdom Viridiplantae; phylum Streptophyta; class Magnoliopsida; order Fabales; family Fabaceae; genus Cicer; species Cicer arietinum. The sequence continues at coordinate 23,368,327 of NC_021163.2, read as the reverse complement.
CATTATTCAATGAACGTTTGCAAGAAGTGACATACTATTTGCTTGTACCTGATTTGAGAAACCAACCCAACGAGAAGTGGATGAGCATTCTAGATATGAGTTACATGATAGCAACAAAATATAATCTCGTTCTTGTGATAGTGGGAAAAAAAATCTTTGACTATAGCTTATGCATGAAGTCTACAACATTGGAGCTCATTAGATTTAGAACACACATCAGATTATATGTCTTTGGCAGATGATTGACACTTTTGATTTAAAGTTTTATTTCATATATTTGCATTTTTAATTAGTTAGTTTTTTTTCTTGTGCACTTCACATCCCTTTTTGTAACAGATTCATTCACATAATATACAAAAGATTAAATTATTTCAACTTTTAGCAAAATAAGTTTTAAGCAATAAAAATAAATAAAGTCTGAATACAACTCAAAATTAATAAGTCTAAATAAATAAGTGTGAATAATAACATAATACAATCAAAATAAAAATATAGTACTAATGATAATCTCCTCCTCTAGATATGTGTAAGATTCTCTCTAAGAATACATGCATCTCATCTTCAAGATATAACCTTTGTACGTCTAAACTTTTTTGTATAAGACCAATGTATTTTTATAAAAATAAAAAACTACATCGAATTTATATTGGTGTCAAGTATGCATTAGATGTCCCCATAATGGATTAAAAAAAATAGATGTTGAACAATATATAAGTGAGATTACTTATGTATCCACTATCTTGCAATTTTGGTGAAGATTTGGTATCCAACCCACTTGTGTGTTGCTCTTAACTAAATATGATGATCTCCTAGACTCGCGGAGCGTCCCAACACTGGAATTAGACCAAAGGTTCCAATCAAAAGAGATAGAGAAGTAAGTTTGGAAGTTTAGTTGTTTGATGATGGAATGGAAAATCAAATAAGATGAAGGATTTATAGTGAAGTACATCGCAAAAAAAAAAAAAAAAAAGGTAGTGAGTACACTTAGATTGACATTTGCTCTATAACTTAAAATTATTGTGTTGAAATAAACTTCTTCAACGAAATTGTGGGATTTGTTGGAATACAAGTTTGCCTCAAAAACAAATATAAAAGACGAAGAGAACATATTACTTTGTAGGCTTCACTATCCAAATCTTATAAATCACTAGTACAATCAATGTTAGCAGAGAAGTTTACAGTGCAGCTAGATTAAGTGATGTGATCATTGAATGACAATCAACAAATAATGAGTGGTGGCAATTTTTTATAGACAACCAAATACTAGTAATGAAAGGTGGGCAAGGAAGAAAGAAATATGATGATAAACATGATATAAGATTTTAATAAAGAGATATGAGTATTGTCAAGTGTCACTATTATGAAGAGTTTGGTCACATACAAGTTAAATGTTACAAACATCATGGAGGATTTGGAAAGTGTGAAGAAGAAGACAGAGATTGATCTTCTACTTTATAAAGATGAAGTTGTTGACAAAGTGAAGAAATATGAAACTTTGTACAAAGGGTGATATGTTGTGTCAAAGTGAGTACTCATCAAAGTCTCATATCAAATAGTGTGAAGAAGAAATAAGTAAAAAATTAATATAAATATAGAGTTAATTTAAATTTTCTTCACCACAACAATTTGAATCCTTATAGGTTTGGATAGTTGTGCGTCTTTTAGTCCGTTTGTGATTTTTTGTGCAAAAATTATTTGAAAGGGTTTACAATTTTACCTACAAAAATTGTGTGGAAGAATCTGCAAGTTTCTCTTTGTAAATATTCCAAGTTGAGTAATAAAATTTGCTGAGATTGTGGATTATGTATAAAATGTTGAACCACAATAAATTCCATGGAGTATTTTCGCTTATGTGTGGATATTCTCTCTTGTTAGTTTTTAAATTAATTACTATGCATAAAACTAATTATGTTTTTTTTGAACACTAAAATCATCGGGTTTAACTTTTATCTAAGCAGAGACAATCCTTAAACGACTTTGTTTGCTCATTTTTCAATATGATTATGATAAAAACAATTTAAAAGATGCATGTAAGTATTATTCACGAAGTAACTATAAGGATGTTTGATATGTTATGATGCAAGTTCGAATCTGATATCTTCTATTCTTTAAAATTAGTGTACGTGAGTTTCGTCGTTATGTTCTTAGGAAAAGAGAAAGAAATATTTAATTGTAGTTTTAGTCTCACTATTTTTACTTGTTCACGAAATTAGTTTCCCATTTTGAAATTATTCAATTCTAGTATCTCTCCCAAAAAAATTGGACATTGAAATAGTTATGTAACATATTTTAAATGATGTGATATACAATTCAATGACGTAGAATCACCTACAAAGATTAATTATTCACATATCATTAATTAAATTACAAAAATGAATATTTTTTAAATTGAAAATTAATTTTTTTAAAAATTCGTGCAATATCGTAAATGTTAATTATTCTACATTATCTAATTATATGATAAGTTATTTTAAACATGTCACATCTATTTTTAGTCTAAAAATCTATAAAATAAAAAACCAAAGTTAAGTGATTTAAAAAAAAAAAAAAAGAAACCAATTATGTAAGCAGATAAAAATAAAAATAAAAACAAAAACCAAAATATTATTAAGTAAAAATGAAAAAGCAATTTAAAAGAAAGAAACAAGCATATTTTGATTCCCTACTGCCAGTGCATGCAGTACTATAGTGTGCTTTTTCAAGTCAGTGAGTGACTGCAAAGTGTTAGATTTTGGAACGCCAATCTCGCCATCAATCTCTCTTGCTTTATTTTTCTCTTTTGCTTTTTCATGTTCACGGTTGGGCCAAAAAGCATATAGTGTCCTTTTTTTTTTTTTACAACACATAGTTTCCTTTAATATAATGCAAAACAAGTAACAAAAATAAAAAGTGGAAACAATTCCTTCTCTTTTTGCGACAGCATGCATGAATTGCCCCATATATATACAAAGAAAAAAAATTGGCGAGAAGTTTAAAAATTTAAGACTTATTATACGATCAATCAATTATAATTATTAAATTATTGATAATGTTTGATTGTTTTTATAATTAATAACATTATATATAAATTAAATTCTAAATTTAATTAGGAAATAAATATTTTGAATAAAATCAAATGGCATCCTCTAATAATTAAACTAATAAAGTAAATTTTTCAATATTTTTCATGCATCTTATAAAAATTATCAAAATTGATTAAGTATATGTTTAGAACCGTGTGGACGTTAAGCAAAACCACGACAAAAACTACATCGATTATGTTTCGTTGTTTCTGATTTTCACAATAGAAAAGAAATTTGAAACGCGTAAAAAATTAATCAAAAGCGCATTCAAATACACGCTAGTAATGTTTTCGGTTCGTACCAATTTTCTCCTAAAATTTGGATTAAGCACTTATCTAACTCAATTGGATTAAGTACGTAAGTAAACATATTAATATATTATATACAATTTATTTGAGTTTAAATTAGTTCAGTCTGGTTCTTGTATTTTCTTCTTCACTAATATAAACTAATTTTACTGAATTCAATCGCTTCAGAGTTGGTGTGAGAAAAGCTTAATTTGCTTGTTCATGACATAAAGTAGAGACCTCTTTTTTCTTCCACAACTTAGAAAAAGAAAAGTAGGCAAATCAAATAATTAATGGACCACTCTCTTTTGTTGAGAGAGCCTCAAAACTTTAGTTTGCCCAACAAGATAAATTATTTTCATTCAGGTTAAGTATATGATCATTGAAAATAATTGTACAAACGAATTCCGTCAACATAGTCAATGGCCCAGTGATTTAAATTGCAAAAGTCTGATAAATTGTGATTTTTTAGTGACTTGATGCAAAAGTAAATCTTCACCATTGAATTTAAAATCATTAAATCATACTACTATTAGTTAACTTGGATATGGTACAAGATTAAGCGTGTATTTAATTCTGTAGTGACTAAAATTGATTTTAAATTAATTGATTTTGTAAAACTCATTTTAGTTAAAAATGAATTGAATATCAAGTAATTTATATTTGAATATTTTTAGGTAAGAGTGAGTTTAATAACAAATTTCAGTGTAAAAATCACGTTTTGATCTAGAAGTTACAAATCTTAACTTCCAATTAAAATAAATTATGAAATCAAAATCAATTTTGTTCGAAAAATTCAAACATATCTAAATCAATTTTTACAACTTCAAAATTAATTTTAATTCCTCCAAAATTAAAAGCAAAGATACATCACCTCAATTTGTACGACAAAACCTATAATAATGCTAAATTTTGACCTTTTGAAATGGGTGGGTAACTACACATGTATGCTCATGATGAAAGAACCAAGGACTAATTTATTCACACAATTCACATCCAAGAGAACATCATCAAAATCATTAAAGGATAGACTTTGGTAATGACCTCGTATTCTTTTTAATTTGTTCTAACAACATATGCAATAAACAGTAGTACATAATCTCATCTTGTTAAACACTGACTTTTCAATAGTATGCTACTGTTATTGATGTTTAATCAAAATAAAATAATCTAATTGCCATTTAATTATTATTTTTTGTTTTTGATTATGTATATCAGCCTCTTCAATGTTTAGAGTCCAAATTCAAAAGTCCTCTAATGTATCAAGTGGTACACTCAGCAAAACTTAAACTATTTAATAATAAATTAATATACTCACTATAGCTATACTTTATATTCATGCCTACCAATTTATTTATAATCTTTATTCTTGCTTGCGCATGCTAATGACTCATGTATATAATAATTCATGTAAATGTCAAAGTGAGAATATGATTTGGGATCTCTAAAAATTAAGTGAATATAGGTGGGAGCGAAGACACGTAATTATGTCGGATATATCCTTCATGAATATCAATTTCAAATCTATGTTTGCACACCAAAGAAGTTCAAGCTCTTGAGCTATGCTCTCAAGTCTCACCACATTACTTACAGAATATGAAGCATAACATTTTTTCTTCTTTAAATTTCCCCTATTGCATAAAAGTAAAGAAAAGAGAAAAAGCAAAATGTTGTTGGTGACATTTCTTTCTCTTTTTCCATAAAGGAGTAGACAACACCAATCATTCACACAACAACCATAACCATCTGTTATATCTTTAATCATCATATTACATATTCCCTCTCTCCTAACTAATTAATCTCCACAACATAGTATATATCACATTCACCCTTCTTAATCATACTCATCCATGCATGCCACATCAAAAATAATCCTTCCAAATTTCGCTCTCTCCCCATACATATAGAAAGCATGACAACACTCATGACTTTCACTTGCTTTATACAATTTTTAAAACATTAAACAACAACATTGTTTCATCTTCATCTTCATTTTCATCCCATGATCATGATGATGAACTCTGTCATCATCTTCTTCTTCTTCACAATCTACATTGTACCATGTCTAACACATAATGACACACAAGCACTCACCCTCTTCCGCCGCAATACCGACACACACGGCCGCCTCCTGACTAACTGGACTGGCACCGACGCCTGCTCCGCCTCATGGCACGGCGTCATTTGCTCCCCAAACAACCGTGTCACGACTCTCACTCTCCCTTCCCTCAATCTCCGAGGACCCATAGAATCTCTCTCTCCTCTCACCCACCTCCGCCTCCTCGACCTCCATAACAACCGCCTTAACGGTACCGTTGCACCTTCTCTCCTCTCCAATTGCACAAATCTCAAACTTCTCTACCTCGCCGGAAACGACTTCTCCGGCGAAATCCCACCGGAAATCTCCTCCCTGAAAAACCTCCTCCGCCTTGACCTCTCCGACAACAACCTCGCCGGCGAAGTTCCCAGCGAAATATCCCGCTTAACCAACCTGCTCACTCTGAGACTTCAGAACAACGCACTCTCCGGCAACATCCCTGACCTCTCATCCGCCATGCCGAATCTCACAGAACTCAACTTAACCAATAACGAATTCTCCGGTCACGTGCCAAACTCATTGCTGAACAAATTCAGCAAAGAAAGCTTCTCCGGTAACGAAGGTTTATGCGGTTCAAAATCGTTCCCGGTTTGTTCCTTCACCGAAAACAACCCTCTTTCTCCTGAACCGGTTCAAACCGTTCCTTCAAACCCAAGTTCGTTCCCTGAAACAAGCGTAATCGCAAGACCAATAAGTGAATCTCATAAAGGGTTAAGCCCTGGCGTTATCGTAGCAATAGTTGTTGCAAATTGCGTTGCATTGTTGGTTGTTACTTCGTTTATTGTTGCTCATTGTTGTGCTAAAGGGAGAGGGTATAAAAGTAATTCCATAATGGGTAGTGAAGGTGGGAAGAGAAAAAGTGGGAGTAGTTATGGTGGTGAGAAGGTGTATAATGGAAACGGTGGGGGTGTTGATAGTGATGGGAATGGGACAAGTGGAACTGAAATGAGTAAGCTTGTGTTTTTTGATAGGAGAAGTGAGTTTGAGTTGGAGGATTTGTTACGTGCTTCTGCTGAGATGCTTGGGAAGGGTAGTTTGGGAACTGTTTATAGGGCAGTGCTTGATGATGGTAGTACTGTTGCTGTTAAGAGGCTTAAAGATGCAAACCCTTGTGCTAGACATGAGTTTGAACAGTATATGGATGTCATTGGGAAGCTTAAACACCCTAATATTGTTAGACTTAGAGCTTATTATTATGCCAAGGAAGAAAAGCTTCTTGTTTATGATTATCTTTCAAATGGAAGCTTGTATGCTCTTCTTCATGGTTAGTCTTAAACTCTTTCTTAATTAGTCTATATGATTGATATTAGTTTTCTAATTTTGCTATGTTTCCTTTCATAAATCACCACCAATAAGAAACACTAGACTTCACTCTCATTTCTCAAGAGAAATAGGTATGGTACTATGGAGTTTGACTTCTCAAGAGAAATAGGTATGGTACTATGGAGTTTGACTTGAATGAATAAAATCTGACAAAAAATTGTTTAAGTTAGGGTTTAGAGTCGGGTACTCTCAATCAATTCGATATTTGTTGAAACTCAATAGCCACTAGTTGAACACAAGTGGTTAATGTGTTGCATTCAAAATTCATTGAAATTCAATCATCACTATCTAAGGACAAGTGAACCGTGATTAATGTGTTTCACTTAAAAGGACAAATTCAATAGAAAATTAAGTTCAATCACAATGAAGGAACAATTTATGATTAGACTTTACTTATTTTATGACTATACACAAATTATTCTATGTTTTTACCTATATGGAAGAGGAAAAAAAAATTATAATAATATAATGATTTTGTTTTGTTTTTGTTCTTAAGAATATTTAATTTATGGAAAATGCTAACGTTTTCGAGACACTTATTCATCGAAGCTGTGCATTCAATGCTTTGAAATTTGAAAAATTAATCATTTTTATTTAAAACTTTTTTTTATTTTCTCTTTTAATTCCTTAACAAGTGCTTTTAAAACACTTGTTACCATGACCCTTAATTTATTATATTGATAGGGAACCGTGGACCGGGGAGGATTCCATTGGATTGGACAACAAGAATAAGCTTGGTGTTAGGAGCAGCAAGAGGGCTTTGTCGGATTCATGCAGAGTATAGTGCAGCAAAAGTACCTCATGGAAACGTGAAATCATCTAATGTGCTACTTGACAAGAATGGCAATGCTTGCATATCTGACTTTGGCTTGTCACTGCTGTTAAACCCTGTTCATGCAATTGCAAGATTGGGAGGGTACAGAGCACCTGAACAGACAGAACAAAAGAGACTGTCTCAGCAAGCTGATGTGTACAGTTTTGGAGTGTTGCTGTTGGAAGTTCTCACAGGGAAAGCTCCTTCGTTGCAATATCCTTCCCCAGCAGCTCGTCCTCGTATCGATGAAGAGGAGCAAACTGTGGTCGATCTTCCCAAATGGGTTCGATCAGTTGTGAAAGAAGAGTGGACTGGAGAGGTTTTTGATCAAGAACTTCTGCGATACAAGAACATTGAGGAAGAGCTTGTGTCGATGCTACATGTTGGTTTGGCTTGTGTGGTGCCGCAGCCAGAGAAGAGGCCAACTATGGTAGATGTTGTTAAGATGATTGAGGATATCAGGGTGGAGCAATCTCCTCTAGGGGAGGATTATGATGAATCGCGCAATTCACTTTCACCTTCCATTCCCACCACAGAAGATGGTCTTGTTTAGGGATTATAGTGCATTAATATTGTCTGGTATATATGTTATTACAGTTCAGGAAGGAGGAGTAAGTACACCAGTGCAGTAGTATTTAACTTATCTTTGCCCTTCTTTCAGTTGCATTGTGTGGCTGCAAATTAGCTAGCTCTTCGATTATGTTTAGTGTTCTTCGTAAAATTTGTGGACTTTATGAAATTCCATTGTTGAACGTGGCAGAAATCTGAGGACCTTCAGCTTGACTTTGGAATAAAGTCATGTCTAGTTGAATTGTATTGTATGATAGTACATTTGAATTTTTCTTCAGTCTTTAGGAATCATAATAGAACTAATGATTCTAATTCGATGGCACTATTGTTAAAGCGCCGTGAAACCACAATCATGATTCATGAGTTGTGTCTGCTGTTTCTGCAACACTTACTTGCAAGTAGGTTAATTATATTTCTACTTTTGCAACTCTGAAATCATGGAATCGCCTTAGAAGCACCAATGTATATACATAAAAATTAGAAATGCATTCAAATGAATGTGAGCCATGATTTCCATGGATGATTTGGAATTTAACCACATTTAGAAAATAGCTAACAAGATACAACTAATGAATAATAACTTCAAATTATTATTAAGCATGAAAATTCTAAACCTTGTTACAAAAGATTTCACGTTCCATTTTGAGATGAGAATTAAGGAAAGAAAGCTTATAACCAAATCAAACTGCCAGCCATACAACAGCTTGCAAATGCAAACCTACGTTTGGAATTCACTTTTCCACTCCCCCTGGTCGCCATGCAGGTCCACTAAAAGAAATAATTACTTCTTTTAATCTATTTCCACTATATTTTTCATCTCTTGACTCTTTTTCTTTCCTCTACTAAATTCACAAAGGGGTGGGCTTCATTGGAGTGATTATAATGTATACTCACAATAATAGACAAAGTTGTATTTGAGTTAAATTAATCCATATATCTGTTTGCATTTTACCAACAAAGGAAGACTACTGCTAATACATTACAATGCTACAACTCATCTGAGAATAATTTACAGAGGCATTTCTTTTTTACATTTTACAGAAACATACTAAAAGTACAACCACCAAGTAAACTACATAAGGATAGGAAATCTGTGACTTCAGCTCTACAATTTCCACTAACTTCTCCACATAACAACATTCTGAAACTGTCTAGATTTGATATTTTCTTCTCAAAACATCTCAACGGTGGTAAGTATGCCGCTCGACTTAATGGTTCTAACTTTCCTAATAATAATTGAATCGGTTGAATTAATTGTTAGCTTAATGCTCCAGTTTGGTCAATTAGTGTGCCAACTTGTTCTCCACACAAAGCTTTTGAGATGTTCCCAGGTGCCAATAAATTAAAAACTACGACTGCACAAGTAAATGGCGGGGAAAAAAATCATCAAATAGATAGTTATAAATTGTCTACTTCATTGATTACTTCAATGACTATCATCCGTTTATGAAAATAACGTTGGCATACACAAATTTCCACATATAAGCAAAATATTAACTCTACAAGAACAACACCTAAGCACTAAGAATGTTTCTTACATAGAAGTGGCAGCCATTTAAATATGCAACAGAACTTATTTGAAATCCACTGTAAGGCACAATATAGAAATGGCAATGCATATGTATTGTATATATTGAATAATACCTAAAGCATGACAACCTGAAACTTACCAGGAATAGCATTTTCCTCACAAAATGTTAGGGCTGACATATCCATAGTGGCGACACCTCTAGACACTAGCTCCCTGAAGGATATGTGCTCGAAAGTGAAATTGTTGTCTCGTGAGTTACAGTCATATACACCATCTACATTAGTACCTTTGAGGACTGCCTGAGCATTAACTGCAGAGCAGGGGGGATATGCTAATTATGATTGCGACAAAATATCATGTGTTCCCTCGGTGTAAAAGATGATGTGGGAGAAATAGTAATTAGAAAATTATTTTAAAAAGGATAGCAGCGTACGCTCTGAAGCCCGAAGAGCAGAAGCTATGTCGGTTGAGAAAAGTGGATTGCCAGCACCAAAACCAATGCCACCAAATATAACAACTCTTCCTTTCTCAAGATGCCTGATGGCCCGTTGTCTATTGTATGGTTCAGCAAACTCCTGCATTGAAACTGAAGTTTGTACACGAGTCTGAACACCCATCTTCTCTAGAGTTGATTGGAGCAACAATGAGTTCATCACAGTTGCCATCATGCTGACATATTTAGGAAGCAACTACTCATTCAGGTCAATATTTAAAAATAAAAGTAGAAAGAAAAGTTAATCACATCAGAAGGTATATAACCAGAAAGATTAAAAAGATCTTATGGCAACACATTCACATCTTTTTATACATCTAATAGAAACCAGAAAGATTAAAAAGATATTATGGCATTTTTGCCATAACACAGTGCAAATATTAACCCCCGTGGTGATTCGGACCTCACCCCACATTTTACAGCCCTTCCTAAAATTTTAAATATCAGATTTTCCAATTTACTATTTAAAATGAGGTGAGTCTTTGTCCTCATAGCAGTCAAATGAGGCAATGACACCAGACAAGGCAAGTGCTCTGCAATTGACACTACCAATATCCCAACAACATGATACAAGTCAAAGTTCACTCCTCAGCTGCGGCCTTCCCTGGCCTGCCCCCAAGATGCTCTCTCTCCCACATCACAACTATAACTAGCTCGTCTTTGTTTTCCTTGGATCAACTATTTGTGATCAGGATATTGATAGTTGCTCTGAGATCTAAATCTCTTTTTCCACATATTTTCTTTGTGATGGACTTCTAAATTGCAAGACCATAAATAGAATATACATTGAACTTTTAGGGATTGACCTTACCCAACTTGGTATGCAGTACATCTTTCTAAACCTGTAGCAGTTACCCATGCATCTCCACAGAAGAAATTACGACCTCCAACAACAATTGCTACCTGAAATATCACAAAGAAAGAAGAAGCAGGCTTCAGCTGAACTGAATAGGATAACAAAAATACCAGACTCTAGACGACAATAATGAGAATCGGTACCTCCACACCAAGGCGGGAAGCTATTGCAACTTCACTTGAAACTAACATGGCCACCTGACAATAAATATCAGCAAGCAAATGAAGTAAGTTTTGTCACAGCATCCAGACAACACTTAGCCTTCTAAGTTCTACTTAAAAAATACTAGGTTCACGCTTCAAAACTGTCAAACTTTCCACATATATAAAACAAGACTGCAACATTTCTTTTCCATTTGAGGTACATTCACACAAACCTTGGGGTCAATATTGCAGGTATCAGATCCGGTAAGTGCTGCACCACTAATTTTTAGAACAACTCTCCGCCATCTAAGGTTTGACAATGCTTTGGATTTCAGGGTGTTTACTTGACCTCCACTGCTGGACGTTGCCACTCCATATCTATAAATAAAGGAGGTGGAAGTCTCAATAATCATAATTTCACAATATTACAAGAATAAAAACAAGGAAAACAATGCCTAATGAATGGCATTCAAGATAAAATAGTCCAAATGATGACAACACAATCAACATATACTACTCCATCCAAGTAACACCACCTGACTTTATGAATTAGAATTAAGATATTATGTTCCAATGTGATTTGTGAACTAGAAATATGGCAGTGAAGATGTCATGATGTACATTGCAACATTACAAGTGAAGAAAACTTCCAATTTGAGTACAAATGTATTCTCTGAGGATATAAGAGCACATTGAAACACAAAAGAACTCATTTAATAAAGTAAACGCCATCATATGATTTATGAACCACGTGTGAGAACCCTATCCTAAAATCTAAACTGATCACGAATTAATGTCATGAAGTTTTATTAGCATACTATTATTATTACTATTCCAATCCAAGTAAAATGAAGCATTAATGAAGTAGATTAAAGCACTAAGAAGATAAGAGCAATGTAACAAAAAGAGAAAACAAATGAAATTCACCTCTTGGATTGCCTTGGCGAATTAGAAGCAGGAACAATGGCTTTATCCTCTTCAGCGAACTTTGACGGAAGAGAATTTCCAACGATGTGTTCCATCTGCTTAAACCAAGGCCAATGACTAGTGGAAATGCATCCATTGTTCATTCTATGCCTCTCCAGCTTATACCTTTTCTTCAAGTTATCAACCTTGTTCTTACACTGTTCCACACTCTTCGATTGATTTTCGCACCGTTCACTCACCACCGACGCTACTTCCTCCCAATCTCTTCCCCTCAGATTCCCCCGATTCAGCTGCGTAAACTTCTCCGTGTAAGCTTCCAGTAAACAAACAATCGCTGTATCGCTCCATTCTTCCCGATCTTTTCTATACTCTGCTCCTCCTCCTACTCCGATGCTTACTCCTACGCTTACTCCTCCGTTGCCGCTTGAAACCGACTTCGACCTTTTGTTAAACCCGTACGACGTCGTTCCATCGCCGATCTCATCGCGATCCTTACGTTTCTCGCTTCCGGCGTCGTCATCGAACGGATTTCCGTAATCATCGGTATCGTCGTCGGCGACGGGTTTAGGTTGGACTGATGCGGTGGAGAAGTGGTGGTGGTGGTGGTGATGGTGTGGAGCGAAGGTTTGGTGAAGATGGTGAGAGTGGGGGTTATCGTCACGGAGGATTGAGAAATCATCGTCGTCGTCGCAAGATGCCATAAGGGTAACGGAGAA
>NC_021163.2:23337238-23355492 GCF_000331145.2 Cicer arietinum | reverse complement strand
TTGGGAACGTTGGGGAAAGAGAGTGAGGTGTTGAGAGAAGGTGAAGATGTGTGGAGAGGGTTTGACGGGAGCGTGACTTCCGTGAGTTAGTATGGTATTTACCGTCACGTTGTGTGGTGACGTTCCCGTTAAGTGATAAGTGCGAGTGCACTGTACGCGCGTTTGATCTCCTGCGTAGAGGGCCCGAATCCTAGTTATTTTGGGTCATGTTATTTTGGGCCAGCCTTTTTTATTTTCAAAAGTTTAATCAGTACAAAATTGGATTTTGTATCCCATAATTGTACTTATATCTTCCAAAATCTAAAAAATTTAACTTTATTTCTTTTATTATTATACAAACAAAGATTAAAAAAATTCCTCTAGAATCGTACTCATCATCAAAAAAATTTATAATTAAATTGTTTCTCACAAAAATTCAGCACACAAATTAACATTAAATTAACATTATCGGAAGTTGTATTTTCAATGGTGTAATATGTATTTCGGAAATTTCAAGGTACAAAATCTGAGGTAGTATAAATTGTATACTAGAAATTTCGCCAATAAAATTTTCAGTACACAATTTATACTACCGAAAAATCAAAATTTTGAAATTTCTGATATGTAATTTTTTTTTATTTTTTTTGAATTAGGGATGGAAAAAATGTTGAGACAAACTCCATATTTAAAGTTTTGATGAAAATTAATTATGATTCTAAAATGTTATGTTAATTTAACTTGTGTTTTTGAGTGAATTTAATTAAGAACAAAATCAAGCAAAAACAGATAAGACATCAACAAGAACATTAAAACAGATAATGATATCCAGTTTCAAAAATGTTCATCACAGCATATTGACCAATCTTTTCCTACCTCTTTAACAAAGAGTTTGCCTTGGAAATTTATTCAAATAGAATCAGTATACATGGCAAGGAACAAGTAGGATTCATCCCATATCAAAAAGGTTATCTGATCACTAAAATAAAAGGACTCAAAAACAGTCAAAAATAAGAACAGTTTGTAACTCTAAAATCAAACTGTCAAGAAAGTTTGATCAACCTTGATATATGATAAGACATTGCAAATGACATCCAGAATAATCAAAACAGAAACTCCAGATTGATCATCAAAACTCCAGAAAGTTCAAATTGACAGATCCAGATTGATAATCAATCTTCGTTTTCTACATAACTCCAGCAGCAGTTTGTTCTCTTCTGCAATGGCTTATAATTCTTCTCCAAACTCGATTGGCTACATTCAAGACTCAAGATTTAAATTATACCATCCAAGATCAAGGGATAAACTTCAAAGGCTTTTTAACTAGAAGACAAAACTTATTTAAAGCTGTAACAGAAAAGCCAAAAGCAATTTTAAATCAATTTAAGGCTGGATTATTTTTATTCTGAAATATTGGTTTCAGTCAAAAATACAGAGCACTACCAATAGCTCTTTTTGACCCTCATTAAATGCTTCTAAAGCCTATAAATAGAAGGCCAATATCCAGGAGCAAAGTAAGAATTTCAATTGCTGTAAAATCCCACAAATCATTCACATACACATACTTGAAGTTCTGAAATTTCGCAAAGAAGAAGCAGATCTAAAGTCTCATATTAGATTGCGTAATTATCAGTGAATCCTTTGTAAAAGAATCAATTTCCAAACAAGAGTTGAGAAATCTCAGATTCTGTTAGAAACAATCTTATTGTAAAAACTCAAACTATAAGAGTTTCTTTATAGTTTGTTTAGATTGTATTGAATCTTATCAAAGTTACATAAGTGTTGTTGTTGCTTTCTGGGTGGAAAGTAATAGAGATTGAAACAGATCAAGGTTGATCTAGACTAGGTGCTGTAAAATCAAGAAGGTTCTTTGTTTTAAACACTTAGTGGAAAATCTCACAGGTGAGGACTGGACGTAACCCAAGTTGGGTGAACCAGGATATTTCTTTGTGTGGTATTATCTATCCTGTCTCTTTATTTGTTAAACTTAATTGATTAACTAAGATAAAACACAAACTGGTTTTCTGTTTTAAGCTAATCAAGGAACGTTATCTGTTTTATAATAAAATCAAGAACGTTATCTGTTTCTCTGTTTTCATAACCAAGATCAATTTTGAGTTATTTTCTTAAGCTTTTAACATGAATCTTTAAAAGGTACATTTACAATTCAAACCCCCTTTCTTGTAAATCGACATTGTTACTTCAAAAAAACACCATTATGTATTATAGATTTGACTGAAGTATTCACAACTGATCAAATTTTTAGTCTCGAAGAGCTATCATATCATGGACAAGAGAGGTTGACCGACAAAATTGAGTTGTTATCACTGTTGGGGTTGATTGCAAGTCCCACATCCTTTAGTGTGGGAGAATAAGGAGAAGGCCAAGGCTATATATTGGATTTTGGTCATTTGTTTTCAAATGCACCAGTCAGCAATAGCACTTTAAGCTTGTATCTGACTTAGTTTAAATATTTGCTTTGTAAGAGTGTGGTTGTACTGGGGTGTGAGTGAGAGAATTCTATGTGTTGTAACAATTTTCACATAGTATTAATTCTCTGGTTGCCGGTTTAGGCAGCGACCGTGGTTTTTTCTCCGGTTTTGGAGTTTCCACGTTATATTCTTGTGTTGTGATTGTGTCTTAATTCTTTTTAACTTATGCTATTTTTCCCAACAACTGGTATCAAGAGCCAGGTTCGGAGGTTCGGTAGGATAATTTTTCTTAGTATGCTCTGTGGTTGCAGCTTTGTCTGATCTTCCACATCAGAAAAGAATTATCCTTGGTATTGTTAGGGGAAAGGTGATACTGTGAAAGTGTTGTTTAGGGAGGTTCTGGCTAAGGAAAGACTTGGTATTTAAGCGTGTCTGTTGTGACCCACCTCTCTTTCCTGGGAACTTACCTGGTGCACAGTTTACAGTCTGCGTGCAGCTGCTATGTCTTATTCAAGTGTTATGAAGTTTGACATAGAGAAGTTTGATGGAAGAATCAACTTTGGCTTGTGGAAACTACAAGTCAAGGATGTGCTCATACAATCAGGATTACACAAGGCGTTGAAAGGAAACACTTCCAACATGGAGGACGACAAGTGGGAGGAACTAGATTTGAGAGCTGCAAGTGCAATTCGTCTGTGTTTGGCAAAGAATGTTCTTGCGAATGTGCAGAATCTGTCATCAGCCAAGCAACTCTGGGAGAAGCTTGAAGGGTTATATCAGGCTAAGGGCATCTCAAATCGGTTGTTGTTGAAAGAGCAATTCCACAATCTGCGCATGGATGAAGGTACGAAAATCTCTGATCATCTTAGTACTTTGAATAATATTGTCTCTGAGTTGGAATCTATCAAAGTTGAGATTGATGATGAAGATAAAGCGTTAAGGCTCATTTTGTCCCTTCCACCTTCCTATGTTCATCTTAAACCTGTTCTGATGTATGGGAAGGAAAGTTTGAGTTTTGAAGAAGTTGCAACTAAAATTATTTCTGAAGAAAAGGGAATGAAAAATGATGAAAGCACTTCATCAAGCTCAATGTTGCTGACTAGAAGTGGGGCTAATGGGAAGAAGATACATGCAAAGAATTTGGTGTGCTGGGAGTGTGGAAAGCCTGGGCATGTGAAGAGAAATTGTCCAGGTGGAGCAGTATCTGAAAAAGACTCTGAGACAAGTGCTGGCAAGGTCTCCCTTGTTTGAGGAGATGATAGTGATCTCATCTAGAAGATAAAGTTTGTCCTTATGGTATTTCCGTTATACCATGTAATATGACAAGTTATTGCTAGCGGATTCAGAACAGCACACGTGCATTGGTTGGCATTGATGCAAGGTGTGTGGTGATGTGTCGATGGCTGAAGAACTTCCTGGAAGCCAACATGGGAGTTGCACCATAAATTTCAGCAAGGTTTCGACATGAGAAAATTCTTGGGATGGTTTAGTTCCAAGTGAAGTGTACTTTTGATGGTGGAGTATGATTGTCGGTAAGACAATGGAAGCGGAAGCTGTAACTCTTACAATCAAGGTGGAGATTGTTGGGGTTGATTGCAAGTCTCACATCCTTTAGTGTGGGAGAATAAGGAGAAGGCTAAGGCTATATATTGAGTTTTGGTCATTTGTTTTCAAATGCACCAGTCAACAATAGCACTTTAAGCTTGTATATGACTTAGTTTAAATATTTGCTTTGTAAGAGTGTGGTTGTACTGGGGTGTGAGTGAGAGAATTCTATGTGTTGTAACAATTTTCACATAGTATTAATTCTCTAGTTGCCGGTTTAGGCAGCGACCGTGGTTTTTTCTCCGGTTTTGGAGTTTCCACGTTATATTCTTGTGTTGTGATTGTGTCTTAATTCTTTTTAACTTATGCTATTTTTCCCAACAATCACTACTCGCTCTGAAATAGAGATTGAAAAGAGAAAAATAAAGTCAAAATTAATTATTTGTTGTAATAGAGATGGAAAATAAAAAATCAAATAAAAGTAACTCAATGACTTCAACTAAAATGTGTGGTTTCCGGTTTAAACTTATATCGAGACCATTGAAAAATGATGATGGATTGATGATTAGTTTAATGTGTGGACTTCACAACCATGAGTTAGTAGTTACTTTTGAGAATAATGCATTTGTAGGACGCATAAGTTAAGAAACATGTTGACGAGTTGATAAAGTATCACGTTGCCCCGAGACACATCTTGTCATTTTTGAGAGATCGAGATAAGGAGAACATGACTAATATCTCTCAAATTTATAAGTGATGAACCACACACAGGAAGAATTTGAAAGAACTCATAACTGATATGCAACATCTGTTGAAGTTACATGAAGCTGATAATTATACTTATTGGAGTAAGACTCATGAAGACTCCAACGTTGTGAGGGACATCTTTTGGATGCATCCATATTCCATAACTTTGTTGAACATGTTCCCTATTGTATTGATCATGGATAACACATATCAAACCAACAAGTATAAGTTACCATTGTTTGAGGACCGCTAATAATAAAAAACAATAAATAAATACTAAAAATTGAGGACCGCTATTTTTTACGAAACATTTAGCAAACGAGACGCAAGAATGCAAAAGTGTTACTTACCAATAGTATTATTCATTATCTTCTTCCGCTTGTAATTGGTTAGTATTTTTTAGGTTAAATATGTTTGTAATTTCTACAAAATTATGACATTTTAAGTTAAGTCTCTAACAAAAATTTATTCACTTTTAGTTACTATTTTGATTTTATAAGGATTAAAAATATTAATTTTTTACAAAAACTTTTCAAAATAGGGAGAAAAATGAATAAAGAAATTTTTGAACGACAAAATTTATTTAACCTTTTTTAATAAAATAGTCAACAAATTCTCATTGGACACAAGTTTAAAGGTAGTGTGCACTAACAATATAAAATCATTTTAAATGGTTGTATAATTATAATTATTTAATCTGCTGCAATTTTTAGATTAAATGTATCTAACATTTTGTTGATGTGACGAATTATTATTAGTAGTCAATGTAAAATAATTTTACCAGCAAACGGAAGTTGGTTCACATTTACAAGGTTGTGGGTTCAACTTTACCTACCATTTATCAACGCTTTTAGTCTTTTTGAAGTCTTATGCAATTTTTCAATTTATTTGAATCGACTGTCGTGTTTTTATTTTTATGGATGTGAACACCCCTATTTAGTCAATCCAATCTTAAATCTTAAAGTAATATATACAAAAAATTATAATACATTTTTATAAAAATTTGTCACGGAAATGAAGACGGTTTTAAAAAAGAAGAAAAAAAGAAACTTACGAGCAATATAAGGTATGTTTATTTATGATTTTAGTCTCTATAAAATATATTTATTTTAATTTTAATTCTTGTAGAAATAATTTTTTAATTTATATCCCTATAAATTTCAAAAGAATCTATAAAAGTCCTTTATGTATCTTTTAATTAAAAATACCTAGGTGACCAAATTTTGATGACGTGGCGGTGATTGGTGATTGATGTGGACAAATTATGCTTAGTTGACATTTTATTTTGAAATATTTAATTAAAATAGTTTATAGTAATTAAAAATAAAATTAGACCAAAAGCACAAAAATTAATTCAAAATCTAAATCCTTATCTCATAAATTCATCCATATAAACGTATGTCATCCAACCCATAAATTAATTCAAAATTCAAACCCCATCTCCACAAACCCAACACCTTTATCCTTCCAAATTCCCCTCTTCAACTTGTTTGCCTAACAGAGTAAAACTATCGGCAAGACCACAAGCACAAATTCAACTCCGTTTGTGTTTCCAAGACAAACACATATACACATAAATCTCTATTTGGCTACTAAACTAGTGACTCCTTCAACCTCTTACACCACTGCAGATCAACTCTCAACGACACACTCAAAATCTCCATCGGCGATAACGACAATTGTGTCAAAGTCGCTCTCTCTTCACTCTCACGCGTAAAATCCACTTTTGTTGGCAGCGACAGTGGGGTCGTTAAGGGCAAAGGTCTTATGTTGAAATGGAAGGACTGAGAGTTGAGATGAGGTTGAAGAATAGATGAAAAAAGGGTTGAAGAGATTGTTGGTGGGGTCTGAAAATTTGAGATTTGAGATCGTTGGTGAGATTTTGAAATTGTGAATGTGAGAGAAAGGAATTGTTGAGATTGTTCGTGGATTGGAAAAGTTGAACCAACTTGAAAGAGAGATTTGGGGGAAAATGAGAGAATGCAAGAGTTGAGAGTTGAGAGAAGCAATTGTTGAGATGGCTTTTATGTGGTCATAATAAGGTTTCTATGTATTTTGATGATGCATATTGTGCGAGAAAGGAGAAAAAATGAAAACTTTAAGGATTTAAGTTCATGTCTGAAAATTTATGAGTTTAAAGAAGAAGAAATTTTGAGTTAAAGACGAAGATGGTTTGGTTTTTATTTAATTGATTGATTAATTAATTACAGCTTTTTAATTAAATGATTTAATAAAATAATTATTAATTTTAAATATTAAATATTATTCGATTAACGATATTAACACAATCAATATAATTAAAATAATTAAATATATTTTAGTCAACATTTAGCATGTCATTATAATTAAATTTCGTCATCATTTTTAAATCAAGAAATGACATTAAAGATTTTTTTGAATTTTGCATAGGTATAAATTAAATAATTATTTTTGTAAAGATTATAATTAAAATAAAGTTTTTTGTATGGATTAAAAATATATATAAGTTGACAGGATATCATTTTTGTCAAGGTTGATGTGAAAAACTTTAAACTTAACTACCAAATAGAATAATACAATTACAATAAAATTGATTGAACTATAATTTCTTAATTTAATTTCAAAATTTTTGTAATACTAACAAGATTTTCATACAGAGAAATTGTTCTTAATTAAATAAGTAAAATACAACTTATAAATTCAATTATGAATATCACATATCAAAGTGGAGGTTGATACCATTATAACTCTGATGTATTTGATTAAGAGACTTGATGTTATGTTGTCATGCAAATAGACGTACAATAGTGTTGGTGCAAAAATAAAGTAAGTTGAGACATTGAACATATCAAAAGAACTCGGTTTGAGGTGTTTCCAAACGCCTACCTTTCTTTCCTCTATGATGACTCTGTGTGCTAGTTTATTTACTGCTTGGAAGCTACTTAAGAACTCAGTCGATGACAGGTCCAAGTTCAAATGGATTAAAAATTCAAATTTGATTTCGACCAACTTTATCCATTGAAGGCCGACAAAAGAGATTCGTAAGCCCATGGACACAAAATAAACTGTTTGAATCACCGTTTTTTCCATTGGATAAAGTGGTTATAGTCGGACGTCGGGTTTTAGTCCACCCTTGCTTTTTGTATGACAAAACCACACATTGGTAATTTTTTCCAATAATTTTTTAATTTTCTCAAGCAATAGGATTTTGTCAGTCCCAACAAAGCATGTGATGAATCTGAACTTGTCTTAGAGGGATGGTAGACAAAATATGCTTATGCTTATTTGCCCATTCTTTTGGAGGGAAGGTTAACCCGATGTTAACATTCATATCGATTTTCAGCTTTGACCCAAAAATGTCACATTTTCCCGACTTTCCAAACAAATCCCATCGAAGTACAATCCTTCTAATTAACGTTTTCCCATTCCAAGACGACTCATGCCGCTATCCAAGTACAATTGACAAAATCAAGTTTACCTTGACGATATTTTTAATAGATTATGTTATGTTATCATAAGTAAGGGATAATGTCTAGTTCTTTCAATCAAGCGATAGAGGAAAATGTTTTATCTCTTTCTCTTATGATATGATAGAGCTGGTGTCAAGTGAGGATTTGTTGAGGGGAGTTCCATCATGAATCTAGGTACAAATAAGCTAGTAAAAGACAAATAGAAGCCATTGAAAAAGGAATTTTTAGGTCATGACGAATCTCGTTTTGCATGTAATTGAATACGGATCACATGGGTTTGTACTAATCCGCTTTCGAGTTATAGAGTGAAGATTGCTCCATCTATAAAGAAATGATGCACGAGGGTCACTCTTATTATATTATATTATAAAGGGATGAGTATTCTTTTCTCAAATGTACGCTATAATATTTTGTTTTATTCTTGAAAACATTATCGGGATTACTCTTAATTAGTTTAGGGACCTATTCATATTATGTCACATTAGCGTTGACTGACAGTTCACTTACTATAAGTTAACATAATGACCTAACTAAAAAAAAAGATATTAGTTCAAACACCTAATTACAAAAAAAATTTGGCGACTATTTAAAAATTTTCAAATAGTTTAGGGACTTGTAGAGTAATTAAACCTTTTTTAAATAAATAATAAATAATTGGGTTAACCTTATTTGAGTTAGCAATTTGGTATTATAAAAATAAATTATACATCTTCTTACTTAGGTCGTACCCCTTTTTATTTGGTTTTACTCTAAAAGTATACCTCTATTTTTTTTTAGATGAAACCTAAAACATCTTTTTACTTAAAAAATAAATTATTGTTTTTGAGTTAGATCTATATTACATTTAGTGTTTTAGAGTTGTTCATTTTATTTTGGCCAATGATTTGAGTTTTGTGTTGTATTTAGTTGTCATATTTGTCTATTTTGGACTATTGATTTCCTCGATTATGTTGGTTGTGATTTTCCTTTGGTTTGAAGCAATCAGTTTGTGAGTTTTGAGCTTAGACAACATTATGGTCTAGCTATGTTGTTTTTTAAGAAGTGTTTTAGGCAAATATTCACTGTGGAGAATGCATTTAAGTGAAAATTTGGAAACTTTGTCATTTAGTATGTATGTTTGGGAGTTTTCTTAAATCAAACCACAATCTTACAACATATCATAAATATCCTTCGTAGTTTCACTAATTCAAAATAATGTCATCTATTACATAGTCATCATGAAATAAATATAGAAGACAAATAAATTACAATGCGAGAACATAAAACAAAGTCCAAAGTATCCCCTGCATGACTTGAGACTTTAACTCCCCCAATTTGCCATCCTCAACCACAATCAACCAATCCACATCTTTTGTGTTCAATTACACCTCAAGATTGAGAACTTTGATCTAGTTCACTGTGTTGTTAAATGACTGGGCCTCGATATTGATGATTTCGTCCTCAACAAAGTCAACTATAGCTTTGTCGGTGGCCTCAAACTTTCTCAACTCTTCGAGCTCCTTCTCCATCTCAGATAATTGTGAGGCCTTGGCTATGATCTCTTTCAAGAGTTTCTTCATAAAGTTATCTTGGAGAACATCGAAGACCCCACTCTCCTTGTTCAATTCCCCAACCTAGGCAATTAACCTAATATTCTCCAAATCAATCCCAACAACATTCTTGACCATACCTTTGTGATTAGTGATTTTTTTATCACATACTCAATTTTCTTAATTTCAGCGTCATTCACCAATCTATAAAGATACTCCACATCATTCAAATAGGAACTCTCGTTATTCACGTGGGTGTGCACAAACAAGATAACCCGTATAACAACGAGAAGATTCTTTGAGAAAGCCATTTGATTTTAATCGAACTAAGGTCGTTGTTATGCATGACGTGGGGTGTAGAATGAAATAAGATAACAACCACACATAAAAAGAAGCACAACGGTGTGTAGAACGAAAAGATCACAAGAATGGGTTTGAATTGTGTTTTTAAAAAACTTTTGTGCGATTATATTCAAAGTAAAGAAGATAATGCATAAGTGTGAAAATAGAGCAGAAAGACAATATTTTATCTTGGTTCACCATCAACACGGTAGCTACGTCGAGTCCCTTTAACTTGAAGGATTTAATCCACTAAATTATCACTGAATCAGACGTACACTTGAACACCTACTAGTCACATTGATTGTGTTCAATCTTCTCAACCTTCTAGCTTAGTACAATCATTTTGTTGAGGATGACAATCGCTACTGGGATAGGTTACAACAAAAAGGTTTTGGGTTTATTTGAATAAGCTCTCGTAGAGAGTGTTTACAATTTTTTGTTTCCAAAAAGAATTTCATAGCATTAACAGGATGATAACAATAGTACAAATGTGATTATCGCTTGTTGCTTGTATGCATTGTATTGTTCGTTGTTGTGTCTTTTTTCATTGTGGGAATAACATCCTTTATAGAGACAATTAAAGTTTCTGACTGTTGTATTGATTGTAGAAAATCAGGATAATCCATGAAGTTTTGCATCATATCTTCGTGAAATGACTTGACAAAAAGACTTTCCAGAAAATAATGATCTTGCACTGATTTGACATGTTTGTTTGAAACAGTTGGAAACCAGAGGGAACGACAATGTCTTGAGATCTTTAGACAAGTAACTAATTCGGGATGTGTATCAGAGGATGCACAAATTGCTTTGTCTTCATATCATTGACTTTTTAGAACATTGACTTTTTCAAAATATTGACTTTTTTATAGAGTTGACTTTTTTAGAAGTGTTGATTTTTCAGAGCGTGGAAGTTCAGAGTTAGAACGATCAGACACTTGATGTAATTTGTAAGTCATGAGCTTCCCTGATCATGTTTTTGATTTAATTCCCAAACACACAGTACATATGAAATTCTTGATTGATCTAATGTTTTGAATTGAGAAATATTTCAGGCAAACAAGAAGACACCATACACTTGGAACAATAGCTTGCAACTCAAGAAATCAACCAAAGTTGGAGGATGCACTTGAGAAAGACGCAAAAATGTATAGTGTTATTAGATGTCATAGTAATAAGTTTAGTAAACTAATCACTATGGTCTCACACTTAAGCCTTTGCCAATGAATATAAATCAATCAACCAATAAGTCAATTGATGAATCGATTGATAAATCGATTGTCTGACTCAGAACAAGTGTTTTCACTGCATCAATCGATTGGGCAATCGATTAGTTCAAGTGTTTTTAGTAAAACCTGAGTTCTGGGATAAAACCAATCAATTGGACAATCGATTGGGCAATCCATTGAGCATTCGATTTAGCAAGTCACAGAAACAACCAGTTATGGAATCAATCGATTGACAAATCGATTGTGACCAAGTTTTAAAATCAGGAATAAGTTATGTGATGCAACAAATCGATTGGGACATCAATTGATTTAGTTTTCTTAAACTCCAAGTTTGAAGCAATCGATTAGGCAATCGATTGCAGATAATCATTTATCAGAACTATGTTAAATAAATCGATTGGCAAATAGACTTTGACAAAATAGCCGAGGTTCTGTAACAAGCACAATCGATTGACGTTTATGTCTGAGCCACTTTGATCAGCACAATCGATTGGAAAATCGATTGATGAAAAATTCTGACTCACTGTAATCAACACAATCGATTGACGAATCGATTGAAGCTAATTTTTAAGTTACAGAAAGGTTTCAGCTCAGTGCCAAATCGATTATGACTGTGATTGTGAAATCGACTGAGAAATCGATTGTTTTGATCTCGTTGTTGGAACAAAACACCTATAACCGATTACTCAATCGATTTGGATAAAATCATAGTATCAGTTCTGATTGATGTATTAAAAGAATCGATTGGCAAATCGATTCATGCTTATATGATTCAAGATTCAAGAAAAACAAGACATGCGAAAATCGATTAGGCAATCGATTAAAGCATTATAAAATCGATTAGGCAATCGATTATCCTGGTATTTTCTTTGGATATATATAAGCTGGTTCAATAACTTTTAAAAAATAACTTTACATAACTTTTGATAATCTTTGACACAACTTTTGGAAAACTTTTCACAACCTTTGAACAACCTTGATAAACACCTTGATAGAAAAGTTTTACAACCACACAAACATTCATTGCCCAAATACTTTTGTGTGAGAACCAATATAGTGATTGAGTCAAAAGTTATGATACTTCTTTAATCCTTTGTAAAATACACTTTCTTGTAACTGAAGATTTAGAAAATCCAGTTTGGAAACTGGTGGCTATCTTCGTTGTTGAGAGGACTCATCAAGAAGAAGCCTTACTGTGATCTTGAAAGAGTTTGTAGAGGAACTCTGGGATACAGTGGTTGCCAAATAGAATAGAGAGAGAGTTTTAAGATTGATAGGCCGGGAGCGCTGGAACATCTGTAAAACACTCTAAGATTCTATTGAAAAAGGCCGAAATCGTTTAATTTCGGGATTGGACGTAGGTCGTCGGATAGATGGCTGAACCAGTATAAAAATCGTGGTATACTACTCTCTATCCCTTATCTCTTTACTTTTCATGTTGATCTTGTATGCGATCTTTAAATTCCGCTGTGCATAATCTGTATGAATCTTGCATTGTTAATATAGGAATTAAAATTGAACACGTTGGATTTGATCTTAATTCTCTTATTTTTAATCAAAAGAAGTCATATTTTTCCAACATAATTGTCAAAGGCAGAAACAAAAAATTATTGTCACGCTTATAAGAGGTAGAAGCAGACTATCATAAAAGTTAATGTTTGAGTTCATCAGAGGCAAAAGAGCTATGACAATGTTTTGCGCTTTTAGAGGCACTGCAACACAATGTTGATTTGCGTATCAAACTTAGTGAAGAGATGACAATACATATTGTATATTTGTCTTCGTCTATTTATCATAGATTACACTGAGAGTCCATTGACCGACCAGATGAATTGGAACCTACACACGTAAATTCAACGTTAGAGCGTCGAGTTGTTCCTACAAATAATTTTATTATCATCAAAACAAGTGAGAAACTTATTTCTTCAAATCAACTTGGTTCCAACATGATGCAACAAAGCCTTTGCAAGCCATCACCACGCAAGAAAACGCAAAATGCAAAAATATAAAAGCACATAAGTTCCAAGCAAAGAAAGTGTAGAAAAACATAACTACATGGAGAAACTTACCAGAACAAAGTGATGAACTTGGAGTGGAAACCAACGAAAAGCACCAAACACAAATATGTGAACAAAGAAAGCACGAACTGAAAAGTCTGAGAGAGAGAAAAATGCAAAAAACTTGAAGAAGGTGAAATGATTCGAAAAAGTCCGTTCAAATGTATGTGGCTCCTATTTATATTAAGGATCCTATAAAAAATGAGAATTCAAAGGGTTAAATCCAACAACTATAATAACATCTTGAAAACAATGCATAATAGGAAGTGAAAAGGAAAATGATGCTTGAGTGCCTGTGGTTCAATATAAACATGTCATTTGAAAAACCAACATGCGTCATTTCACGTCACTTTGAATGACGTATCAAATACTTCGAGTGGCTCGCCGACGGTAAAGGTTTCAAGAAAGATAATACGAGAACAACAATAAATCTTAGATAAAGTCATTACAAAAGTCGACAATCAACCACGAGAACCATATATTCGATATCATATCGATACAATCCACAAACGTTAAATTGTAGATTTTACCGAGGTCATAAAATTTGGATATCATCTCAACACATTTGCTTGCAAATAATCTCCTAACGCACAACATAGAAATTGTCGAAGGCAAAAGTTGGCTATAGAAGACTCGAGATCGACTATCAACTTAGAAAGCAAAATACACTTATGAAGTCGAACATGAATATCAACTATCACAAAGCCATTCGCATAAAGGCCTAACATAAAGTTATTGTCTCCTTTACCTGAGACAACGACTTGAGGGCAACTATTTCATACTGACCCAAGGTCTAGTCCGCCTATACTCACATAAACAAACCCAACTTCCTTTGACCCTATGTTACAATCAATCTAAACCTAAAAATTTCTACTAAACCTAATCTTAATAGTTAGTAGGAGACATGAGAAAAGATAATGACACATTATTCAAAGAAGAGGGAAATTTCCATATCACATCCAACCTCCACATTATATAACACTGTTCTAATACTATGTCATATACATTTTCTACATCTTAATACCCCTCACTCACCTTATACAACTACTTAGTTGAGTCTATGAGTATTTCAAATACTATTCCATCTCGGGGTCACGAAGTGTTGTTCATAAGGTCAGGCCAACCATCATCATCGGTCTAATTCGGGTGAATGTTAGTTGCTTTTGATTTTATAAATTAAAAAAAAAAAAAAAAAAAAAAACCGCATGCTTCAGCTGTTCACGGTCAATCTCGCTCGCTCGCACATGTTTTGCTCGTCTTATTATTTTCTCAGAAGCCACCTACTCCACCCAAGTCACGTGTCATTGTAATTCTTCTGGAATATAAACCACGTGCACCACCATTCATTTCACACAGCGCGTGAAGTGCACCAACACCTTTCCCCTTCTCCACGAAACAAAACAAAGAAAATCACACCCTACTTTACCCGAAAAATTAAACCAAACAACCTAAAGACAGTACCACATTTTTCTATTACAAACCACAAAACGTGGTCACTCATCCAACATCCAGTATTTCGCCACGTCATATCACACATTTCAACAAAACAACCTTACCTAAAACAGAGTACCACTGTAAACGGCTCACGAAAGTTGAAATCAAAAGAGAACGATATATATAACAAGAAAGAAAAGAGCGAAAAAGCATAAATATTGTTCAATTTAAAGGCTTTTCTAAATCAATAAAACAGCGTTTTTGGTCTCTTCACGCAGCACGCCACTACTGTTCAATTTATTTCGATTTTGGAAGCCATTTTTTTTGGGTCGAGAATCAAACATGCCTTCCAGTCACTTGCTTCTCGAGGAGCCGATTAGGATGGCCTCTATCTTAGAGCCATCCAAGGCCGTTAGTTTCTCTTCCCTCTTTCTTATTATTGTTGTTGTTTTGTCTTCAATTTCAAATTTATAGATCCATTGCATAGTTGTTATTCAACCCTTTTTGTTTTTCGATTTGTTTTTATGCTTTTTATTGTGTAATAATTGATTTAATTAGTTGAAATTATTATGACATGCTATGATTGATGGTTTTTGCAGAGCTTTTTTTCTGCTATGACAAAGATCGTTGGTACATTAGGTCCTAAATCTCGATCTGTTGAAGCCATTTCTGGTTGTCTTAAAGCTGGCATGTCTGGTATGTAAATTTTTTTTAATCTTTTCTCCAATACTTAAACTGTCCTATGAATTATGGAGTTTTATTGAAGAATTGATGGAGGGTTATGTGGTGTTTAGTGTATTTTAGATTTTGCTGTGATTTTTATTGTTGTTTTATGCAGTGGCTCGTTTTGACTTTTCTTGGTGTGACCCTGAGTATCACCAGGAAACTTTGGAGAATTTGAAGACTGCTATTAAGGGTACTAAGAAGCTATGTGCTGTGAGTTTCCTTCCTTCTTTCTATGTTGCTTCACATTTTTTAATTTTTTGCTATTTAGGCAATAGTGACTCGCTATGAAGCACATATTCTAACATAGACACTGGACGTCTACACCGGTAATAATTTGAGAAAGTGAACCGGTAATAATTTGAGAAAATGAATTAATTGAATATAATCAAGGTGTCAATATTCTGTTAGTGTTGGACACCATGACACGCCTTTGATTAGTGCTGTTGGTGCTACATAGATAGAGAACAGTTTGTTTCATGCAAAAACTGTGGCTGCACGAAAGCCAGTATAACAATTTTTTTTTATGAAAGTTGATTACATTACATTGGTTAAAAATACACTAAAGAAAAAGAAATTTAAATGAAGGATGTGTCCAATTTATCAAGGCAAATCTCTTTAAGCATCTGTTTCAAGAATCCCCAATGTCTGTATTCTCGCTTTTCTACATTCCATGTGTTTTATGTTGAGGATAAATAATGGGAAAGGAGCTAAAAGTTTGTTACTCCGGTTGTCTTCAACAGATTATGCTGGACACAGTTGGTGCAGAGATGCAGGTTGTTAACAAAAGTGAGACAGCTATCTCCCTTAAGGCAGATGGTCAGGTTGTGCTAACTCCTGACCAGGATCAAGAAGCTTCTTCGGAGATATTGCCAATAAACTTCAATGGACTGGCACAGGTTCTTTGACATTTTCCACCTTGTCATTATATGATGTGACTTTCTTGCATTTACATTTCTCTTTCCTCTCAGAGTTGCAAGTCTCAAAGTAGCTATAAATTTTATATATGTATAAAATTTTATCCTTGCTTATGATGTTAGCATCGGTTAATGTGAATGTTTAGTTGAATTCCACATGAAATTTGTCCTCCATGACTTTGAGATATATCGTTGGATGCCTTTTGCTTGCATTATAATTTGTTGCTTGAATAATTTTCAAATTACTTGTTTTTTACAGGCAGTGAAGAAGGGAGACACTATTTTTATTGGTCAATACTTGTTCACAGGAAGTGAAACTACTTCTGTATGGCTAGAGGTAAAATAAGTTGAACTAAGTGCAAAATTAAGGCCAATTTTTTTTAATAATTATTTTAGTGTTCTTCGGTGTCTCGCTGTAATGATTTGTCTTGGTCCTTTCAACTTGAATTATGAATTTGCATATTTTTTGTGCATCAACCATTTATTTTAGGCTTACACTTTTATTTATTGTCGTTGAAGTTAAAAACATAAGTATCTAAAAGCATTCAAAGAATATTTGAAATTTTTACATGCTTAATGACTGATGAGTTCTACTTGATGTCGTGCAGGTATCTGAAGTCAAAGATCAAGATGTTGTATGTACTATAAAGAATTCAGCTACATTGGCTGGGTCATTGTTCACTTTGCATGCCTCTCAAGTTCGTATTGAATTACCTACCCTTACAGAGAAAGACAAGGAGGTAAGTTCTGTTTTTCACTCGGATGTGTGAATTATTAACATTTCATTGCCATGCATATTCAATGTACCTATCAAATAGGTTATGTTAAAGTTTTGTGGTTATTATATTTATTTAAGTAACTTTTTTTTCAGGTTATAAGCACCTGGGGTGTTAAGAACAAAATTGATTTTCTGTCATTGTCATATACCCGGCATGCCGAAGACGTCCGTGAGGTAATTTGAGCTCCAGATTGTTTACTTGAGTTGGTCATCTCTTACTCAAATTCTATTTATAGTCTGTCATATGTTATTTTAATGCAGGCTCGTGAGTTCCTTTCAAAGTTAGGCGACCTTAGTCAGACTCAAATTTTTGCAAAGATTGAAAATGTTGAGGTGCCTTACTTATCTTCATTTCTGTGTAAATTGTATTCTTATTGGCTAGGCTTAGTCAGTTATATAATATACATTTTACATGCGTGTTTTATCCTAGGGATTGACCCATTTTGATGAGATTCTGCAAGAAGCTGATGGTATTATCCTTTCCCGTGGGAATTTGGGCATTGATCTTCCACCAGAGAAGGTCAGTTTTCTTGATGAAATTCATTTTGCAGTTTGACCTGCTTGTTGTCTTAAATTCTTATAACAATAAGTAAGTTTATTTCGGTCTAACAAGTACTCCACATTTTCAAAAAAGTATTCCAGACGTGTCTATGTTGGAGGTCTAGAGGTATAGACCCAAAAGTGCACAAAAAGAAGAGATTTTTCAACTTGTAACTGTAATGGAATATGGTGTTTAATTGTTTGAGCCAAACTATTCTTGTGACTGTCTCCATTGAGTTAATACGGCCTTTACAAGTATGCAGCCATCATATTTATCAACTTCCATTTGCTTTTGTAGGTTTTTCTGTTTCAAAAATCTGCCCTATACAAGTGTAATATGGCCGGGAAGCCTGCTGTGTTAACACGTGTTGTGGATAGCATGACTGACAACTTAAGACCGACTCGTGCTGAAGCCACTGATGTTGCCAATGCTGTTTTAGATGGTAAGTCACTAGTTATATGATGCAGCTTGTTAGGTTGGTGATTACTAGTCTATGTAGCACTGACATCTCGGATTTAAGATGTGTTTGGTGTGCAACATGTGTCGGTGTCTGACACG
>NC_021163.2:23300006-23337191 GCF_000331145.2 Cicer arietinum | reverse complement strand
ACGACGCTGACACATGTGGTTATATTCAATAACTTCCATTTTCTTAAATTATTACCGGTGTCTACGTGAAAATGTCGTGTCCATTGTTTGTGTCTATGTCAGTGCTTCATAGGTTGTACCGTTGTAGGCGGTCTAGTTGATATTTGGTTTGGTTGTTAATTGGTAAGACCTTCTCTAAGTGATTAAAACGGGTGACTTGTGCTTGTCAGTGATTTTTTTTTGGCTTCTTTTAGCAGTGCTTGCCTACTGTGTTTTACTTAGACCCACTTGATGGATATTTTGTTTAATTGCTAATAAATGAACAGGAAGTGATGCAATACTTTTGGGTGCTGAGACTTTACGTGGGTTGTACCCTGTTGAGACTATTTCTACCGTTGGCAGAATTTGTTCAGAGGTAAGTTTATTATATGGCTCATTAATTTTGTTTTATATGTTGGATTTGTACTGATATCTTGATTCAGGTTTTATGGTTTCTGATCACAGAATTTCCTTTTATGTTCCATTATTGGCTCTTTTGTTATGTCACGTAAATGAATCTGGAATTGGTGTTTCATAGTTTTGAAATCAATCATAGTAAACTCATAGGCTTTCTCTTCTTTCTACTTGATAAATTAATTTGGAAATAAATGTATTAATGGAGCAAAAACTAACATGATATCAATAGTTGTGAATCAATGCAAATTGATTAGGAGCTACTACATCTCTGTCGAGCCGTCCTTTGAAATTTAACTCGACAAGGCACATGTTTGTGAAATTGTGAATCAATCCAAATGTTTTCTAATTCAAAATTTTACAATATTTGTTGACTAATATGTATGTCATCTGTTTTATGTCATTGTAGGCTGAGAAAGTTTTCAATCAAGACCTTTATTTTAAGAAGACAGTCAAATATGTTGGAGAACCCATGACTCATTTGGAATCTATTGCATCCTCTGCGGTACTTTCATCCGAACATTTCCTTATTTTTTATTGTATATTCTCTTATGCACGAGACAAGTTTATGCCTATTGCATTTTTTTACGGGCTTGATTGATGATTCTATTTGATCTTTGAAAGTAGGCTTCTTACATGCAAATGTTTGCTTGTTAGGTACGAGCTGCTATTAAGGTGAAAGCTTCTATTATAATTTGTTTCACTTCATCGGGAAGGGCTGCAAGGTACTATCTTTAAGTAATTCAATATGAATGTGTTCATATTTAGTTTGTTGTGAAACAGTCGTTTTCAACTTGGGTTCGACTTCATACATACATTATTCTAGAATTACTATCCGTGCTATTCTTTTTTGTCCTAATCACCACTTATGTCCTTAAGACTTTCTTTCTAAAGATGTCATGTACACCTGTCAGGTTGATTGCAAAGTATAGGCCGACAATGCCAGTTCTCTCTGTGGTGATCCCCCGACTTAAGACAAATCAGCTAAAGTGGAGCTTTAGTGGAGCTTTTGAGGTTTGATCATAACTTTTGATTCAAGTGCATATTTTCTGTTAATTATTCGTGGCTGTTTACTGTTGTTGAGGCTCTCACCTGAGAAATTGGCTTGACTATGTTTGTTTAAATTTTCTATGAAGAATTTGGTTCTAAGAAATGCTAATTAGAAATTGTACTATTTTCATGAATCATCATACTTTTTCATGCTTTCTATTGATAAAGAACAATTTATTCTGTTTTATTTTGCCCAACCAATTGTTAATTCATTCGAGGGAAAGCTTTAGTTACATCTAATGTAATCAACATCAACATATACTCTATTTAATATTTTATAAATAATTTAAAGAGTTTAAGGGTTAATGTAAAACAAGTTTACACATATATCCAATAATAGTCCATTATTATGTCACATCATTCCTTCCCCTTTGTTAAGTATATTTTGAATATTATTGTATGAAATGGCAAAATGGTGAGTTCTTATTAGTTGCCAAGGGAAAACAGATTTACCCCGACAATGCATATCCCTTAAAGTAAATCAACATCTAATTTATTTCAATGTGAAGTATTCTCAGCTTATTGTTGTAGTAATTAAGTAAATGGTGCCATGAATTTTCTTGGATTTGGACACCCTTAATTCCTTCTAGATGATTAGAAAATATACTGACCAGGATGAATTTTGTGGTTTACATTGTACCACATTTTTAAATCAAACTAATGAAGAAATTCAATTTGTGACACAGGCAAGACAATCACTTATTGTAAGAGGTCTCTTTCCTATGCTCGCTGATCCTCGACATCCTGTAAGTTTCTTTTTCGGCAATTCTCAGTTTTAGTTCTTTGTCATTGTTCTGTTGAGATTGTTCTTTGAGGTAGACATATTTGCTCTCATAATACGAACTTCAGACTTCAGTAACATTGTTAGTTCATAATCTTTATTCTACATGATCACTTTGTGCTATTGCTGTCAATATAAATGAATGCTAGTTTAATGTCATAATATACTCTTGCATCTGCAGGCTGAATCAACAAGTGCAACAAATGAATCTATTCTTAAGGTTGCTCTTGATCATGGAAAATCATTGGGAGTTATAAAGTCACATGATCGAGTTGTTGTTTGTCAGAAACTCGGTGATGCATCCGTGGTTAAGATTATTGAGCTTGAAGATTGAAGTGCATATTAATCCAACAACAGTTTTAGGTGTAGTTCTAATATTTTTTCGGGGGTTAAACTATTTCTCAAGTTTTTATAGTATATCATTCTACCACGAGTTGATGTTATCTCGACTTGGTTTTGATCGCTAAATGATGTTTCCTTATATTGGAAATGAATTATTAATGGCTGTCATTATACATAAAATCAAGGGAATGTCCCTTGATGGAAATTTTTCCCAATATTTTCGGTTTAATATTTATTATATAAGAACACGGCTTGAAAGTGTGTATGTTGGATACTATAGCCAAACTAATGATGCTAATAGATTCTGTTTTGAATTACCAATTGTGCATAGTTTTCCAATTCTGTTCTCTATTCTTTGTGCTTTTTGAAGATGAATAACGTGTTGGGATCAATATGATATGTTAAAGTGCTAATACTACCATGATCCTTTCTTGTTTGGGAAAAGCATAGTTTTAATTAGTTGGGGTAAGTTTTAGTATTTTAGTAGTATAGTAGTAGAGAGGTGGAATTTTGACCCAATGAATAGTATTATATAAAAGGTGTCTTGAATAAGAGAAAATTTTCAACAAGGTTAAATTTCCTTTTGATGATATTTGACTCTTCTAAAGTGAATAATGCACTGTAAAGAATAAAGTGAGTAATATCACCGGTTGATAAATATATCAATGATTGGTACTATATGGATATGTATGATCAATTGTAAATAGTTATAATTTTAACATTTGATTTTTTTAAAACTTAATGATGTCATTAAGTTTTATCATTTCCTTTATCACTTGTTTGTGTGTATGTTGAAATAAAATTATCTATTAATCAAAATGTAAATAAAATTTGATAAGCATAATGATGAAATGCTACAGAATTTGAGCGTTGTATATAGACACTAAACTTCTAAAAATGAGATACAAACATAATCTGTTATGAAAGCTTTTAAGAAGGAGCTATTATAAAACCCTTGAGATTGGTCTCAAGATTTAAACCATGCTCTGTATTAACAAATCAGCAATCTTGTCTTTGAAAACGCACAATTTAGTGCTTCATAGGATAAAAGTTCTATTTTTTAAAAAGGATAAAAATAATATTATTTAAAAAATAAAATACTAACAATATTAATATTAATATTAACAATGTTCATTTTGTGTTTTTATTTTCTGAAATATATGTTCGTTTTATTTTTATATGAGACTCTTTAAATAAAATATTGTCATGGAAAGAAGATGAAAACACTTTTTCAACATTTTCACTGTTTTTAGAAATATAAACAATTGTTCATTTTACAAAATTTATTATTTTTTTTATTGATGAATAAAATTAGCATAAAATTTAAGAAACGAAAATAAATAACGTTTAACAAACGGCCGCTTCATTGTTGCTTTAGTGATAAGAGCTAGCATGTTGCTTTAAAGCACCAAATTCAGATCACTTCATTGTAAAATTGGCTATTAGTACTACTTTAATTAATAAAAATATCCTTTCACCAAATTTTTATTTAAAAAACAAATTTCAATCTATGACTACATGCAAGAAAGAAATTTTTGGGTTAATGACTAGTCAAATTTTTGTGTTAATGACTAGTTAAATATGACTTTAAAATACGTCAAGACTTCTTGATTTGGGACTCTTGTCCTCACGGTATTCAAATTATTAACATAAAATTAAAACAAAGAATGTTGCACTAAGACGATAAAATCCTAAAAAAAAATATAAAAATTACTTATCTTAACAAAAGAGAAATTTTTGGTGGAAGAAATTTTATTTTCTAGAAATATTACACTAGAGTTTAACCAATAAATGCATTAAGTGAAAAATAAATAACAAGAAGCACCCGTGGCCTAATGGATAAGGCGTTTGACTTCTAATCAAGCGATTGTGGGTTCGAGTCCCACCGGGTGTGCATTTTTTCCTTTTTTATTTTTTTTCCTTTATGTAATCTCTTTTTATTTTTTTAAATATGAATTATGCATCTCTTAAACCATGTTTTGTAGACTCCTAGTTCTACAACTATTTTTAGGTTGAAGTGACCATATAATTTGTTGACTCAGTCTTTCAATACAATCTCTTTTTAAATTTTAATACTGAAAATTTTTCTGCTAAACAAAGTGCATTTAACAATCTCACAACACTTCAGTACATCTTACATTTTGTTTTTACTCCAGAAATGTAATGTTGATTCCAATGTTCAAGTTTTAACATTCCAAATTGAAGTAGGAAGAGTCACATTTAGTAAGCTAAAAAAACAAAGTGTGCCTAAATTACAAGTTCAAGTACAGATATATTATTATTATTTTTCTGAATTCAATAAGAATAATCCCAAAAATAGAAGAACCACTTTAATCTATTTGGCCTAATCTAACATTATATCTAACTAATTTTCATCATCATTCTCTAGGTAGAAGAATGTTGTTGTTGATGCTGTTGTTGTTGTTGAAGACTCATCAATTCAATCTCCTTCTGCCTTATAATCAAAACCATTCTCTCATTCTCCAATCTCCTCCTTTCATTTTCAACTTTAGCTCTCTCCATTTCCCTCTCTTTCTTGCTACTAAACCTTGCCCATTTCAACCTTTGTTTTTCAAGCTCAAACTCTTGTGACAAATACCTTACTTTCTCCTCCTCCAACATCATTATCTTACTCCTTATCCATTGCTTTTTCTCCCAAGGACTCTTACCACCATCTTGAAACACACCACTTATTTCACTCTTCATTTGATGCATCAATGTGGATGTTAATGCTGTTGATGATGATAATGATGACATTGAAAATGCAAATCCTCCTTCTTTTCTTGCCCTTTTCCTTGATGATGTTAATAACTTCCCATCATTTTCATCTTCATCTTGATCATTAAAATGACCAATTTGATTCTTTGAACCACCTTCTCTTGATTCATCATCTTCCTCATCAGAATCATCCTCTGAATCATCGTCCTCCGACTCATCATCTTCCTCTTCCCCTTCACCATTTCCGATTTTCAACATCTTTAAACCATTCTCTGATGAATGAAAACATTGCTGCTGTTGTTGTTGTAATTGTTGCTGTTGATGTTGTTGTGGTTGAGCTTGTGGTGGTGGTGTTGTTGTTCCACCTTCTACTTGTTGTTGTTGAACATTAGAAGAAGCAACAACACTACCATGACCACAACTATTATGATAAGCACACATTTCCCTAAAGAAAAGATGCTTAGAATTAAGCAATTTCCTAACTTCTTCTTTCATCTTTGTAGTCAAATCCATTGAATCCAACAAATTCTGATTTTCAACAACCCTACAAGCTGTTCCTTTTCCAAGTATATCATTAACCCTCTTATACCTTTTATTCAAATCATTAAACTTATCTTCACATTGTTGAGGTGAAACATAAAACCCTTTTTCCATCATAGCCCTTGAAACAGATTTCCACTTCCCTTTCTTCTGTAACAAACCACTTGGTTTCTTTTTACTCATTGGATCATTATTGTTCCCTTCAGAACCAGCTTCATCACCAATGTAATAAACAGCCATAATCAAAAGCCTTACCATTGTATCTGTCCATTTCATTCTCTGCCATGGTGAAATCTTCCTCTTCGGGTCACCACCTGAACTTTCTTCAGCTGGAAAATTTGGCTCATCTTCATCACTAAGCTGAGAATGAGAACTCTGTTGTTGTTGTTGTTGTTTGATTTTGGAATTGGATGAAGAAAAAGGAGGGTACCCATGCTTGATTGGTTGTTGCAATTGTTGTTGTTGATGTGTGTTGTTGTCAGTATCATGATGATGAGAAACATAGGAAACAACTTGGGAATGATGCAAATGGTGAGGATTTTGTTGAATTTGAAGATTCTGTTGCTGTTGTTGTTGTTGTTGTAAAGGGATATCAACTACTCCTAACAAAGCAGAAGTAGTGATGTTAGAAAAAATTCCATTGGCTTCCATGAACAAAAATTGGAAGCGAAAAAGGAAGAAACTTTAGAGGAAATGGAGTGAGGCGTGAAATGAATAGTTGAAAAGAAGAAAAAGGGTTAAAGAAAATTTGGGATTAGAGAAGATAGAAGTTGATGATGGAATAGATTGGGTTGTTGGTGTTGGTGTTGGGGGGAAGAAAAAGGTATAAAATAGAGAAAAGGTAAAGAGAGAAAAAAAGGGAGAGAGAGAGAGAGAGGATTCTGTGTGTTACTGAAGCAACTGGTTTTGTGAGAGAAAAACTGCCCATGGTATTTGGGAGAGAGAGAGAGAGAGAGATGGAAAGAGAGAGAATCCACAGGTTTAGTGCAAAACTGGGGAGTCACACCGCTACCGTATTATAACGCCAACAAAAAAGGACGCTGGTTTCATTTGCTTTTTTTCTTTATATAGTAAACCCAATAAATTAAGCTTTCATTTTTATTTTTTATTTCTTCAATTTGCGTTAAAAGTTAATTTTTATGCTTTTTCGTTGTAAAAATTTAAAGTTTTTAATGATCAAATAATTGAAATTAATTGATAATATAATTTTTTTGGTATTATTTATATATATAAATTAAGTCTATTATTTATGTATCACACATATAAATAATTGAGATTAAAGAAAAAGTATAAATTTCATAAAAATTAAATTTTTATTATTGTAATACTTTTTTTATGGTGCATTTAATATGGAACTTCAATGAGTCCACCGATGACCCGCAATCATTTTTAATAAAATAGTAAATTTTATAATAATAAAAAGGAAATATGATATATATTTAAGGTTAGAATTTAATTATTTTTAAAAAATTGCTAACTATGATTATTAATTAAAATAAACACAAAATATTTTGAAATTACTTTATACCTTTTTAAAAATTATTTTGATTTTTTTATATATTTTTTGCAAAAAAATAAATAAAGATATACAACAAATTGCAATAATTTTTTAGAAAATAAAAATTTCATTTTTGACTTTCTTATTTTATTCTATATTTATTTTAATTAATAATCAGAACTAGTAATTTTTTTTTAAAAATGAGCTGACAATAATTAAAAAAAGAGTGAGCAAGGGATTTTATTCTTAAAAAAATTGAGTTACAAGTTGACTAGAAGATGGAAGTAACAATTGTTGTCCCATAGGTGGGAACTCAAAAGGACGAACATACATGTTTGAGTGATTAACATCAATAGTACCTTGATTACTCTGTGAAATATTCAAGTGATTCCTTTAACCTAGATTGTAGGTCTTAAAATAAGGGTGATTATTCCTGTTTCGGTTTCTAAAATAGTTTACTAAGACATGATTGCTTGGAAATTCTTCATAAACATCCCCTACAATAAAACACATGATATAATATTGACAACAACATACACCATTTTCATTGTTTCAATTGTTGCAGTAGTCATAACCTTCATCACATGAGTCAAGGATTTTATTTGTGCAGCTAGAGCCAACATTTTCACTCAGTTCATGGACTCTTCATCCTTCTTAACAAAACTCATCTTTGTAGTTGGCCATTGATAACTATTGGTTGTAATAGTTTCAATTCGATCAAAACATTCTATATTGGACTTGTT
Source organism: Cicer arietinum (assembly GCF_000331145.2). Lineage (NCBI taxonomy): Eukaryota > Viridiplantae > Streptophyta > Magnoliopsida > Fabales > Fabaceae > Cicer > Cicer arietinum. The sequence goes on along the minus strand of NC_021163.2, from coordinate 23,329,087 downwards.
TAATAGGATCCTCATTATGAAACATCTAGGTAAACATTCTATGAAACACACCTTTAACAGATTAGCACACGCCCTTAACTTTAGCTCAATAAGGGGAATTCTTGTAATTGATAATAAAACAGAAGAAGAGTTATCCACTAATTGGTTGCTTTAATTGTACAAATTAAATTAAAGCACAATCAAAATCTATTTTTTTTATTATTTGGCAAATCAACAATGTAACATAAGCTTATTTATGTGTGAAGCACATGTAATATATTATTAACTAATGAACAAACAACTATGATTACTGATGATAGAACAAGTAATAACATAGAAGTAAGAAAGGTTATCAAAGCAATAATATTCTAGTTTGAGTCATAAGCTTACATTAATATCCTAAGCAACAACATTATTCAGTAAAGTCATCATCTAAATAAGAAGATAAATCACATATATATTGTTAGTACAAGCAACTATGGATCAACCCTTTGATAATTTATATTACAATATGAAAACATAAGAAAAACATTCAACTTGGTCAATGTCTCTAGTGAAAAGTCAACAACTTACCAAACACATCATTTGTCTAGACCGAGATTCATCTATCCAGATATCAAGTCAAGCAACATTTCCTCTAGAACAATATGTAAGATTTATGGGTCACATATGTAATTAATTAATAAAGTGTGTTAGGGTCATTATATAATTAGCCAATAAACTAGGGGTCAAATAAAATATAATAGTTTATGGCTAAAGAGTATAATGGTTATGAAAATTAATAGTGTAGATACCAGACAGTTTCTAATTTAATGAGGGGCTGAATTGGAAATACTGCAATTTGGGATATAACTAATAATAGTTATATATAGGGGTAATGGTCCCCAAGGCAAACACAACAAGACTATTCAGTTTCACAAACCCTAAGGAGAAAACTCTCTGGTTCTGGTTCTCTCTATCCCCATCAAGAGAGCAAGGTCTTAAGGGTATTTTGCTGAGGAAGATCACCCAACCCATTGACTCTACCATCATCATCCCAGGATTTCATAAATGGCAATTTCCACAGGTACGCTTCCGCCTTTGGTTATTCATCATGTAATTGGCATGGATTAATTGAGCATAAGGTTATAGGGATTGTATTCCTACAATTGGTATCAGAGCTACCATGTTTAATTCATGATGAAATTCGGTTATTGTCTTTGTTTTAGGATTCAATTTGGTAATTTTGACATGATTGAAAAATTAGGGTTTGTAATTTGGGAATTTTGGATATATATAAATTATGGAATCTGTATTTTTTTTTATATCCAAATTAATAAAGGTTAATTAGTACCAGTACTTCAAGTAATGTTAATGGTTGTGTTTCAACAAGTTAATTTTTTTTTGTTCTTCCTGATTTGTAAACCCTGCTGCTTAGACTTGTCTAATAGACAGCTAGCTAATTGGAAAGAGGAAGTCGACATTTAAAGCCGTTAATAGGTTCTTTGGAGAATTTCAGCCTGCTTCCTAATTTTTTTATTTGTTTCCATTAATTGTTGGCACATACCTAGTGTTTGTTTTAAAGGTTAAAAAAAAAAACAAAAAAAGTGCTTTTCCCTGCGTGTAAACTGGCATAGTCTTCGTGGATTTTTTTTTGCACAGAACTGCATGCACTGCGCATGGCTGTAGATATAAATGGAGGAATTCTTCTCATTTTTTCCTTTGTGCTTTTTTGTTTATTTAAACTGATTTAATTTTTAACTTAACTCTAACTTGTAAGTTCTTGTCCTCACATAAGGGTTTTGGAAATCTGGATATATATATATATATATATATATATATAATAGAATTCATATTTTTTTGTTTCCGGTTACAATTTTTTTTTTTTTTTGATAATTATCAATTTTTTTCGATAAAATAATAATTATCAAATACTAATAAACACAGTTTATATTAGTAAACAATATTTTTTTTATATATATTGTTTTATTTGGATATAATTTTATTTATTTATTTATAAATATTGTTTTATTTGGAGATAATAAATATATGTTCAAGTCATGTTTGACATTTTTGAATGAGTTAATTGAAACTTGACGTCGCCAAAGTGACCTCTCTTGTCTAAATTGCTCGTGAAAAATGTCAAATGGCTGTGTATATGTTTATTCATGCGAGTATTGACCGGCCCAAAGGAGGGTTAATATTTGGCAGAATTACATGGTACACCTGCGATGATAAATGTGTGACAATTATTTGGTGTACATGTGAGCAGTAAATCGGCCCAAAGGAAGGTTTATTGTTTGACATGTCTTATTGTCAATATTTGATCGTTGCAACAAGAGTACCACTAGCAGTTGGTGTTACTGTCCAAAGACTTGACATCAATGGTGCACTGGGTATCTTGAGATGGGTTAAATTCCATGATTTGAACATATGTATTTATTTATTTATTGATTTATTTTCCTATAATGTGAGTTTCTAAGTTTCGTTCTTTATTTAATTTACAGCATCGGTTGCTTCCATATCTGCAAATTTGAGTTCTATTCCTGTCCTTGATGGGACAAATTTTAAGGAATGGAAAGAGAACATTTTGATTGTTCTTGGCTGCATGGATCTAGACCTTGCATTAAGAATTGATCGACCCTCTACTCCTAAGGACTCTAGTTCTTCTGAAGAAAAATTAGAGTATGAGAAATGGGATCGCTCAAATCGCATAAGTCTTATGATCATAAAGCGTGGTATTCCTGAAGTCTTTAGAGGTGCTGTCTCGGATGAGATAGATACAGCTAAAAAAATTCCTTGCTGAGATGGAAAAACGCTTTGTAAAAAGTGATAAGGCTGAAACAAGTTCTTTGCTTCAGAATTTAATTTCCATGAAGTATCAAGGCAAGGGAAATATAAGAGAGCACATTATGATGATGTCCAACATTGCTTCTAAGCTTAAAGGTCTAAAGCTTGAGTTGTCAGATGACTTACTCATTCATTTAGTATTGCTGTCTCTTCCTTCGCAATTCAGTCAGTTTAAGGTGACTTATAATTGTCAAAAGGAGAAATGGACTCTTAATGAGCTCATTTCATTATGTGTGCAAGAAGAGGACAGGCTGAAGCAAGATAGGACTGAAAGTGCTCACTTTACTAGCATCTCTAAAGACAAGGGCAAAAGGAAAAGAATTGAGGAGCCCAAGAACAAAGCTGCTGCTAAGGGTCCAGAACAAAAGAAGCAGACTAAGGATAACAACTGCTTCTTCTGCAGGAGTTCTGGACACGTGAAGAAGGATTGTGCCAAATATCACGCTTGGCGTGTTAAGAAAGGTATGATTCTGTCTTTGGTCTGTTCTGAGGTTAATTTAGCTTCAGTACCTAGAAACACTTGGTGGTTAGACTCTGGTGCAACTACTAACATCAGTGTTTCAATGCAGGGTTGCCTGAACTTCCGAAAGCCTAGTGATACTGAAAGATGCATCTATGTAGGAGATGGGAAGAAGGTAGAAGTTGAAGCCATAGGAAAATTTAGATTATTATTAAGTTCCGGTCATTATTTGGATTTAAAAGACACTTTTGTTGTACCGTCATTTAGACGGAATTTGATCTCTATTTCTTATTTGGACAAATCAGGATATTATTGTTCATTCGGGAATAAAGAATTTACTTTGTCTTTAAATTCGAATGTTGTTGGAACCGGTTTACTTTCTGGTTATGATAATCTTTATTTGTTGGAAACTGTGGCTAACTATAATGAAACCTTGAATGTGGAATCACGTGGTACTAAGCGGAAAATTGACAATTTCAATTCAGGAGTGCTTTGGCACAAACGTCTAGGTCACATCTCTAAAAATAGAGTTGAACGACTTGTGTCAGATGGAATTTTAGATTCCATTGACTTCACAGACCTTAACGTTTGTGTAGCATGCATTAAAGGAAAACAGACTAAAGATAAGAAATTAGGCGCATATAGAGCTACAGACGTCTTAGAATTGATACATACGGACATCTGTGGGCCATTTCCAACTCCTTCTTGGAATGGTCAACAATATTTTATATCATTCATAGACGATTATTCGAGATATGCCTACCTTTACCTAATTCACGAAAAGTCCCAATCAATAGACGTGTTCAAATCCTTTAAGGCAGAAGTTGAGAATCAACTTAATAAAAGAATTAAAAAGGTCAAATCTGATCGTGGTGGTGAATACTACGGCAGATATGACGGTTCAGGTGAACAACGTCCGGGACCATTTGCCAAATACCTAGAGGAATGTGGAATCGTCCCACAATACACTATGCCGGGGTCACCCAGCATGAATGGTGTAGCTGAAAGACGAAACAGGACTCTTAAGGATATGGTAAGGAGTATGATTTGTCATTCCACCTTGCCAGAGTCACTCTGGGGAGAGGCATTAAAAACAGCAGCATACATTCTTAATAGAGTACCAACTAAGGCAGCGGCTAAAACACCTTATGAGCTTTGGATTGGGCGTAAGCCTAGCCTGAAGCACTTTCATGTTTGGGGATGTCCAGCTGAGGCAAGGCCTTATAGGCCGAATGAAAAGAAATTTGAACCCCGAACAATTAGCAGCTATTTTATAGGGTACTCAGAAAAATCAAGGGGCTATAAATTTTATGATCCTAATTTGAGAACAATTTTTGAGACGGGAACGACAACGTTCTTTGAGGATATTGAGTTTGGGGGGAAGATTAAGGTTAAAGATTTTGTCTTTGAGGAAGAATCGGTAACAATTCCAGAACTGATTCTTCCACCAATTGACTTTCCCATTATTGAACAAACTCAAGATGATCTGGTTGTTCAGGAAGAACAAAATCCAGATCAAATTCAAGATCCTCAAGAACAAGTGCCTCAAGAGCCAGCTCCATTGCGGAGATCCACTAGAGAAAGGAAAAATGCTATTTCGGATGATTATGTAGTATTTATCAATGAGGTAGAGGAAAATGTTGGCATGACGGAAGACGACCCAGTCAACTTTCATCAAGCCATGCAAGATTCTCGTTCAGATAAGTGGATCGAAGCAATGAATGAGGAGTACAAGTCTATGCAAGACAATTCAGTTTGGGAACTTATCCCATTACCTGAAGGAAAGAAACCCATTGGTTGCAAATGGATTTTTAAAACCAAGCGGGATTCCAATGGTAATGTGGAGAGATATAAGGCACGTCTTGTAGCTAAGGGTTATACTCAAAAGGAAGGGATTGATTATAAAGAGACTTTCTCTCCGGTTTCATCGAAGGACTCTTTAAGAATAATCATGGCTCTTGTTGCTCACTTTAATTTGGAGCTTCATCAAATGGATGTAAAAACAGCTTTTCTCAATGGCGACATTGATGAGACGATCTATATGGTGCAGCCAGAAAACTTTGTGTTGGGAGACCCAAAGAATATGGTGTGCAAACTAAGAAAATCCATTTATGGGCTAAAACAAGCTTCTCGTCAATGGTACCATAAATTTCATCAAGTAATTCTCTCATTTGGTTTTGAGATGAATACAGTTGATGATTGTGTGTATCATAAGTTCAGTGGGAGCAGACATATTTTCCTGGTCTTGTATGTTGATGACATACTGCTTGCCACTAACGATATAGGCATGTTGCACGAAACTAAGAAATTTCTATCAAAGCATTTTGAGATGAAAGATCTTGGTGACGCCTCTTTTGTATTAGGAATTCAGATACACCGAGACAGATCTCGAGGTATTCTTGGATTGTCACAAAAGAGCTATATCGATAAGGTTCTCAAAAGGTTTGGGTTACAGGATTGCAAACCAGGGGACACCCCAGTTGCTAAGGGAGACAAGTTTAGTCTCAAACAGTGCCCTAAGGGAAGTTTGGAAATTCAAGAAATGCAAAAGATCCCTTATGCTTCAGCTGTAGGGAGTCTTATGTATGCCCAAGTATGTACGCGTCCAGACATAGCGTTCATAGTAGGGATTTTAGGCAGATATTTAAGCAATCCAGGTCTTGACCATTGGAAAGCAGCCAAGAGGGTCATGAGATATTTGAAGAGAACAAGAAACTACATGCTCACATATAGGAGGTCAGACCAGTTAGAGATCACTGGGTACTCTGACTCGGATTTTGCGGGATGCCAAGACAGCTTAAGATCAACTTCAGGCTATGTCTTTCTGTTAGCTGGTGGAGCAGTTTCTTGGCGTAGTGCCAAGCAAGGTCTTACTGCCTCATCAACCATGGCAGCAGAATTCGTAGCAATTCATGAGGCATCTGACCAGGGCATTTGGCTGAGAAATTTTGTCACAGGGCTGCAAATAGTTGAAGGGATTGAAAGACCACTCAAGTTGTATTGTGACAATAGATCAGCAGTCCTGTATTCTAACAATAATAGGAGCTCAACCAAGTCAAAGCACATTGACATTAAGTTCCTAGTTGTTAAAGAGAAGGTACAAAGTGGACAGATATCCATAGAACACTTAAGGACAAACTCCATGATTGCGGATCCACTCACTAAAGGTCTACCACCCAAGGTCTTTCATGAGCACACTGCTCACATGAGTGTGCTACAGCTTGAGGAATCTTGATTTTAGTGGGAGTTTCGTCCATTATGTAATTCATGTTCTATGTTTAATTGTAAAGTACAAATACATTGTATTTGGACTTTCTGATCAGAAATAAAGTTTAAAGTATTCAGTTTTTGGTTACTTTGTACATTTAAGTTATGGTATGATCTCATTCGATAAAGTAGGACCAGTTGAAAATTGACATGCATTGACCAACTTCATGTAATTTTCATGCTACACTTTTCATAATGGGTCTATGTCATTTAGTTGTGTCAGTACGGGTGATCATTGATGGGTTTAGTTATGCTTATTATGACGAAAGCCTCTTTGGTTCCATGTGCTGATATGATTAATGGACGGGACAATTTGGATTATACTCAAGGTAATTATAATGACATTTTTGACGTCATAAAGTCTAACACACTCCTAAGGATACATGTGTGACCAGTGGGAGATTGTAAGATTTATGGGTCACATATGTAATTAATTAATAAAGTGTGTTAGGGTCATTATATAATTAGCCAATAAACTAGGGGTCAAATAAAATATAATAGTTTATGGCTAAAGAGTATAATGGTTATGAAAATTAATAGTGTAGATACCAGGCAGTTTCTAATTTAATGAGGGGCTGAATTGGAAATACTGCAATTTGGGATATAACTAATAATAGTTATATATAGGGGTAATGGTCCCCAAGGCAAACACAACAAGACTATTCAGTTTCACAAACCCTAAGGAGAAAACTCTCTGGTTCTGGTTCTCTCTATCCCCATCAAGAGAGCAAGGTCTTAAGGGTGTTTTGTTGAGGAAGATCACCCAACCCATTGACTCTACCATCATCATCCCAGGATTTCATAAATGGCAATTCCCACAGGTACGCTTCCGCCTTTGGTTATTCATCATGTAATTGACATGGATTAATTGAGCATAAGGTTATAGGGATTGTATTCCTACACAATATTCCTCTATGAATTAGTTCCACTGAACAATATTAGCACAAGTCATTGTAAGGCTAACAGGTCTTTAATTTTCTCTAACATCTCAAAGGCTCTAGTATCAACAGTTATATTCTTAAGAACTATAAAAATCCACCACTAAATTCTCTACTAAATCAATTTTAGGTCTTTTTGTCGCGTCTAATTTGTTTGCAAAAAAAGGAGTTATCGCTAATTTTATTTTATTAAAAAGAAAAATTGGATAAAATCAAAAATGAAAGTCTTAGAACCAAAAATTCAAATTTAGGAATCAATTACGAGTAGGGAAAATATTATCACCCTACATCGTCCGTTAAAACGGCTACCATATAGTTAATTGTATACACATTAATTATTTATATTACCCCGAATAACCAAAAGAGAAAATATATTATTTACATTAACAAAAGAAAGAAAAATATTTTTTATTAATTTGATTTGACAAGGAGAATATCTTGTTCCTACATATCTCCATGTGCAGTAGAGAAATCAAAACATACCTAGTTTTTGGTATAAAATATTTGTGTTGATTAATTTTAATTTTAATTTCTTTTTTATGTGTGCGATAGTCGTGAGAGACTAATACCAAACGACACATTAAAAAACAACTAGGTGGTCCAACAATGAGCGAGATCGATATGAAGAAAGAAATAACAATTTTTTGTTTTTATTTTATCTTTTTTATTTATCTTATTTTTAGGTTTACATGAATGAGCAAAACCATAAATAAGTATTTGTGTGAGGTTTACAATTTTTTTCGCATAATTCTGATTGTTGAAGAATGTGTTTTCTTAATTCAATATTTTATTTTTATAATTAGAATATCAAAACGAATTTTGTCTAAATTATAACAATCATATATATACAAACAATAAACATGATAGTATTATAAAAAATTTATTGTAAATAGTCTTGCTATATGAACAAAGTTAACATGAAAACAATGAATAAAAATTAAGACATTGGTTCATAAAAGGGTTCCATGAAAAACAACAAAGATAATAAACAAAACAAAATTATTTTGCTAGTTTGTTTTTGTGAAATGAAATTGACATACAAAATTTGTAAGATTATTTTGCCTCCCTTTTAATTTGTCTTTGATTTTTTTAAAAAAAATTGTTAATTATGAAGAAAGTTGTGTAAGAATGACACAACAAAGAACCAATAGTGACTTTTTGGTAGGCAAATACAAGCACCTTTAAGCCGATTTCTATTTTCTAATCTCCTCTCCATTCCTCCCTGTTCCTTTTCTTGCCTTTTATTTTTTCAAGAGTTTCATAACACTCTTATTTATATTAATAAATTAGACTAAATGTCTACTATTATGACTAATTAAGTTGAATCCTCAAGTTTTATTATCTTTTAATTTTTTTTTCAAATTCCAAAAAATCATATTAAATAGCAATCATTCATATTTAATTTACTCCAAAAAAATCTCATATTAATTAATTTTATAGTTCATTTCGTTTTGTTATTTTTTATTAAATAAAAAAAGTTTTGAATTAATTTTTTATTATCAAAAAAGTAGTAAATAAAAAAAAAGTCTAAAATATTTCCCTTTTTATTAATAAGCTAATATCATACGAAACATTAAATAAAAATTATATTTTAAAATAAAAAAAATAAAAAGTTAGGATAAAAAATTTAAAATATATTTTTTATTAATTATTTGTGAATATTAAAAAAATACTAACAAAAAATAGGTGTCATGCTCCTCGTTAAAAGACTTTCTTTTATTTATGGTTGCTCGTCTCTCCTCAACCACTAACCATGTGCGAGAAGAAATTAATTTGGCTGTTTTGAGTGTTTATTTGGTTCTATGGTAGTAAAAATTAATTTTATAATGAGTTGAATATAAAATAGTTTATAGGCTAAATTATATTTGTGGTCTTTTAACTTAATTTCAGGTAACTTTTTTTTTTCCGACTTGATCCTTTATTTTAATTTTAAGTGACAATTTGATATTTTATGTTTTAAAATTTCAACAATGATATCCTTTTTTATACAAAAATTTAAAAAAAAAATTCAATCAAAATTCATAAAATTAATTATATTCTTCAATATAATACAAATTTCATCAAATTCGTAACGCAAATCTTCAAATAAACTCATATTTTCATATTTTATTTGATATTTTTAGGAATAAAAGACTAAATCGGGAAAAAAAAAAGATAAAGGACTAAAACGTTATCTGAAATTAAGTTAAGGGACCACAAATGTAATTTAGTCTAGTTTATATTTGGATAGATTAGTAAAAGTGAGTTGAAAATTAAATTTTAAAGTAAAAATTATGTTGACTCAAAAGTAATTTTTTTAATTAATTTTAAGATAAAATCGATTCTTGAGGCAAACATTAATTTTACTTGAGAACAATTAAACATATCAAAATCATTTCAAATGGATCGCAACATAAATATAAATTTAGCAAGTGTTTGCTTCCATGTCCAATAGTTACTAAACATGCGTTTATCTCTCAATCTCAATGCTACAAACAGTGGTTTCTCACATAAAATGACTTTGGATGCATGTTAAACCATTAAAACGCATATTAGTTTTTGCTCATGGAAATTGGCACTGGTTTATGGGCTCTTTTTGCTTACTTTTGTCAAGGATCTAGTTGGCTTATCTAACACGGATGGAAAATTCCCTAACACATCTTGTTTGGTCTATTTGTAACAATCTTTGTATTATTTATTGAATAAAGTTGTTTATCATAAAAATAAAAATAAAAAAAAGACTCTCTTAAATTATTTTTCAAATAAGTAATAGATTAAGCACTATCTTTACCGTGAAAGCCACCTATTTTTTTTCTTTTTAGTTAAATATTTCCTACTACATTAATGTCTATTTAAGTTACCATTTAATCCTCTTTAGAAGAAATTTTCATGAGTCAACATACCTTGACTGTAATTGAAGAAGCTTGATGACTCAGATTTATTTCATTTTAGATTATTGACGTTTGAACATCGCGGTAAAAAGGACCAATTGGTGCATTTGTTTGTTCTTATTAATTAACGTTAAACTGTTCTGACACATTAAACACGACAGCAAAATATTAGATCCAATGTACACAACTTTTACTCTAAACCATCTTTACTTAATTACTGTGTTATTATTTCTCTTTCCATAAGCTTACAGAACAAAAGTGACAACTAAAATAGTATGGTACTGCACAAGAATTGCTTACACTTTCGGTCTTGATGAAATAGTTAACTGCACTTTAATTCTTTTAGAATTAATTTAATGGTTAAACTCATATATCTTAAATATGAAGAATCTCAAATTCAAATTCAGATTTCAGCATATTAATGTTCTTATAACTACCCACTGAGTATTTATAGATAAATTATATTATTTTTTCATACAAATTTGACCTTTTTAATTTGCACCAATTCAATGTTAAAAGAGATTCTCTTACTACTAGAAAAAATTGAATAACGATAAAAATTTATTAGAGACAAAACATGATTTTTTTTTTGAAAAATAAAAATTGATTAAATAAAAAGAAGTTTTTCCTAGCACAATATATGCAAAGAAAAGACTAAAAGAGTTACAAAATTTATTTATATAGATAAACTATGAAAATCACCAATCAAACGATCTAAAAATATTACACATTTTGAAATGACGAAACAAGTAAACAATTTAAAAGATTTGTCCACCAACGAGAAAAAGCATAATAAAAATTCTTAGTTATCATTGCTTTAATCCACCACTAAGATGAAACTTTAATGCGATCTACAAAACACCTATCACTAACTATTCCTGGAGAGAAAATTGTGTTGTTGCGCTCCTTCCAAATCTCCCAAGTAGAAGCTAATCAAATCACTTGCAAGTAATTTTTTACTTCTCTATTTTGAAAAAGTAAATCACAAAAAATAATATTGGTCGTTGAATTAATCGTCTCTAATATTCCGCAATATAATTATAGATGAATTTTGCTTTTCTGTCTCTAAATTGAGTTTTCAAGAGTTATATTATTAAGAACTATAAAAGAGTTTCATTCAAAGCAAAGAAGCTAATCATCAAAACAATGATGATCACATTGATCAAAATGTTCGTGACGACTTCCAAGATGACGAGAGCGTTTATGATGTTGAGAATCTAAACATCAACAAAGGCGTTCATTTGATCTAGTCCACAATGACAATAACATTGAAAAGAAAGAAAAAAAAGTGATAAAACAAATATCTACACTTTGTACAAAGAAACTAAAAAAAATAGCGATATCAATGATTCACAAAATATGATAATTTGATCATTTATAGTAATTTTATAAGAGATAAAATAAAAGAAAGAAAAGAACAAATTCAATACATTTCAGAAAAAAATCTTAAACAAAAGATATGATATTGAAAAATCATTTCCATTAAGAATTATTAGAATTTATAATTTTAAAGTTATGTACGAATATTTTACCGTTTTATTTATAGAAAAAAATTGTATATGAATTTTCTTACTATTTTATGTAGATAAAAAAAATTGACTATTAAGAAGGTAGACAATTCTACTATTTAATATTTATTATTTCAAATTGAATTTAACAAGTTTGATAATATTTTACCTGTATATATCATACGGATATTTAAGTTTAGTATGCATACATGAATTTAAAGTTTAGACATGGAAATTGTCAAATTTAACTACTTAAAAATATCATTACATATTGTGTGTACATATAAAATTACCAAATACAAATATTTAGCACAGAACACGAGACGGTACCCTCAAAGAGATAAATGTGACAATTTACATGTCAATGTCTAAAGGCCACAGAGAAAAAAAGGAAGAAAATCATAGAAGTATAAAAGCAATATGCATCCAAAATTGGGGCTATGTACCTAGATTATGGGCTTGAGCTACAAAAGCTATAATAGTGCTTTTTTTTTACCAAAAAAACTTACAGTTTAGTTTATGTGTATTGATAGTTTAAAATTATTTTATATCAGTTAGTCACAACTATACAGTACAAAATATTTGTTTTTAATTGTTTTATATAAAAGTTCATATAGATAAAAAGTTTGTGATATTGAATTTTTTTTAACATTGACGACACATTTAAAATTAATTAAAAAATTAATAACGTTTTCTTATGTATGTATGCAACTATTCTTTTCCGGGAAAATATTAATAGGGCTAAAAAGGTTACATACAAAAACTATTAATAAGTATTACTTTTTTTCTTTAAATTTAATATATTTATAAATATTGTAAACATAAAAAATACTATTTAAAATTTGACTACAGTTGAATCATTTTCATTCAAAATTTATAACACTTCCCCTCTGATTTTCCAGCACCAAGCAGGTGCCATACTCTATACATCGTGTTACCACACAACAGAGTCATGTGTTTTTAGTATATAGTCGCTATCCGCTGGTATATTTTACCTACGGATTTTGTATTGTTGGTATACAGTTTAGAAAGAAAAATTACAATTGCTATACGTTTTGTTCTATCACTATAAACTTTAGTGACACCAACAAATAATTTGTTCTCGACATAGGTTGTATGATAATTTCATATCTTATTTTACATAATTATTCAAACTACAAAGTAAAAATACACTACAATAAATATATATTTAAAAATCAAAATGAAGTAAAAGTTTTTCATCATATATTAATTACTGAAAATTAATATAACGTCTTACAAATGTATCAAATTAACAATATAATAATTTTTTTTTCCATACTAACATATAATAGGCATAAAAATATATATTTTTTCTATACTAACTTAAAGTCTTATATATTGTTTTAAACAATTAACATCTTCAACAACAAATTAACTTTTAATATTCACCTACAAACAATATGAGGTATCAGTCAAATAACAATTGATATGTTTTTATCATCTATGTGGAATTATGTAGCTTCAAGGTGGTGTCCAAAGGCCTAACCTCTTCAAAGTTTTGTATCACAAACTCATAATATGGATTCTTGATGTTCAAAATTCATCATATGACATCTCAATTTATTAATACTTGCCAAGTCTCCCGGCACCAGAGAGTATATGCAACATATATAAATATCTTATTTGTCAACTAATTCAATTCATCTCTTGTAACTCATACAAATTAAAATGCAGAAGGAAGAAAAAACTTAGAGGATAACAAGTAAAAATACCCCAAATATACTTCCACATACAAATTGGTTTTGATAAATTAAGTGAATTGCATGTGATTAAACAGAAAAGCAACCGAAACAGAGTTATTACACATTATGTAGATAAATCCTTAGACCTAAGCAGCATATAAACATGTCCATGTTTGCTCCATTGTGATCACATAAATAAAAGCAAGTGGTAGATCAACAACAATCCCTAAATCACTAGAATTTAATGCAACCTAACTCTTCAAACCAAACACAACAAATCGGTCAAGTCTTCTTAATTACTTCCATTTTTCATGAATTTCAAACTCATTTAAATCTTGGAAAATAAAAGTATCACAAATTCAAATAAAATCCCAATTTCAACGGGCAGGATTTGATACCAGAGGAGAATTGGAGACTAGAATCCCAATAAAGTAAATGTTCAACTCTAATTTTAAATGTTTGTAATTGATACGAGAGGAGAGGAGAATTCTAGACAATTAATTGTCTTTTTCTTTTTCTATCATATTCGAATATTAAATCAATTGATTATATTATCAATTAAAAAAAATATTATGTGAAATTGGTAATGGACATTTGATAAGTAATTTTATATTCTAATGTGTTTAAAAAATAATTTTGAATAATATTTTAATAATTTTATTAAAATATTATTTTATATCTTAAAATGTCTCAAATTAAAATTTGTTTTAGGTATTTAAATATATTGAGTCAATTTTAAAAGATGGCAAAAATATATTTAAGTTTATTTTGTGTGTTCGTCTTAGTTTAAAGTGAATTTGGATTAGGAATAGTATAAATGTAGATTAAGAATTACATTTGAATCGTCTGATCAATATCAGTTGATTTAGATTTTAATATAAATTTAACCTTTTTTTTTTTAAATTTAAAATTTGAAATCTAAACTATTTGATTTTGATTTGATGGAGCAGTTTATATTATATGTAATTGCGAAATTAAGTTAAGTTGTGAGTGTTGTGAGTCTTGACAGTTGACATCGGTTTTGAAGGGTTGGTTGTGGAGCTTGTGGTGGTAATTAATCTATTCACAAGTATTAGTAATCAAAGACAAGTACGGCATGATCATTTCACATTGGGAAGCAAGAATATGTCGTTATCATTTGAATAAAATGTAGTAGCAGTGCTAATTTAATTGATAAAAATACAAAACCAAGAAATTGGATCTCATGTATCTATGTGACATTTGGGGGGTGAAAAGCCTTTGTTGTCTCTCCAAGAACCTTTGGTTTACAAACCAAACACAGTCCAATCTGTCCTACTATGACCACAAACACAATCAATTGCATTTACATCATCATCATCATCATCATCTCAAATATCAAATATCAAAACCAACCAACCAACTCAGATCCCAATTTCATGCAGGAATTACTTATAGATATAGAAACAGACAAGAGAGTGAAAGTTAGATTGTATCAGTAACCTTTTCCCTGTATTACTGGCACGTTGTAATTAAGGTGAAAGGGATTGGTGGAGAGATTCAAACAAAACATCAGAGAGATGAAATAAACCGCAAGTTTTTACCTTCCTTTATTTGTTTTTTGTGATTAAAACAGTGCTAGCATTGCAGCTTTTCTGTACTGCTCTGATCACAGTACTCCCTCTTTTTAAGCTTAAGGACTTTTCATTTTTTTTTTTTTTTTATATTGGTTTTCAATTCCCTTTGGAATTCATTTTCAACCATTTTTGTAAATGTGCTCACATATTCACTTTTACTTTGTTGTCTTCTCAATGTTTTTGTCCAACACAAGTAAGGTGAAACATGAGTTTGAGGTGATTGTAGCTGCATCATTAAAAAAGGAAAACAAAATACTTTTTTTGGTCCATGTGTGGAGTGGCCATAATTGTTGTACATGTGTAGAATTACTTTTGATATTTTTGGTTATTCTTAAAGAAGAATTTATTTTACCGATAAAATTGATTTTAACATAAAGTTTAAATTTTAAATGTAATTTTTATATTAAAATTTATTATTTAATTAACTTTTAAATAAATATATTTAAATATAAATTATTTTATTTTAAATTCATTTTTAATTAAAATCTACATTTTCAAAATCCATTTTTGTTACAACATAATCAGATAAACACTAAAAGAAGGTGACACTAATATTTAATTGAAGCTCCAAAATGCTTTTTAACTCAAATTTATAATGGCTCGCCTTAATTCTACAGTTTTCCCTTTGAAAGAATCTAATCTTTTATTAACGTAAATTTATACGTTAATAATATTCTAAAATGATATTTGAAATTGTAGGTCGTTAATTAAATTTATCATTAAAATTATTAGTTAATGGTTAATCAAGTTTGTCATGGATGAAAATGTATGAGTCAAGGCGAGTTGAACTTAGTTAAGTTCAATTTGACTCATTATAAATTTATTTGGTATGAAACTCAATTCGAGTTTGATATGAATTTTTTATTTTAACTTGAATTCAACTTAATTCAAGCTTGTAAACAGCTCAGTTCGTTCGTTAGTATTAACCGTTCAACACAAAATTTTGCCTAAAAAAATATTGCTATCACAAATATATTGTACAGTATATAGAAGAACAGTAAAATATATGATTTTATTTAAGTCTTTTATATATATATATATATATATATGGAATCATATCAAGTAAAAATGATAATTTTATGTGAGAATAAGATAGTAAGTTAAATTTGTTATTAAAATTACTAGTTAATGGGTAATCAGTGAATTAGTTTCGGCCATTAAATAAAATTGATGGTGAAGATTATATATAGGGATTATTCTCACTTGATATGACCTCTACATATAAGTATGTGTGCGTGCATGTTGTGTCATATAATCAATCAAATAAAATTGCATGATAGTGTATATAGCTCAAGCTCGACTTAGTTAGTTAATAAACTTAATTATCATTTTAATCTAAACTTATTTAGTTCATGAATCAAGATCAACAATTTAATTATCGAGTTGAATCTCAAAATATATTTGAGTTGACTTGGTGATTCATTGTTAATCCTAAATTTGTGTCTCATTTATAAAATACAATATACTACCTTTGACTTTATTTATAAATAAAAGTTAATCAAAGAAAATTAATATATCTGATTTAAAATTTTAAATCAAATACATTAATTTAAATTTTAAATCAGATGCATTAATTTTTTAACACAATTTTATTCATAAATAAGATCAAAGAGAAGACATTGACTATAATTAAATTAAGTTGATAATGTTGGAGATACATTTTAAATTAAGAAAATAATGTGATAGGAGGGATGCATTTAATAATAAATCAGGACATAACGATGACCTTGATTTATTATGTTATTATAATGTGAGAGAATTAAGTCCATACATTTTCTGCAATTGTAGTAACTAAATTGAGTAAATAGTTGAAAAGAAACGGTGGGATTCATAGGTGAGTGATCAAATATGGTCCCCTTTGAAGGTTGTTTGGGGGGCCAAACTGACATATGCCTTCTCCCCCTTTTTCAGGCCTTGTCCTTACTCTCACTATCACTCTCCTTCCTTCCCTCGCTAGCTTTTATATACATTAAAAACAAAACTTTTTTGCTCCCCAAAAGTGGAGTGTAAAGAGGAACAACCTCACCAAATTCAGTCTTTCTTAATCCTCACAGCTCTAGGGCCATTCCCCATTGTTTTGCATTAGAAAGATCATAAATATTATTATAAAATTATTATAAATTTACATACATTTTAATTTAAAAATATTGATATTTTATTGGTTACAGCTTCGAATAATGTCACACCTCATTACAATATTCATATAAATCAATTTGATTTTTTTATACTCAGGTAACTAATTTAGAATAAAATTTAAATAGATTTTTGCTATTTTTAAAATTTTGAAATTTTGTTTGAAATTCTCGTTAAAAAAAATTATATTTTTGAGTCTTTACAAATTTTTTCTTTAAGCAGTTTTAATTTCAATTAAATTAAAAAATATTTTTAATTATCCTTAAATTTTTAAATTTTTTAATAATTTTTTGTAAATACATTTAAAATATTATGAAAAGTTTATCCGTAAAAATATAGAACTTTTTACTAATTAAATATAAATTTTTCACATGTCATAAACTTAAGATAAAAGTAACGAAAATATAGATTTATAAATTTATTTTTAAATTTATTTTTTGTTGAAGAATTTTTTATAATGTTATAAAGATATGTATACAAAACTCATTCAAAAATATATGTCATCATTCTTGTATAAACTAAAAATATTTAGATAATAATTTTATAGGGATTAAAAATTATTAATTTTTTTCACATAAATAAAAAAAGAAATTCAAAATTTTCTAAGAACTAAAAAATTATTTATTCTTTTATTGAAAAGAATTATTTAACCCTATATTTTTGTAAGAAGAAAAATGGATATTTTAAGAAAAGGAATAGAGGTATTTAAATTCAAATAATGCAAAAGTTCTAAACTGAAAAGTGAAAACAATGCAAAAATATAAGAAGCTACCTAACGAGAGCATTCTAATGGGAGAATGTTTTATCAGAAAAATTTGGTACGGACCAATGCTTATTAGCCATGTTTATTTAAGATCAATAATTATGGTTGGGCATTAAGCAATAGTACATATTGAAGCGCTTTCTCTTTTTTCATTGTTTTTTTCTTCCTAAATTGTATTAAATAAGTATTATAAAAAATTAAAATATAATAATAAAGAGTTATTGATGAGACTCGTTTAATAAAAAATGTTAAAATATTAGATCGAAGAAATTAACCATTCATTAAATACTTAACTCACTTAAACAACGTTTTTAATGAAAATCTTAAACAATATTGTGTTTTTTTTAGAAAAATATAACATATATGATCCCCAACCGACTTGCAAAACTAAAAATGAAATGACTTTATATGATCCAAAAACCATTTTCAGGTTGAAATTTTAATATGTTTCACTACAACGTCAATATCAAGAATTCTATTATCCAAAAATACACTCATTTTTAAAGTTCCAAACTGTTACATAATTCAATGTCAAATCAAAACTATACATTTATGAATAATACCACCAACTCATTCTTTATATATATATATATATATTTTATTAATTAAAATTTACGTGAATTTTATTAAATTTATATGAAATCTGCAAGATTTAATATAATCTATATGAATTTTAACTATTCATAGACAATGTTTTATAAAATGTGTACCAAAGAGTATATTATTAATACTAATACCTTTATTTAGAAATAGAATTCCTTTGACACATCATGCATCGACAAAGTCAATATAATATTAGTGGTGATTGATTCTAAAAATGCATATTTTATTTTTATAACTTAAAATATTGAATTGAAATTTAAGTGTCTGACCTTGAAATTTTTTCTCTTTATGAGTCCACATTGATAAGTAGCTTGCTTTGTAATCAAATAACTCTAAACCTAGCTACTTAAACATGCATGCTACATGTACTATTGACCTCTCACTATCCTGTCACAACTTCCTTTGTGGTCCATCTCCATCCCATTACCAAACACAGATAAGTTATATACTTAAATGCCATACTAGCAACTTCAGTTGAAGGGGTGAAAGAAATAGATAGATATTATGGAGTGGAATTGCAACACAACACACTTTCTTCATCCACCAGACTCTTCCTTAAGCTTCCTCTACAACTACAACCAAACCTCATTTCAAGGTACAATCATAAGAACAAGATCTTCAAAACACTATAGCTAGTTACTCTTCTAAAGCATAATAACATTGCACGTTCTAAGCATCTAACTTCTAGCATGTAATTTTCAGTGTCCACACAACTTTAAGCCATTTTATGTCCCCACCCATATATAATATTGCTTTTTCTATATAGCTTACTCACTATATTCATTCAAAATCTACGAAGCACTCTCGTAATTGAAAATCCTTTCAATACAACACGATACTGATTATGATTTTAAATTGTGGTCGCAGTCAAATTACACCTACTTTTATTTTTTTTGTATTGTGGTTCTTACAATACGTTTTGTAAACATTGTAGTGTGAATTTATTTTTAATTAACATCAAATACTATATAGTTTATCAGTGATATTAAAATTCAAATATCTTCTTTCTTTTCTTTAAAATGTATCTTTACAAGGAAGATAATAGAAAGCAATTTTTGTGAGTACTATTGCAGTCATATTCCTAATGCAAACACGTGTAACTACATAAAATGGCATTTATTTTCTCAAATTATAATGAGTGTGAGTGATAGTTGAAAATACATATATAGTGTCCATTAGAGTGTTGAGGTGGTAATTAAATAAAAGATGATGTGTTTTTGTTAAGGAATGGAAGTGAAACAACAGGGGTCGACAGAGACAGTTCTAGAAATGGAAAAAATGATGAAGTACGGAAACCAAGACAAGAAAAAGCGATTAACGAGTGAACAATTGGAAACATTGGAGAGTAGTTTCCAAAAGGAGATAAAATTAGATCCTCAAAGGAAGATGAAGCTTTCAAAAGAGTTAGGATTGCAGCCTCGCCAAATTGCTGTTTGGTTCCAAAATAGGAGGTCAAGATGGAAGACCAAGAACCTTGAACAATTGTATGATTTACTTAAACACCAATTTGATGTCGTCTCTAAAGAAAAACAGCAGCTTCAAGATGAGGTAGGTTAATATTCCATTCTCATTTTCTTCTTTTTGTAATCCAAATGTGTATTTAAAGTTGACATTTTATTTTGTTTTGCTTAAATTGATTTAGTGCATCTTATAATTATATTGTTTAAACATCTTATTATGTTATAAAAGAGAGATAGAAATCTTTTGGGATAGCTTACTATAAAACAACTTAATACTCGTTAAAAAACTGTTTTTTCAGTTAATTTACATAAGCTTTCAAAGATAGTTTAGAAAAGTAATTTATAATTTATATAAAAGTAATTTAACTTTATTTTATCTTGTTGCAGATATAATTTATACATAAACACTTCAGTGTTTGTAGCTTAATATACATTTCTGTCACTTCATCCCTCAATTATATTAAACAAAAATAAGTAGTAGTTATTAATATTTTGTCTCATCAATTCCACTAAAATAAAAATTGTGTCAAAATATAATGTAATAGTATATTATAAAAATTGGTTTGGCTTGTTCAGGTAATGAAGTTGAAGGGTATGCTGAAAGAGCAAGGTTCTTCATCTTCTTGTGGTAAAACGCAAGTATCAGCAGTAGATTATCATTATAGAGAAATGTCTGGAGAAGAAACAGAGACAATAGAAAGCACATCAGAGGCAGCTCTATTTGGCTCCAACAGGGTGAGGGAAAAGATTCATCATCACTTGAACAATGCAGGGGGAAACTTTTGTTTCAATATGGAGAATAATTATAACATGAATAACACTGTTCCAGTTTTACCCTACTGGCCTGCTGTTCCTTATAACTATCGGTCCTAATTATATTATTAACTTAATCTGTTTTTAACAACAGCTTTATCTGAGTCAGATTAGTTTCCTTATGTGTTGTCCATACCTTTTTTCACTTAAAATACAATTATGTGCCTAACTGTAAGTTTTTTCATAAGTGTAAGTTGTTTCATAATTATCTACACAGATGAAATTGCAGTGTAATTGACACATCAAAACCGTCTAATTAAGATCGAAAATATTAAATTTTAAATTCAGAATTTAAAATATGGACCATTATGTGCCTAACTGCACTAAAGTTGTAGGAGGCAAACTGCAGTGAATTCTACACGGATGGCAGGCTACCAATCTGACACTGAAAAAAAACACATGCACTTTAACCTTCAGACATCTTTTATCTTTGTTATATATTTTTTATGGAACAAACTCATCATTTCAATGAAAATAAAGGGTGCAATACACGAGGATTAAAATCAAAAGCTTAGTGACTAACCAAAAATGCGATCACACTTGTTAGAGAATGAGAAACTCCAGAAAAAACTTCACCAAAAAATTTGGACTAAGATCTGAAGAGTAAAGAGTATATATACCCTACTTAAAAATATAGCTAAACTCAAAAAGATCCAATTCAATGATTCATTGTGTTTAAGAGCCTCCACCACTAGATGTAAATAAAGCTAAAAAAATCACACTTGGGAGGCCTGGATACCTTTCCTAACAATGAGGAAAATAGTGAACCACAAAGTATAAGCCATAACAAAATGACCCTATCATCTCCCAAGCAACAACCAAGAGTGGTAATTCCAAAACCTTGGACAAATGCAGTATCTACATTGCACATAAGTGTGCCACAGTTGGATGCTTCTCCCATGCTGCACTTCTCAATTCTGTATTGGGATTCCTATGCGGCCTGTGGTTATGTTTGACAGTAGCCCTTTCTACCTACACACTATGTTCTTTCCATAAAATACTTTGCACTGGTTCATAAATAATCATCATTCTTCCACAACTGAGTTTTACTGGCACACCCAACACTCCAAGCGAGCATCTCTGAGCACAACCACTACTGCTACACCAATCTACTGTTAACAACAAAGACAAGTTCGTGCATTACATTTGCTACATGTTGGCCTATTAAGAGTTCTATCACCATATAAATAACTACAACCACACCAATTCTCTTTCTATATCACTCCTATCCACTTCATTTTTTTTCCACCTCACTTTTTGCCCTCTTCTTTTTCTCTTTCTTCTCTCTCTCTCTCGGCCAAGGCAACCCCTCCCCCATTTTTTTTGTTTCTTTTTCTTTTTTTTTTCTCCTTACTTTTTCTCACTCCACAATACTTAAACCCTCAACTCTTAGAAGGAATTTAACATCCCCAAGAGCATAAAATTTCATACTCCTACAAATTCTCTTGGTTAGGATTTTCTGTTAGGATTTGTGCTCTAAAGAATGAGAAGGGTACCCATCTCTTGAGAGTTGTTTATTTAGACTCCTTGAAATAAATACACAACTCTAATGCTAGTATCAATATATAGTTTTAGTTAAAAATCTTATTTTGTGGTAAGAGTAAATTTAAATGATTTTTATGGTTTCTTAGAGTTAGCTAAACTTTAGAATAATTTTTCTAAAGTCTTGAGAATATTTTTTTTTACTCAAATTTGTCAGCTGAGGTCCTGCTACTCTGAGAGTTGTTGGAGAACAAACTTAGACAATTCTCCATAGTTGTGAGTTGACGACGATCATCGCCATATATTTTTACAATGCTATAATTATTATTTTACTTGTTTTCTATATTAAAGTGTTTATTGAAAATTTGGGGAACACAACTTTTGATTTTTTTTTCTCGATTTCATCCTTAATTATTTTTATTGTATTTGTTATGTGATATGTTTGTAGTTTGAATTGTTTATGAGTTATAAGCTTTGAAATATGTGTTGTGAAAATCGTTGTTATAATTGCGAAATCGTTAACGGCGGTAGGTGAATCTAATTACCTCGTTATGATTAGGAAGAGTTATCTGTTAGAAGGAGTAGCCCCTATGAGAAATGTCATATGTAGGAGGAGAAGGCTATAAACGAGATGTAAGCTCCCTAATTGATGTGTGATGATGCATTATGGGATCGAGAGAAGATGACTATTCGTTAGGTGGAGCCACCCCTAAGGGAAAGGCTAGACCACCCTAAGGAGGAAAATGCTATCAATGAGATGAAGTTGTCTCTTGGTTATCAAGAATTTGTATTTTTACTTGTTTGATTTTTATGATGATTTTAAGGTTATTCATTTTGATTTCGCTTTGCTGTTAATTGAATTTTTAATATTTCTATCTGAACAATTAAATTATAAGTTTAATAATTTTATTAGGTGTATAACATAATCCCTACTAGATTGTAAAACAATTATTCGTGTCTTTTTGTGTTTCTATTCTAGTTGATGGTGGTTGTTGTCTCCTCACTAAGTCTTTGTAACTTACCCCTTCATGTTGCTTATTTTTTTCAGATTCGTAGAAAGCTGAGTAGCAAGTTGTTAGTAGATTCAAGTTTCGATCACATTTGTTTTGGTAGGCCTTTTTGATCGAGGACCTTTTTTTTTGTAAAGTCTATAAAGTCATGATGTAATTTGCAGTTATTTCGAGTCTAGAAAGTCTTTTTGGGAAATGTATTAAACAATTAGATTATGCCATTTGGATTATGACTGAATTGAAAGTTAAACAGAAATTTTATAAATTTGGGAACGTTGAAGTTACAGAGGGTACTATGTCGAAATTTCAAAAAAAATTATATATTGTTTTGAAATGATTATTGAGGACTAATTAGTCGCTTAATAGTTAAGTTAGTTGGTAGGCTTGCCAAGCTATGAGTATAGCTTGTGCGCCGGTCACGGTGTTTAGTTTTAGGGTCGTCACAAAGTTGGTATCAGAGCTCGGTCGTAGGTCCTAATGGCTGCACACATAAGGTGATAATAGATTCTTGTTAGTAAATTGTGTACCCGAGAACAACTTACTTGTAAGGGCTATTAGCACTCTATAAGAGGCTCATTTGTTGTCTGAATCTGTGTTTAAATTCTTCATCATTATCTTTCCACATTTTCTTGTTGTCTTGTTCAATTTTTGATCAATGTTCTTTGATTAGGTTAGAATGCCACCCAAGACTAGGAATCCTACTATAAGGGAAATTGTTGATTAGTCAATTGCCCAAGCCCAAGGCGGTCTTCAACGAGGCCGTGTTTCAGTTTGTGCTTGAAATTGGCGTATAGCTAATTTCGGCGGACGTGGCTTGGATGCCGGTGTTGAGGTACCTAAGAAGAGGCGCGGAAATCCATCCATGGAAGAATTTGTTGCTGGTCTGCAAGGATTACAGCAGATTGTGCAACAGCTTGTTGGGGTTGTCGTCGGACAATAATAGGAGGGTGATCAAAGACATGAAAATCTCAATGGTCAACAAGAGTTAGACAAGTTGAGCACCAGACGACTATTGCAACGATGGGTATTAAAGTTACTTTACCAGACTTCATGAAGCTTAAACCCCCTACCTTTTAAGGGTCTAGCACAACTGAGGATCCACAACAATTCATTGATAGTCTAGAGCGGCTTTGGAGAGCATTGGATTGTTCTGAGGTAAGAGCCGTGAAATTGACATCCTTTCAGCTAATAGGTGTGGCCTGAGATTGGTTTTATATAGTGTCACGTGGTAGACAAGTGGGGTCACCTTTATTAGCATGGAGAGAGTTCTCTCAGTTGTTCATGGCTCGATTTCTTCCGGAGAGTGTTAGAGGTGGATTAACTCATGAGTTTGAGCGATTGGAGAAAACAGAGGGTATGACATTTTTAGAGTATAGTGCTCATTTTACACAACTCTCTAGACATGCTCCTTACCCTATCATTGAGGAGATTCGTGTTAAGAGATTCATCATAGGATTGAAGGATTACTTATTTAGATATGTGGTTGGGTCGAATTGTTCTACTTTTGTTGAGGTTTTGAATTTTTCCCTTCAGACTAAGCAACGACAGAAGGAAAAATGAGGCAATAGACAAGATTCACGGAAGAAACAAAGGGTTGAAGGATCTTACAGTAACTATTCGAATCGCGATGGTGGATCTATGTTTGGTTATCAAGGGCAACAAGGATTCATGTCTCAAAGAGGTGGTCATAGTGGGCAGTCTTTTGGGACAGTATAGAGTCGTTGATCAGATTCTGGAGCAGCATCACAATCCACTTTCCCTCATAGACATTCCGATGTTTCAGCTACACGATGTTCTATTTGTGGTAGGTTTCACTTTGGAAATTGTTCCAAAGATGGTAATGGTAAGGTGTGCTATAAATGTGGCCAAATAGGTCACATCTGGAGGGATTGTCCTGTAGACACGACATATCCATCCTCTAGTTAACATCATCACCAACAGCTTTGGCATCTTCTCAGGTCATTATGTATCTGTGCGACAAAGTAGAAATTCTTATGTCAAAGGTTCAAGAACATCTCAGTAGGGAGGTAGGGGATTTGGTGGTAGAGGTCAGGTTCGAGTATTTGCTTTGATTCTTCAGGATGCTCAAACATCCAATGCAGTAGTTACATGTATACTTTTTATTTGTTCGAGAGATGTTGGTGTTTTATTTGATCCTGGAGCTACTCATTCTTTTGTATCATCGTGGTTTGCTACTCAACTTGGTAAATGTTCATCTTCTTTAGAATAGACTTTAGTTGTAGCTACACCTATTGGAGGAAATTTACTTGCTAAGTTGGTGTATCATTTTTGTGATATGACTATTGAGGTCAAGGTGTTTCCAGTAGATTTAGTAGTTATTGACTTGATTGATTTTGACGTGATTTTGGGTATGAATTGGTTGGCTTTTCATCCTGATACTTTGGATTGTCATAACAAAGTGGTGAAATTTGAGATATCGGGACAATCAGTCTTCTCGTTACAAGGAACACATTGTTGGGTACCACATAACCAAATCTTAGCCTTGAGAGCTAGCAAGTTAATGAGAAGAGGTTGTCAAACGTACTTAGCCTTGGTATCACAAGTGGCTGAGGAGAAATTGGAAAAAATTCCAATAGCATGTGAATTTCCAGATGTTTTTCTTGAAGAACTTCCTAGGTTGCCACATGATAGGGAGATTGAGTTATCTATAAACTTAGTTCTTAACACTCATCCTATATCTATACCTCTTTATCGTATGTCCCCAGCAGAACTTAAGGAGTTAAGGGAACAACTTCAAGATCTTCTTAATAAGGGTTTTATTCGCGCAAGTTCTTCTCCTTGGGGAGCACCAATCTTATTGGTAATGAAGAAAAATGGATCCATGCGGCTATATATAGACTATAAACAGTTTGATAAAGTAATTGTGAAAAATAAATATATGTTACCCCGTATTGATGAGTTGTTTGACCAATTTCAAGGAGCTTAATGTTTTTCTAAGATTGATTTAAGATCGGGGTATCACCAGTTGAAGATTAAGGGGGATGTTATACGAAGACAGTTTTTTGCACGTGTTATGTACATTATGAATTCCTTGTTATGTCCTTTGGACTTACTAATGCCCCGACAGCTTTTATGAATTTGATGAATCGCGTTTTTAAATCATTCTTGGATCAATTCGTGATTGTGTTTATTGATGATATCCTTGTTTATTCTAAGAGTAAAGAAGAACATGAACGATATGAGGTTGGTTTTGCACACTTTAAAAGATAAATAATTATATGTCAAATTCTCTAAATGTGAGTTTTGGTTGGACAATGTGACATTTTTAGGTCATGTTGTGTCTAAGAATGTAATAAGTGTTGATCCAAGTAAGGTAGAAGCAGTGCAGAATTGGCCCAGAACTACCACAATAAAGGAGATTCAGAGTTTTCTTGGTTTAGCTGGCTATTATCGACATTTTGTGATGTGAAATCGCATCTTAGTCGACTATGTTTACCCTGTTGACTAGGTTTACCCTAAGAAAGTTGAGTTCCAATGGACTGATGCATGTGAGGAAAGCTTTCAAAAATTGAACGAGTACTTGACGTCATCACTTATTTTGGCATTACTCATTGGTGGTGAAAGTTATGCAGTTTATTGTGATGCTTCTAGAGTTGGTCTCAGTTGTGTACTTATGCAACAAGTTAAGGTTATTGCATATGCATCTAGACAACTCAAGAGACATGAGGTAAACTATCCCACACATGATTTGGAAATGGCTGCAATGATTTTCGCTCTTAAAATTTGGAGATGTTATCTATATGGTGAAACTTGTGACATTTATATCGATCATAAAAGTCTTAAGTATATATTTCAATAGCGAGATTTAAATTTAAGAGAAATAAGGTGAATGGAACTCTTGAAAGATTATGATTGCATAATCTTATACCACCCAGAGAAGGCAAATGTTGTTGTAGATGCTTTGAGTAGGAAATCCATGGGCAGTCTCGCTTATATAACGAGTAAAAAGGCCAATAGTTAAATAATTTCAAGAAGTTGTTGAAAGCGGAATTCAATTTGAACTTGGCCATTCGAGGTTATTTTTTATCCACATACAAATTCGTCCAATCATAGTTGATGATTTCAAGGAAGCTTAAAGTCAAGACTCATACTTGGTGAATATGGTAAATAATATCAGAATGGTAAAATTTCAGACTTTTCGGTTGATTATAATGGTGTGCTGAGGTTGAAGTCTCGATTGGGTGTTCCAAATGTCGGTGGCTTGAGAAAGAAAATTTTAGAGGAGGCTCATCATTCTTCTGATACTATTCACCCAAGTTCTAATAAGATGTGTCAAGACTTGATAGAGTTGTATTGGTGGGAAGGGATGAAGAGAGATATAACAGATTTTGTCTCTTTAGTGCTTAGTGTGTCAACAAGTAAACGTTGAACACCAAAAGTCTGTGGGGTTACTTTAACATGTTGAAATACTTGAATGAAAGTGGGAAGGCATTGCTATGGATTTTGTCACAGGATTACCACGAACCCAAAAAGGGCTATAACTCGGTGTGGGAGATTATAGATAAGTTAACTAAATCTGCATATTTCTTGCCTTTGAAGACTACTTATACTGCATCTCCATATGCTAAACTTTATTTATATGAAATTGTCTCTTTGCATGGTGTAATGGTGTTTATTATTTCTGACCGTGGGGCCCAATTTACTTCTCAATTTTAGAAGTCGTTCCAAACTTCATTAGGAACTCGTTTGAAGCATAGCACGACTTTTCATCATCAAACAGATGGTTGGTCTGAAAGTACTATACAAATATTAGAAGATATGTTTTGTGCTTGTGTTATGGATCTTTGAGGTAGTTGGGATCAACATTTGTCCTTGATGGAATTTGCATACAATAATAGTTATCAATCTAGTATTCAAATGGCTTCATTTGAAGATGTGTACGGAAGGCGGTGTAGGTCACCGATTAGATGGCTTGAATTTGGAGAAGCTAAACTAGTCGGTCCAGAGTTGATTCAAGATATCATTGAAAAGGTTAAATTGATTCGGGGTCGCTTAGTGACAACTTAGAGTAGACAAAAATCTTATTCCGATAAGAGACGTCGTCCCTTAGAGTTTTCAGTGGGAGAACATGTATTCCTACGAGTTTCACCAATGAAAGGAGTTTTGCGGTTTTGTAAAAAGGGGAAACTAAGTCCAAGGTTCATTGGATCATTTGAAGTTCTAGAGAGAGTTGGACCAATAGTGTATCGCTTGGCACTTCCATCGGATCTCTCTGAAGTTCATCCGATCTTTCATATTTCGATGCTTCGGAAGTATCTTCATAACCCTATTCATGTGATTAATCATGAAGATGTGCAGTTAGATGAAAGTCTATCATACGTTGAGCATCTGATAGCTATATTAGATCGCCAAGTGAGACGTTATGCTCAAAAGATATTGTTTCAGAAAA
Organism: Cicer arietinum; assembly: GCF_000331145.2. Lineage (NCBI taxonomy): Eukaryota > Viridiplantae > Streptophyta > Magnoliopsida > Fabales > Fabaceae > Cicer > Cicer arietinum. The sequence continues at coordinate 23,300,264 of NC_021163.2, read as the reverse complement.
ATTCTTTGGTGTGGTCCATCCAGTAAAGAAACTTCTTGGGAACCCGAGGAAGTCATTCGTGCAAATTACTCACACTTATATTGAAACTCAAGGTCAATAGTATTTAATAAATAAATAAAAATTCAAATAAATTCGATGACGAATTTTTATAAGGGGAAGAGATTGACACACCCCGTGTCATTTAAAAAAATAAACAATAATAATAATTAATAATAATAATAATAATAATAATAATAATAATAATAATAATAATAATAA
>NC_021163.2:23283506-23299506 GCF_000331145.2 Cicer arietinum | reverse complement strand
GTTAGATTTTTTTTCTTCAGCTTAAAAGAATTAAATAAAACAATTTCGGGCATTATACATTTTTGCAATACAAGAAGCAAGTTATTCATGAGTCACAACACCGATTTTTGGGTCCCTGTCAACATTTATTCTGAATGATTTGAAACTAATTTTCATTCGGAGTAGCTATATGATATTTAAACACTACAAAACCAAATAACCCATTATCAATTTCCACCAATTTTGGGGGCTACTCTAGTAAGAGAATCCCCAATCGGTCAGATAATCAGATACAAATGATTCCCAAGCATGTACTGACAATTTTAAAAGCAATCGCAAATGGAACTTAAATTTGTCGACGGTAAATTCTACTCAATAAATAGGTCAGCTTCCAACAAAAGTATGATAGGACCATAACATACAAAGGATTGATAAAGCAACTAAAATATCAATGCAAAAGTTTGAAAACAGTTCTATTCAAGTGCAAACCAAAAATGGAACAACACTAAAGGTTTCAGCGCTTTCCACCTCCACCACCAAGCTTAGGACCTTTGGATGCAGCACCCTTGGAAACATTGGCTTTTCCAGACTTTTGTGCTTTGGCCTGAACTTCTGCCTTCTTAGCCTTCTTCTCATCCTTTGATTTCTTGACCCTCTCTTTAATTTCACTGCAAAAATGATAATGATTTCAGATGGTGAGAAATGATAGCCATATTTATAAGCAAAACAAGTACATATATGAGTTATGCGCAGAGATGGTGTTCTTAATGACAATCGTAATTTCCTCCAAGTAATAAATAAAAGAGAAAACATACCGAAGAGCAGCTTCTCTGGCAGCATCTCGAACCTCTGGCTTCTCTGATCTTTTCTTCTGAATAACTTCCAAAGTAGCACCAACAATAGACCTAGAGTATGGCTTTTTGGTAGCTCTACGCCTCTTTTTCACAGTTTCTTGGGCAGCATCCTGCAAATCACAAGTACACAAATAAAAATCAGCATAAATGCAATCAGGAAAGCGAAACAGTAACATGTTTAGATGCGTGATAGCTAATCCTAATTTAATATCAGAAAGATAAATTCACAGCTGTAAGGAGTAACAAAATGTATCGTTATAATCTATGATTTGATAATGATATTTTCTGTGACATACAATTATGCAGTGTATTTTATGTATTAACATTCACCTTCTTATGTTGCTTCCTGTACATGGCAGTCCATGTGAGCTTGGAAGGCTTCAACTTGTTGTGGAAATAATGTTTGCATTTCGAATTGACAAACAGGAACACCTGATAAATAAACCAACAAACATAAATCTTCACATAAGCAACCATATCAAAAAGACAACATAGCAAACATTACATTCAAAGCCCAATAAATTAACTTCAAAATCTGCCTTTTGCCATACCTGAGAATCACCACGAATAAATCGGATTCCTCTCCCAGGGTAGATCTTCGCCCCACTGAAACGGCACAGTTCGGTCCTAACACACCAATATCAAATACACATGAGCACATTTGTTGCGAGCGGATATTCAGTCATAAAATATCATTAATTCTAAAAGCGAGCAGATATTCAGTCATAAAATATCATTAATTCTAAAAACAATGTATGATTTACATCTACTTCATGTGAGGAACTTATACTAAATTGGAGTTTTTTCTGGTTCTAAATTTTAATCACATTTCAACCAATAACACATACGTCAACAAAAATCTCAAAACAGAAAACACAATCTGATTAGAGCAAAATAATCCATTTGCAATATGATATTAACCCAGAAAATAACCAGACTCTATAGTTTCGACGGCCAAATTCGCAAATCCATAAACGAAAACAACATTTAACAACAAAAAAACATGCATATAATCAAAACATTTGTTTCAATAAAACATGTAGGCGATATATGAGGATTTGGTAAAACAACTTAGATCCTGATTTCAGAGGAAAAACATACTTGAGAACCATGGTTGCGGTTGCTTCGGTGGTTGCTGCGGTTGAATTTTGATCCCTTTTGTGCCAAAAACCCTAGAACACAAATGCTCTTTGATTTCGATATGTATACCCTGAAATCTTAATAAATAGCCTTTGCCAATTGCAAAACTACAAAAATGACACTGCATATTAGTTGGCCCGTTTCAAATAGTTAAGTCCACAGCCCAAAATAAATAGGCCCACAGGAAGCGTCCTGCCTCTCACTTCACGTTGGATTTTGTGTCTCTCAATTGGACTTATACCCTAGAAAATATTAAAAATTTAAAGTTGATCCTTTAATTTTTATTAAATTAATAATAAAAAAAATTATTTTAAAATCTCACCCCTCTTCCAAATTTTCGATAAGTAAATTTTTTCTCTCAAATATTCGGTACGGAATTTATAACTATCGAAAATTTCCTCTTTACAATTTTGGTGGTTATATTTGTTTACCGAAAATTTCAAGACACAAAACTTCTGATACATTATTTATACTATTGGAAATTTTGTGCCTTGAAATTTTTAGTAGTTAATTTTACTCAACCAGAAATTTCAAAATTGAAATTTGTAGTACGTATTATTATTATTATTTTTAACTTTATTTTTATTTTTTATTTTTTATTTTTATTTTTTTAACTTTTTTTTTTAGTATTTTATTGCTCAAACTCAAGCTGAATATTATAACCCCCTGGTTGTTGCATCTCTTCGTTCCTCTTTCTCCTTTTCTCAATGACATCTCTCTTATTAGATTGTGTAAGAGGTCAAACTTGAAAATGTTCAACGGTGTTTTCGCTCATCTGGTCCTCACTGAAAATAAAATGATTAGAAATAAATAAATAAATAAATAAATAAATAAAAAACAAAACAAAAATTGTACCGAAAATTTCAGGAAGAAATGAAATTTCCGAAAATTTTGTTCTTGAAAATTCTGGTAAGAAATTTTATAAGAAAAAAATTTACTTGTTTTTTTACCGTAAGATCAAGGGTATTTTAATAAGTTTAAGCATATTTTTTTAAAATGGGGGTACGAAATCCAACTCTCCACTTCACATAATCACATATGTGTGATTGGGCCTTTTGTGTATAAAGTTTGAGAAAAAATTACCCATACTTCTATTTCATCCTTATACCCTTACAATTATTCAAAAATACCAAATTTATCCTTTTATCTTATAAGATTTTTACATTCACTTTTTACCTTTTCTTTCAACATTTTTGAAATCACCTCCGACAAAGGTTCTCGAAAAGAAAAATATATTTTAAATTTTTAAAAATTTATCGATAAATTTAAATTAAATTTATCAGAATTCAAAATGTGAATCCTTATATTTTGAATAATTTTATTGGAGATGAAAAAGATATTGGTAGACTAGAGATAAGTTACCAGTTTATAAATTAATACTAAAAAATTCTCCTCAAGTTTACCAATTCTTTTTTTGTATTTTTTTGTCTTCTAATAATTGTTTGTGTCATAAATATGAAGATTCCTCAATTATGTGATATACAACAAATTTGTGTAGATACTAATTATGAATTTCACGATTGGTCAAATGTTGGATTCACAAGAAGTTGTATGACACTAGGTTGGGGAGGTTAGTATTAGAGTTAAGTTGATTGTTATTGTTATCAGACCAAATAAAGAGACAAGAAAGAGATTAACGAATTCAAATTTATTTATGGGTTGTGACAATGGTGGAAACTATAAGCAGAATGATAATTCAACACAAAGTGTTATTAAAAATATGGTTATCCATTCAAGACTAATTCAATATCACTCAAATATGTATTGAGATCAATATTTGAGGTAATTTGTGAACTTCACAGCCACAAATTACCTATTATCTTAGAGAGTCACATATTTATAAGACGTCCAAATGTAGATGATCGAAAATATGATGATTTGAGTGATCGTCGTGTTGTTCCAAGAAATACACTTCAATCATTTCAAGTCCAAGACAAGGCCCATGTCATTCAGATCATCCCCAAATATATAAGGAGATGAGTATGCATCAAATAGAAGAGAAATGTCTTAAAATAGAGATACAATAGTTGATGAAGTTGATAAAATATTAGAATGATATTCATTGGAGTAGAAGATATTTTTCCAATGTGATGAAATAGATATTTTGGGTGCATCTAGAAATCGTGAAATTTATTGAATTTGTTTTCGATTGTGTTGGTTATAGACAACATGTACAAAACAAACAAATACAAACTGCCATTTTTCAAAATGAGTGGTACGATGTCAATAAAGTTGACATTTGTTGATACATTTACTTACATAGAGTATGAACACATGAAAAAAAATTGTTGGACATTAGAGAAGTTAATTAAGAGAATTGTTTATTACCTGAGATTGTTCTAAACAAAGACCTAACTTTGATGAAAACAATTGAAGTGGTATATCCAAAGGTTGTTAACTTGCTTTGTTGGTTTCATATTAACAAAAATGTTATTGTAAAATGCAAGCAACGTATCTTGAAAAACATGCAAAAGTCAACGATTGGATTATATAAATATATTGTATGGTCGACTAACGAGATGGAATATGGGTAGTGGTTGCAACTATTTGAGCAAACATGATATAAAACTTTCATGTATCCTCCGAGATGTTTCGTGTTATGCCATGTGTCCATCTCTATTTGTACAATACAACCAAAGTAGTATTTTCCCAGCAATACCTACCGCACTCTGACAAATTACTAAGCAACGAGAGATATCTGACAACTACAAGAATGTGACTTTTGTTTGCCAAAATCGATTACCTTTTCAAGTGGAGTGTGTATGCTCTAGCAGCGACATCAAACCTCTGAACACCAGAGTGCCTCACAAACAACATATGCAACCACTCCAACCTAAAATGAACACCTTTAGACCTTTCCTCCTCAAGTAAAGTTTCCTTAATAATCATCCCAATAGCTGCACCATAAGAATACATGAAGTAGTCACATCTATATTTGTAGACGACATGTAGAAATTACCATTAATCGACAGGTGAAGTATGTTCACCACATCATTTAGTGTAATCGTCATTTCACCAAATGACACATGAAATGACGATGTCTTAGCGTGCCACCTCTCTATAAATGATAATATGAGCTTGTTGTCGATCATATTTAGATTGTCCCCTTGAAGTGCGACTAAGCCAAAACGTTTCACCCAACCCTGTGACACTGTAAGTAAGGGGTAAAATTTATCAACTTTTTACCACGGGCCACCAACCTTAACATTGGGTGCTTTGCATAAATTTAAATCAAACAAATAAAATAAAAAATAATAAAGAGTTAAAACTAATAAAAACTAGCTACTTACGTGTTATCTCTTTGTATCACACTCAACAAGTCACATGATCATTATACACCTTTAGAACAAATGTATCATATGGTTCTTCAAGAAAACATATTCTCCTAATTTTTTTTTCTTCATGTTAACTGAAAAAATGGAAATTTGACTCACTTTTCCCCAAAAATAAAATTAAGAGTTAAATGAGAAAAAGTGAAAAATTGTAATTTTGTGGTTAATATATGAGTATAAAATTAAAAGTTCATCAAATCTGTTGTAGTATAAGTATAAATATTGGAGTAAAAAAAAATTTCAAAATTTGATAATTAGGAGTTTTCCTGTACGTGACTCCATTTTTTTATGAGGAAAATGGGCCTAAGCCCCATTCATGTTACTCATTCTAAATTGTGATATTGAATCTAAATCTTTATCTCATAAAAAATATAAAAGAATCTATATCTTTATTTTTGTAACACTCATATCTTGTTTGATTTAGGAAAAAGAGTGAGAAGAGATAAATGTAAAAAAAAGTAGAATAAAAAAGTAATAGAAAGTTAAATGACTTTTTAATTAGTTGCAACAAAGAAAGTGAATGAATAGAAAGATAAAAAATATTTTTTTTCTATTGTATGATTGGATTCAAAGATAGAAGAAAACAGGTAGGTATATTTGTTAAATCACAGAAATACTCTTAAATAAAAATAAAAATTGATAAGAAAAGTAAAAAATAAAATACATTTCAATTAGTAAAAAGTAAACATTCAATTATAATGTAAGATAAATATAAAATATAGTAATAAATAAAATAATATTTTTGAGTATATAAAAAAATTGTAATTACTACTCAAACTCACACACAAGTGCTTTCTATTTTGAAATGGGATAAAAACTCTATTACTAAGACTTAAAAATAAAATAAAATAATATTTATTGATTACTCAAAATAAAATAAAATAAACCTAACGTGAATGTTAGAAAAACTAAAAGTGCACGCATAATGTAATCTCTATTAGCGCTTTTAGGAGTGTAAGATGAATATGAAAATCTAATTCAAAGTAATGAATTTAGTTTTAGTTTTCTTCTCAAAGTTACATAAAAAAAAAGTCATGTATTAATAAATTTATTTTCATCAAATATAATTTTCCAAAATGAATAAAATAATTATGCATCCATAATAATAAAACAGTTTTACATAATTGACTAATCGGATCCAATTATTTTATGTAGATATAGATTATAATCATTTTTAAAAAACAACAATAACATACTTAATTTTCATTATAAAATTATTTATGGTCTTTTGTATCTTACGGAATAAAATTTAATCATTTAACTTAACCCAAAATTAACGTGACCCCAAATTTAAAAAAGTATGACACAATTATTTATAAGTTTTATAACTTATGGTTGTTTAAGATATCATGTAAATCCACTAAAGAGGATTACCTCTCGCAATTTTTTTTTTTCCATAGATAGAATCTCTAAGTTGATAATAATAATAATAATAATAACAATAACAATAATACTAATAATAATAATGGGTGCACATAGTGTTGTGAGTGCTCAATCATGACGATGAAGGATCAAAGAAAACGAGTTAATTTTTGATGAAGACGACACCTTACTGAATTAAATTAACCAGCAACGGAAAGGAAAGGAAAGGAACTTCCTCAAAATTTGTAATAACGAAAACCCCATTCTCATTCTCACTCTCTCACTTCTAATTGTTGCCTCTAAAATGGGTGACAACCGCGAAGACAACAACACCGAAAGCAGCGATTTCACCTCCGAAGACGAAGGAACCGAAGATTACCGACGCGGTGGCTACCACGCCGTCAGAATCGGCGACACCTTCAACGCAGGTCGCTATGTCGTTCAGACCAAACTCGGTTGGGGCCATTTCTCCACTGTCTGGCTCGCTTGGGACACTCATCATTCTGTTCGTCAATCTTCCCCTCTCTAAATCTTCTCCTTTTCTTATCTGTGAAATTAATAACCACTTTTTTATTTTTATTTTTAATGATTTTATCTTTTGCCCCAAATTTTTTATTTGCATTCGCTGTTCCATTTTCAGATTGGGGCTTCTAAGCTCTTATTAACCATACAAGGATAAAAAGTTTTTTTATTTTACCTTTTTTCTTGAGCAATTAAGTTCAACTACATGCTAGGAATTGAGCAAATAATACTTTGAATTTTAGGGATTGAGCAATCATTTAGTTATTTGGTTTATAATCTAAGAAGAAAAGAATATAGAATACTTCGAAATTTAGGGATTAAGTAACCATTTAGCTAAAATTGGCACAGTTTTTATTTTATTTTTTTATTTTTGTTGTTGTTGGCCATAGTGATTTTATTTGACATGTTTTTTCACATTATTAATTTGTCTTTGCTTTTTTATGTGTGGAGATCTGCAGAGATATGTGGCTTTGAAAGTTCAAAAGAGTGCTCAGCATTACACCGAGGCTGCTTTGGATGAGATAACAATTTTGCAACAGATTGCTGAGGGAGACACTGACGATAAAAAATGTGTGGTCAAGCTTTTAGACCATTTCAAGCATTCTGGTCCGAATGGCCAGCATGTGTGTATGGTTTTTGAGTATCTTGGGGATAACCTCTTAACTCTTATTAAGTATACTGATTATCGCGGAATGCCTATCAACATGGTTAAAGAGATATGCTTTCATATTCTTGTTGGATTGGATTATTTACATAAGCAGCTTTCTATCATACATACTGACTTGAAACCCGAAAATATCCTCCTCTTGTCGACGATAGATCCGTCTAAGGATCCTAGAAAGTCTGGTGCTCCTCTTATTCTTCCTAATAGTAAAGACAAGACGGTTTTGGAGTCAATGGTTGGAAAAGACACAAAGAATTCAAATGGGGATTTGATTAAGAATCATAAGAAAAAGATTAAGAGAAAAGCTAAGCAAGCAGCTCATGGATGTGCTAAGAAGGAAGCATCGGAAGGGGTTAATGGTAATCCTGAAACCTCTGTTTCTGTGGAATCATCTCCAAATGCAAGTTTTGCAAGAGAGCAAGCTTCTAGTTCTGCCGGCACTAGTAGGTTATCGGATGCTGATGGAACGAGGTCAAAAGAACAGGGCAACAGAAGAGGAAGCCGCACAGTGAGACAGAAACTGCTGGCCTCGGCTGATCTCAAGTGCAAGTTAGTCGACTTTGGTAATGCTTGCTGGACGTATAAACAGTTTACAAATGATATCCAGACAAGACAATATCGATGCCCAGAGGTTATACTTGGATCAAAATATTCTACATCTGCGGATCTTTGGTCATTTGCTTGCATATGTTTCGAGCTTGCAACTGGAGACGTGTTGTTTGATCCTCACAGTGGTGACAACTTTGATAGAGATGAGGTATGTATGTTTTTTTATTTTATTTTACATATTTATGTGTTCTATCTGTTTACTATAACTCTGCATAGCTAAAATTTTAGGTTTTATGGTCCTTGAATTTTCCAAAAGAATGTTAGGAATTAATGAAATTATAATGTATTGGAGACTTCAACTCTTAGCTGTTATGATAATCAAGCCACACAACACGGAATGAAAAGTATGTTACTCTTCATATTTATGTAACATCCGAGCTCGTATTCTGTGTTAACTTTTTCACTTTTTCTTGTTTATATGGCGGGGAACTGTTGTGGAGGTGATTTGTGTGTTACATGTGATTAGAGGTGACCATGAAACGAGTAAAAACTTTCTATAACCACCCAACCCTAATATTCTAGTGGGTCAAATTTGTAGACCAAACCCAAACTATAAACATGAAAAAATATGAATGATATAGGGTTAATTAAGACTAAGTCTAAGTAGGATGAGATCGAGATGACCCAAAGTGTAAGCTAAATAAAAATCATAGGATGATCACATGTCAATGCTCAAAAGAAAATAGTTCAAAGAAAGACTGAATATATAGTATATATTAGAACTTCTTTCTGAATTGGCTCCTTTCACTCTATTGTAATTTTATGATATTGCTAAGAAAAAATAATAAATATGCGACTTTGTGTATAAAACATGCTTTCAAATAAATGAAAATACAAAATAATTTTAAAATTACAATTTTCAAGGTATGGAACAGATTGGGTAACCTGAAGATTAACCCATAATCGTCCCTAACCTGATGTTGGCCTACAAAACTGAGACTCTACTTTGTCCTTATTTTATTGTGGGACATGGTCAATTCCAAATGATAGGAAAATTGAGATAGGAAAATTGAGACTCTACTCACCCCTACATGTGATAGGAAAATTCCACTCTAGCTTAAAGGAGATTTTGTTGCATAACTAAAAGACCTACAATGTTTAATATAATTCAATGTAGGACCAAAAAAGCCTTCCTTTGATATTTCAGAACAATCAACCAAAACTAAACCAGTCTTCTTTCCCAGACCTTTGTCCCATCATTCTCATGTAAATGGATTTATTGAAAATTTGGTTTCCTGATCTGATTGGATAAGACTTGGAAGTTATTGATGGCCATCACTATCTTGAAACCCTAACTTTGTTATCTTCCTTCTTTAGTTTAACAGGGTAATGGCGGTAATCTTCTACATGTAGAATTGAATTCATTAGTTCATGTGTTGAATCTTGATTATTTCAGAGCTCGTACTTCCAATTTTCTGGTTTTGAATGCTAATATGTCAAGCATCACGGGCCCTCATAGTAGGAGTAATCTGATTCCCCAGTATTTTGTTACAAAGTCTTGCATTGAAATCGACCCTTGCACACCAGCAAGGAGCACAATAAGCAGTACACAAAACTCGGAATTGGATCATCTATAGCTGTTGCACGGTGCATCAAATGTGGGAGCTGTTTGATCTAGTGAGAGAAAATTTCTCTCTCTAGATCTAACCGTCCCCACAGCTGCTGCACCGTGCAACAGCCGTAGAGGATTCATTTCCACAAAACTCAGCTCTTTCTTAAAAGTATGGTTTTGCTTAGGCCTTTTGGGATCAAAGCCCGAGGCAAACTTCTAATACCAATTTCCCCTTTATAACAATTTCAAGACAGGTTGAAACATTGACAGAGAGAGTCAAGCTTTGTAGCTACCTTATCAATTATTGTCATTAGAAGAGGGTAAAATATATGAGGTCACACCCACTTATAAAGGTATCACTTGTTTTTCATCCCCTAAACACCAGCAAGGAGTACAAAAGCCCCACACAAAACTCAGCTCTTTTGTTGATGTGTGACCATGTTGATTCTTTTGTTATGTTAGTTCTATTTTTAATACTGTCATTTTTAAATAATTTTTACTAGCATTTGTGCTTTGGTTCTGGTGTTTATGTTTGATGTAAGTGTACTCTATCCTTAATTTATCTCAGGACCACTTAGCATTAATGATGGAACTTCTTGGAATGATGCCGCGTAAGGTAATGAATTTCTTCTACCCGTTTCTTTGCAGTTACAGTCATTAGTTCGCAGTTAACTTGTGTCTGGATTATAATTCTCAGATTGCACTAGGGGGGCGTTATTCCCGGGATTTCTTCAATAGATATGGTGATTTGAGACATATCCGTCGGTTGCGATTCTGGCCATTGAACAAAGTGCTCATGGAGAAATATGATTTTAGCGAGAAAGATGCAAATGACATGAGTGACTTTTTGGTTTCTATCCTTGACTTTGTTCCTGAGAAACGGCCTACAGCTGGTCAGTGCCTGCTACATCCATGGATGAATGCAGGTCCACGTCTTTTGGAGCCATCGGTGCCTTCTTCTAATCACAACCCTGTCGCTAAAACTGCAACTTCTGAGGAGAATAATAAGGACATAGATGAAAGGGAGGCCATGGAAGCTGGAATAGGAAATATCGTCATCAATTCAGATTCTAAACCACTCATGCATTCTCCATCCAAGAAAGCATTCCAAGGTAGCCGCAAGTAGTTCATCTTGATAAAGCTCTTTCCTGTGATACTGCGTTTATGTTCTGCACTTGCCCGATGATGTCCGTGTGAATTGTTTTTGGGGGCATGTTCTCGGAACTGCTGGATTGAGGTGCCATTTTGTTCCTTCAAGTCGGCCAACAACACCATAAGGATACTCCATGAGCTCTTGCTATTAAGAATGTCATTATGATATATCATGTTCCTTGTTTCTTCTCTCATGCTTATGATATAGGTCAAAGATTATGATGATGGCATTTGTTCCTTGTTACCATTGGACTTGTTTGTGAACAATTGTTCATTGTCTTGTATGTACACTTGTGCCGAATGATATTCTTCTTGATTTATGAAAACATGACTGACATGCTCCGAGCCATTCTATTTTCATCAATTTATGGAACTGGTCTATTTATTTTAAAGTTCAATAGTTTTGGTCATTCTTTTAGATTTTTAAATTAAAAAATAATGATGTGACATATTTTAAATGACATAACATACGATGTTAAGATATAACACGATTTAGATGCTTTAACTATTTATATGATATTAATTAAATTATAAAATAAATATTTTTGAAGTTGAAATTGAAGTATTTAGAGGATTTTATTGTAATTTATTGAATGTTAATTATCCACATTGTTGTATTATATGGTACACCATTTAAACAAAATTATATTATTGTTTTTTAGTTAAAAATTAAAAAAGACAAAAACAATCAAATTTTTAAATAACATCAATTTTGTGAATTAATAAAAATAAAATATTAAAACTTAAACTTTTCATTTAATTGATGCATCAAGTATTCTCAACAGACCATCATCACATAATTACGAAACTAGAAAAGTGGGTAAATTGACAAAGAATTATGCCCCATAGACTTTTTTTTTTTAATTTTATTGTAGTTCATTTGTATGCTCTAGAAGTCTAAAGCACAAATAACTAAATATTTAATATACTTTGGCAATGTCGACATTATGTACTACTCCATGTAGTACTACTAGTAGTACTAGTAAAGGGGGGAAAGCGCAAGGGACAAAAATCCTTGTCATAAAACAAGGAACAAAAATCCAAGTTTCCAACCAACCATAGTCATAACGTACATTAATTTCCACACAAGGTATAATCTGGATCGATATAAAATTTCGATTGATTCAATTTGTTGGCAAAAACCAAACAGACGTACAGGTATAGCCAAAGACTATGACAATGATATTTTTTACTTCTAATAGTCAAATCCCAACAAATCTGCACCACATATTGCCAGGTAACAGGAAAATTACATTTTTTACCTCAGTTTTTCATTTCTTAGTTCACTTGTAATTTTGAAAAAAAAAGTCGATAAATCCAAAAGCATATATTGAATAATAATAAATATTACTACTATTTTCAGTTCTTGAATATTGGACCCACACATTTTATTTAAGAATATTTGAGGTATCATCTTGATATTTATAACATCCAATCCGAATATATACAACATTGATATTTCTAACTAAATACGTCTTTTGGTGTCCAACACGTGTCGATATTCAACATTAACACAGTACTACTATTTTAATTATATTTAATAAATTTATTTTTTTAAAATTATTAACGTATCAGTATTATATTAATAAATTCATTTTAAAAAAATTATTAACGTGTCAATATCATATTGCATCCACATATTTTTTTTTTTAAAATTAATTACGCAACCAAACTAATCTCAAACACCGAATTATTTTCAAAGATAACAAGAAAAACTAGCCTTGATACTATATAAATATTCCTGATGGTCAACACACATTGACCACCATCTATGAACCCTTCATTTTTCTTTTGTGTGCTATTTCTAATGTACTCTAAATCACTAAGTGCTACAAAATCCTAAAAAGCCAATGAACTCATGGTTGTGTATCATTTGAATACTCCTCTCAGTGCCAACAATACCTGAAATAAAAATGTTATAATTAGATACTTCAATGTTAAAATTATTACATTTTGTTCTATGTATGTAACATCGACACTTCAAATTATATAATATCAAAGATTCAATTACTTCCATTTACTTAAATTATTATCAGTGTCTGCATGTCAGTGTCATGACTATGTATGTGCCTGTGATTCAGAGATTGTGCAAAAATAATTTTATATAGATGAACAATTAAGGTTGGTTTCCATTACCCATTGTGAGAGCACTAGCAAAAATGACACCTGAGAGGATGAATACAATGAGTGATGCCCTCCCAAGAAATGCAACTAGTTTTCTTACAAAGAACTGTCCCCAGAAGCCAGCCAAAATAGCCACTGTGATGAGGTATAATGCTGCAAACAAATACAATGAAATTGACTAGAGTTATTTATATTCATATTGATAATTTAATGGCCAAGCAAATTGAAAATTGATCAAAGCTTTGAAGAGTTGATGAAGATTACCATAAGGAATAGGGAACCTCTTGAGAATGTAGAATTCAAAAACAGACAAAGATGATGAAAACATCATCACAAATGTTGCTGTTGCACTAGCAACCTACAATATTACATTATCAATAAGTTGTTTTCAGTAAGCTACATTATCAATAAGTTGTTAATAACATGTTAATAAGTTGTTTTCAGCTAATTTCCATAAGCTCTCCTGCACAAATTATGCGAAAACACTTTGACTTTAATTTAACTTTTGGTATAGAAATACGTATAAATAAACGCATATACGATAAACGCTTAATTAAGCTATTTATCCAAACATGCTTATTACTACTGGGAATTTAGATCCTCTTATATGTGAGAACAATTGAAAGAGATCATGTAGTGTACCTGAGGGATGACACCTATCTCAAGGAGAAGAGGCCCCAAAATAAACCCACCTCCAGAACCAAGTAAGCCTCCAACAATTCCACCAACAATACCACACATTCCACAAAATGCAAGGGACATAGCACTCCATTCTATTGAAGCCTCACATATGTATTCTAAGCTTCCTGTGCTCATCCTCTTTATGTGATCCTTGTACAACTTCACTGCTTCAAAGCCAAATACCAAAAGTGCAATTGGAAACTGTAACAGAAAAAGGGCATGTGCATGCCAATTAGCCAAAGTCTAACTACATTGCATTTATAGAGTTTGAAATAACATTAACGGTCTTGGTCTCAACTGTGACATCAAGGTTTTTAATAAAGTCACATTTGACCGTAATTCTCTGTAATATTGAGAATGAGAATCACAATGTGAGCATGACCGTTACTGCGATTCATTAATAAGTTAAAGTTTTGTCATGTTGTCATTGAACCTGCAAGCCAAAGAGCACCCAATACCAGACACTGCAGACCTCTACACCATTCTGCAAACCAACAATAAATTGTATATTTAGAACACAATAAAACTGAATAGACCTGTGAGTGAGTGAGTGAGTGATAGAGAGGGAGAGAAACTTGCCTTGATGATTTGAATTAGGAGGAAAGAAATCCACACAACCAACAACACCAGAATCCTCTTCCATCTAAGGTTTAGACAGAGAATTTGCTGAAAGGGTTTCAGATGAGAAAATGTCAAATCCTCTTAAAAATATCAAAATAAAAAACTTATGTCTCTGCAGTTGCGTGCAAAGAATACCTTAATTTATTAAAAAAATGAAAAATTTGTAATTTGCAAGAGAACGTACTAATGTTGACTTCTCTTCTTTAGGGATCAATGGCTCATACTTTGTGTCTATTAGAACTGCAAATTTCAGGAATTAAAGTCATTACATCTATCCAAAGCAATAATAGAGCATGACACGGCACTTTTGTTCTACAACAAAAACAAAAGACACGGCACTAATACGAAGGCATTGATAATAGTTTAAGAAATTAGAAGTAATTGAAAAAAATCAATGTGTTCGGTGTCATATGTGTTGGACACCTGACACACTGCTAATCCAAGGTTTCGGTCCTACACAACTTCTGTTCAATTTTTTATTATTTAATATTATGCAAAGATAGCCATTATGTCAAATTTATATACCTGGCTTATATTCTCCATTAGAATTAATCAAAGCAGCTTGCTTAGCCATTTCTTTCTGGTAAATACAAAACAAAAATTAAAGTTAAAAAGGTAGTGAGTAACTTTTTCTAAACACTTAAGTTGATGATAAGAATATTCATGATCTCAAGTCAAGGAATTTTGACCTTGAGAAGAGTCTCAACCCTCCACATTTCAATTCCCTTAAAGAATGACCTTAATGAAGTTCCTGTACAAACATAAAAGAAAACCATTATTTTCCTCAAAAAATGGATAAAACAGTGTTCTCTGTCTCAAGAACTGATTATTAATTCAAGAAAATAAAAACAAGTTTAGTGGTGAGAGAGACCTATAAAGAGAATGATTATGAGTACTGTAATAAGCCAAAAAGGGAAGACAACACTGAGAGTGACACCAACAGTAATCCCAAGCATAAGCATCGGCTGAAACAGAAGAGCCAAATCATAGTCTAATATTGGCACCTCTTTTGTTGGATGAGGTACTCTTAAATTATACCAAACAGATGATGCTGATGCTCCCATTATCATACCTGAACCAAGTTCACAACTTTAAACTTTTTCACAACACAAAATACAAAATTATCACACATAAGGTAAAAGGGTCACAAATTTCAATCAATAATTATGAGAAAAAACACCATTGTCAGAATCAGAAAGAAGAAAAATTGAAAAAAAGTGTGATTGTTATTACATTTTGAAAGAGCAGCAGCAGATTTTGTATCAAACCCAAGAATAAGATTAAGCATAGGAACAAAAATGCCTCCACCACCAACACCACCAACTGTTCCACATGCTGATCCTAGAAAACTAATTACTGTGGCCAACACAAGTTTCCAACTTGGCTTCAATTCCTACACATAACCCAT
>NC_021163.2:23180534-23283006 GCF_000331145.2 Cicer arietinum | reverse complement strand
AGATCGCACAAAAAAAAAACTAACTAATTGGAAAGCTAAAGCTCTTTTTTGCAGGTTGAGCGACTTTAGAACATTCATCTTTATCTAGTATTGCTGGTCATGTGTTGCAAGCTACAGCTATTCCTATGTCCTGTGTGTAATGACACATAATTTTATTGGAAAAATTTCATTTGGGCAAGCACTAGGGAGCAGCAAAAATATCACAAAGCCTCTTCGGAGAAACTTTGCAGTCCTAAGGAAGAAGGCGACTTGTGTTTCTGAAACCTCCTTAACCCATTTTATAGACCAAAAAAAGAAAAGAGGGCCCAAGAATCTCTAAAGTTAAAGAGAGCTATATTCACATAAGTTCCAAAGTAGAAATCCCTTAAATCTAAAATTAACCCACAAATCCAAACTTCTTTTATCTTCAACATTTTTTTTGGAGAATTTTAACAAGGGACGTTAAAAAAGAAATTACATGGTTTCACCCGTGATATATGTATATTTATGGACAGCCAAGTTACCAATCGTTTAAAAAAATTCAAAGTATATAAAGTAATTAAAAGCAATAATATAAATATCTACTTTGTATGGAGAAGTTCTAAATTTTGAATCAATGATACCTTATGCATTTTTGTCATTATGTGTGTGGTTCTGGAAATGCTTAGATAAGCAGATAGTGCAAAGTGTGGTTGCTGCTTTTCGATGGCATAATACAACTTCTTGGAGCTGAACACATAATCGATTATTGACAAAGGGTGACAATATTTGGTGTTGATTTGGAGTAAGGGGAGATAAGAGGAATGTTTGGAGTTTTTGGTATATAGGTAGGATCATAATGTAATGGATAATTAATTAATGTAATGCGATGGGTGGTATTTTTATAAGAATGTAATATGTGCCGTATTTTGAGCTACATTCAATGTTTGATAAAAGTTGTCAAATTATTTTCTCCATTGTGGAATAAAAATTATAACAGTTAATCAGAATATTTAATGTAGGAAAAACTAAGGTTACCAGGAATGTTTTTAAGTGATTTCTACAATGTAATAAAAAATCTATGATGTCTTATATGATCCACGTGGAAATGAGATTGAGGTTAAGGTGAAAAATCATGTTTGGCATCAGCTTGGAGCTCACTACAAAATCAAATTGGGTGCCATGATCTTTTGCAAGCTCCAAGTCCAACCAATAAGCAATGTTTTGTTTAATTGTTTGTTCAAGACATTAAATGCTCTGCTACTTTCTTATAATAATAAGATATTCATTCCCCACGCAAAGAAACAAACATTTTTAAGTTGAGGTCCTCCTCATTGAGGAAAGATTAGACACATTTTTTGAAGAGAACCGAATGGTAGTATAATGTTTTGGATATTAAACTAAACAAGCCAACAAAAACAAAACAAACAAGTCACCCTCGATATTCATCTGTACATCACTTTTTAATATCAAGGAGACCAACACGAGTGACCCCTTCATCATCCAAAGGTCCCACGTCATTGAATGTCTGACCCGTCATCTGATCAGAAGCTTTCAGCTTTTCAGCCACAGCTCCTGTTGGAGTATCTTCAGTTTTTATCACACCTTCATTTCCACGCCTCCATGTTTTCCCTCCAAATACTTCATCTTTCACATTTTCCCCTTCCACTTTCTTCCTTGCCTCTTCATCTCCTCCACTCAGCATCTCCTGCATCCATCATTCCACAATCACTGAATTAATGTAACTGAAAATTGAGACAGATAAATAAAATAAAAGACATGTGTAGTGAACCTTGGTCTTATCTTTGGCCTCAACCGTTTTCTGTTTAGCTGCTTCAGCAGTCTCTGCAGTCTTCTCTTTAGTTTCCTCTTTCTTGTCACCCAAGTAACCCATAGCCCTTTTGGCCGCATCAACAGCAGTGTCTTTTCCTTCTTTAGCCTTCTCAGCTGTACAATCCTTATACTCACCCAACTTATTCACCGTAGCATCTTTCCCTTCCCTTGCTTTCTCCACAGCACAGTCTTTATACTCCCCTGCTTTCTCCTTAGCTTCTTTCGCTTTCTCTCCCGCATAATCTGCATACTCATTACTCTTCTGAGTTGCGGAATCATAGATTCCGCATGATTTGTTGGCTGATATGTCTCTAACTTCACCAGTTGAGACACCATCATTGTGATCGTAAACATGGACTACTTGTGTTGTAGTGTGGGAATTGTCTGCTGGATCTCTTTTGCCAACTATGGATTCTCTTGCATTCTCGTAGGTGTCTTTGACGGTTTTTATGACTGAACCAATTACACCGCGCTTTTCTTCATCTGAAGCAGTGGCATTCAGATCGTGCTCTGTTGTTCTGTTAAGTTCTTCAACGTGTCTTGGAGGTGGTTGCCTCGATGCCATTGAAATTAGAATGAATATTGTAGTAGCTTTGGTTTTTGTTTTTCTAGCAAGAATGAGACCGAGCTTGTTTGTTAAGTTTAGTCGTAGATATAGATATATATATATATATATTGGAATTGTAGTGTGTTATATGAGAATGAGAATATGATAATGATGGTGAATTGGATTTGACACGTGTGAGTATGGGAAAAGTAACATCTGGCGGGAAGAGTTGGTGGGTGAACATGCGTCAAGCAGTCCTGGGAGGCGTGACACGACATCATGAGATGCTACTTGGTGGGGTGACATACTCACATTTGTCTCAATTTGAACTACCCTTTACATGATAGACTAATCATTCAAATTTTACATTATATTTCTAATCCACATTTTAAAGTATCTATTTTCAATTGAGAAACGTGTTCTAAAAAATTTGAAAATTTTGAATTATTTTTATCTTTAAAAAAATTCAAATTTTAAATTTTTTTAAATATTATTATATTTGAGAAAATTTAAAATAAAATTTTGATATACTTTTGATCTTATCTGAAACTTTTTTGTCACTATACTGAAAAACCAGTTATTAATTTTTTTTCTTCAAATAATAATGTATTTTAAAAAACTTAATTGAAGTTTTTTCTTGATATAAATTCTTTTAGAAAATTTAATTTTAAGTTTTTTAAAATATTTTTGTTTTAAAAAATTTTAAACTTTGAATTTTTTAAAAGACAAGTGTATTTCAGAAAATTTAAATTTTTTGATACATGCTTCTAATATTTATTTATTTATTATTTTTAATGTACAAACAAAATTTTAAAAAGTTTGGAGTAATCATATATACAACGTGGAATATGAAATAAAATTTTCTTAGTATTTTGACTTTTATATACATCGAGAATTGATTATATGTATGACTACATAATCAAAAGAGTCTAATAATACCCACGTTATTAGATCTACTACACCTTAAGAACACAATTGTGTATCTGATATATGGTTTAAATATATATTTGTCTTGCAAATATATTAATTTTTAATTTTAATACATATTGTTAACGATTAATTTTGATATTTAACGTCAAATCAATATTAAAAGAATGATGAATATTTTAAAAATTCTTAAATTTTTATTTATATTTATATTTTCTTTATAAAATAATACTAGTTATTAAATAATTAATAAATAAATTTATTAATTAATAATATAAAAATATTTTAATTTTTAATATATCATAAAAATAATATATATTTATAGATTTACATCTTTTTTTAAAGACCGAAATCAACCCTTTCTAATTTTATGGAGATTAACTTAAAAAAAAAAACTTATTGAAATCAAAATAAAAAGATGATATATTGACAAGTAACCAAATACATTTCAAGGTGGAGACATATAGTGCGGTAAATGTCTTAATATTATTACATTACATGTGTTTCTAAGGTTTGAATAATTATTATTTTTACGATAAGGTTTGAATAAAATTATATACTCGTGTTTGTCGATTTATAAGTGTTTATAAAACTAGAATAATGTAGGTGTTTGTACTACTTTTCTACATTACATTGTTAATGACGTTTTTAACCTACAAGCTAATCTAAGCATTATTAATTTTCTCTAAAAATATTTGAGAATATATGCATCAATTTCAACAAATTTGGCACAATTTCATGGCAAGTGTAAGGCAATAATAGAAGTGTTCTTCTCAGACTAACCGTTCCAGTTATAATTGTTCAACACTCCACATATTTGATTTGTAATATTCTACCCTATAGTTAGTTTCTTTTATATAGTTCATTTTAGATCACCTGTTAATGCTGTAGAGGACTAGGCAGTTTCCAAAGTTTCCATAATATTATAACTTTTCTTGCATTTTTTTTGGTGAAATATAACTTTTCCTGCATAATATACAGAACAGAAAAACATAAAATCACTCCATCCATCATATTAGATTGTGAATTGTAAAAGATGATCACATAAGTTAGGACATAGGAGGAAAGTTTATTTATTGATCATCATGGACCCTGAAGTTCAATCTTCTAAGCCAAACAGAATGAAGGATCATATGAAACACATCAAATCTCTTAGGTGGAGAATGAACCTCAAAGTGTCTCCTAATCTGTCCAACTCTTCTCTGCATTCTTATATACTGTGTTGTCGAAATCCTCATCAAAATATCCTTCAAATTAGGAATATCCTCCACCTTAACCTCAACAGAAAAAGACTTCCAATTCAAAACATCACTAAATGGAAGAACATAATGTTCTGAAATCAATACAGGAACACAACCTGTGTAAATAGCCTCAACTACCCTTGGACTAGCAACCTCATACCCACTTGGACAAAGACAGAACTTGCTCTTCCTCAACATTTCATAGTAAGAAACACCCTTTGGAAGATACTTTTGTACCATGATGTCTTGATCTTTGTTTTCCCAATGGTCAAGGAGAATGGATCTTATGTAGCCATGAAGTCCTCCAGCAAAGAAAGCTAATATTGGACGTTTGGATGCTGATGGTCCACCTATGAAACCGTTTATTGAACCTGTTTGGAGATTGATTTCGGGGAATGAAACATCCTTTGAAGGGTTGAATTTTTCTGAGGTGTTGGCATTGCATAGTACACGGATTGAGTTCTTGTGTAGGTATGGTACGGAGAATGATGTCTCAGGCCCCTGCCATTAAACACAAAGAACAAAACTCAAAAAGTGTTTGTTTTTTATTTATTCAACAATAAAATATTGAATATGCAAGTTAGCATATTCATTTTGGTACTCACCCAATCATGGCAAGCTAGCATGAAATGATCAGCTCCAAGGCTACGGTTCCAATAAGGATATTTTCCAGCAATGACATTGATATAGTCATTGACAGTTTTTCTTATAGGTCCAAAATCACGAGAGTCTCTTAAATAGACGAATCGAACCAACATTACCACACTGAATGGAAGGAAAAATACTTGTGCTTTGTCAGGATCTCTTGTTCTAAATTGATCATTCATTTCAATAGCATGGATAAAGTTCCCTTCCATGGAGTATATGCTTTTGCATGGTCCATTGTGAAAAACTGGTGGCTCCCCTTCTTCATATACAAATACTTTGAACTGTTTCTCCATTTCTAAGTAGCTCCTGTTAATCATATCAATTTTGTATAGACCTCATGGTTAATCACCATTAGTTATCTAAGTATATATATATCCCTTTTTTCCAACTAAGTCCATACAATATATAAAATAATAAGTATTTCTTAAACTATATGAAATATGTCAAATTAGTCTCTACACCTATATATTGATAAGATACACTACTACGTACTAGATATTAAAATGACATATTTCATAATTTATAGACTAACTTGCCAGATTCTATATAGTTTAAGAAGTATTTATTATTTTCATATTTGTGGTACCAAATTGATAGTTTACTGTACATTTACTGACAATTCTAAAATACACTTTTTTTTTGAGAAATAAAAAATTTCATTTTACTTCCATATAAGTTACATTAACTATATTTGGAAAAAAATTATAATTTTAACATACAGGATGTTTTTAATTTTTTTAAAATTTTATGGGTGTTTCGAATATAATGAAAATTCACTTTCTCCTCTCGCTATTTTACTATGTCAAATGAAAAAATTCAAGATTAATTTTGTGAAATTGAAGATTTGATTAACAAAATTTTCAATAATAACGATCATCGCATTTTCAAATTAAAATTCTCTATATTTTCAAAGTACTTAATTAAACAATTTATTAAATCTATAACTACATAAAAAATATGTAAACTTTTGCTAAATACAATTGATCAATATCTAACACAAGTGACTACACAAATATTAAAGAGATATCAAAGAGACAGAGACTACAAGATTGAAATCTAGGTCAAACACTTTTAAATCAATTTTTTTGCTATGACCTATATTCTTTTTGGTTATTTAACTTGAATACTTTTAATTTTTAGCACTATTTTATATATATATATATAAAAAAACAAGATTAATAGATAATACACTGAAGTCCAATAGAAGTTATTCATTTTATTATGTCTTACCATAAAATTGGAAAAGAATGGTATGATGTGACAGAGTACATGAATTTAATTGGATGTGAGTGTAAAATTATTTTAGAATGACAATGCATATTTTCTATAAATAAATATAACTTGTTTTTGATTATTTTTTTCTAAAGATTGTATATATATATTTTATTTATTTATGTGCAATTTCTGGTGCTCTTATTATCTCTTTTGAAAAAATGGTTTGCTCTTAATATTGAGTATTTCTTGTGATTAGTGTGTTGAAAGAATTGCTATTGTATTGAATATGGCCGCATGGTAAGATTTAGGGATAAATATGTAATTTAGACCGTAATATTAATTAAATACAATTTTATACAATGCAATTTAAGCCTTGCATACTAGAAAAATTACAATGATCACTACTTTTAGATATATAGATTCAAATTTCAATTAGTCTAATTCCTTAATCAATTCTTGTATTTTTGTGTGCATTTATTTACTTATTTACTTAAGTGCTGTATTAATTTGTTGTTCTAACATAATACATTTGATGCTTGATAAATTAAAAATATAGTTATTTATGTACCTGTGAAATGCCTTAGCATTCCAATACATTGGACCTATTGGAACATAGTCTGGATCTTGTAATGTTTGATTGGTGGCTTCTCTAATAGCAGCTCGAGCTTGTAATAGACCGGCTTCAGTTCTATCTAAGATGCTGAACTTTCTTTGTTGCTTCATTTTCTGATGAGCTACATAACTTTCATTCTGTTGATCAACAAAGATGATGAATCATTAACGTTAGTTGATAGTATTTAAATATTAAGATTTCTATTTCAATGACACAGTAACAAATCAGTCCCTTAAAAAAGAGGCCCATGACAATAAAAAGAGAGAAAATTAATTCAAAGCACAATTTATACAATTGAATTGAAAAAATATTTAAAAAGAAAATCATATTCCTGAATAGAAATAGTTTAATCAATTCAAATTTTCTTCAAAATATAAGAACGCTTAGATAAGATTATATGGTTTTAATTTAACTTAATTAAAATATCGAGTTTGAACACAAACGTAAACATTTAGATTTCACATGACTCAAAGAAATTAGTCTTTACAATTATTTGCGCTAGAGTGGAGATATGAGTAAATTGAATATGTTTTGTCAAATATAAAGTTAAGTTAGAAAAATTGTGAGTAAGTTGAGTACTAATTACTTGTATCCAACTCATTCATAAAATTATACAGCTAAAACTAGATATAATTAAGAGAATAAAAACTACGAGATCTAGTATAATAAAAACTTAATTAATGGGTAATTCCTAATAATAATAAGGAACATCAATAAACAATAACAATTTTATAATATAAGAAAATAAATTTTTTACTTAATTAAAAGGTTTTTAATTTTTTTTCCACTTAATAAAAAGTCTCAATTCTAATATTTTTAAAAACTAAAAATAATAAAATTTTATCTAAAATTAATACTCTCTTGACAAATATTAAATTAATTAACTATATTATTAATTGAAAAAGAAGCATTATATGAAATTCATTATAATAATTTAATAAACAAGTTTGTATTCTATAGTGTCTAAAAAAAATTTTTTGATAAATTTTTTAGTAATGAAAATATTATTATAAATTTTATAAGGCCTCAAATTAAAATTTGTCTTATGTCTTCGGAAGCGTTGGCCGGTCTTGATAAGATCAGATGGTCTAAAAATAATATTTTTATTTTATAATTTAAAATATTGAATTTAAATTTAGAGTGTTTGATTTTGATAAAATAATTACCGATGTCCAACTTCATACATGAAATTTTTACTTTAGTTTTATGAGAGTTGAGATCTTCTCCGTTATAGAAAAAAAATTAAAAATACCATTATTATAATCCTTCTTGTATTTATTTAATTTATGTTAGATGTTCTAAAAATAGAGTTGAAATCCTCTCAATTTCTTAAAATAAATAAATAAAAAACATTATTACTATAAATTTTTTTATATAAAATCAATAAATATTTAATACATGTCACACAAATATAATATACTAGTAATAGAAGAAAGGCTAAATTACATATGTGGTCCCTTAACTTAATTTCAGGTAACGTTTTTGTCATTTATCTTTTTTTTTTTCGATTTAGTCATTTATTCATAATAATATTAAATAAAGTATGAAAATATGAGTTTATTTGAAGATTTGCATTACGAATTTAATGAAATTTGTATTATATTGAAGAATATAATTAATTTTATGAGTTTTGATTGATTTTTTTTTTGAATTTTTGTATAAAAAATGATAACATTGTTGAAATTTTAAAACATAAAATATCAAATTGTCACTTAAAATTAAAATAAAGGACCAAATCAAAAAAAAAAAATAAAGAACTAAAACATTACCTGAAATTAAGTTAAGTCACCGTATATGTAATTTAGCTTTGAAGAAATGATGACCAATGATAACTCGTTTTTACATATAAAGAACAAAGTGCAACAGAAATCACATAAGCCAATACATGGTAAGAAACAAAACTTCCTCTGCAGTATTTACACATTTATAAAATGCCAGAAATTCATACAAGTAGTACAAGTTAAAGAAACAACTATGCAAATTGTGTATGATTTTCTCAATTTTATTTATTTCATACTCTGATATTTTTTACTATTTCTGATCTAAACCCTCTTTTATTCCTTTTATTTGGAAAATGCTAAATTATCTTAGAGAACATGTTAAATAATTACTACTTCAAATCTCATTTATAAGAGAAAACAACAAAAAATCGTCGAAATTAATATATTCATTGATTATTTTAATTTTTTTTATTATTTATATAAAATTTATTGAAAATCTATAATATTAAATACTCATCAATAATATTAAAAAACAAATATGTTATATAAAATAATTTAAATAATATATATATATATTAATTTTTTATTGTTTATTACGTGTCTTAGACACGCTTTTATTTTTTAACTCGTGTCACTCGTCACATTTTTCCTTTTGCCACTTCACCTTACATTTGTCACACAAAAATAAAATGTGTAAGAGAATCTTTATGACTATGCAAATTAATGAATATTGGCAGCTCCAAAGTGGGTTGCAGCGCTGATGAATTTCAATACAAATATGTCTACCGGTGCAATAATAAGTTTTTAGTAAAAAAAAGGTAATAATAAGTTTTTTTTTATAAATAATAATTAATAGATATAATTATTTTTGCAGTCCCTTAATTTAATTTTAAATGATATTTTAGTTTTTTTTTCTTTTGATTTCATTTTTTAATTAATTTTAAGTAATAATTGAATCATTTATATCATAAAATGTCAACAATTATTATTATCTTTTTTTTGTAAAAATTCATCAAAATTTTCAAACAAAACTCATAAAATTAATTATCATCTTCAATATAATGCAAATTTCATCAAATTCATAATTAAAATATTCAAATAAACTAATATTTTAATTCTTAATTTGATGAATTTGATGTTGTCTTGTTGGAGATGAAAATATGAGTTTATTTGAAAATTTGAATTATGTATGTGAAGAATATATAAATTTTCTTAAAATTGATATTGAATTTTATGGATTTTGTTTGAAAATTTTGATGAATTTTTTAAATTTTTGTAAAGAAATGATAACATTGCTGACATTTTAAGATATAAAAGTCAAATTATTACTTAAAAATAAGGCTTAATTATAGTTTTGGTCCCCTATTTTACCTGAATCACAAAAGTAGTCATCCTATTTTATTTATCTCAAGTTTTGGTCCAAAACTTGACGAAATGTTTTTTAAGCCGCATCGCACCATTTATAATCATATATTTCAAGTACAATTGTTGTACCACAAGATTTTGAGGCATAGTGTGACTTAAATAAACGCAAAAAAGATGAAACTTCATCAAGTTTTAGACTAAAATTCTGTTTGAAGGACCAAAACTGAGGAGAAATAAAATGGGAGAATTACTTTCACAATTCAACTAAAATAAAAAGACCAAAACTACAATTAAATCTAAAATTAAATAAAAGATATATCAAATAAAAAAATATAAAAAACTAAAATATTTTTTAAAATTAATATAAAAGACTGTAGGAACAATTATATCTAATTAATAATAACAATACCATCTACCTTCCCTAAACAAATACCAATTGAAAATATACACAATAAAATCCAAGAAAAATCACAGAAAATAAAAAATAATATAAAAGCCAGTGATTGCATGTGCAACAAAGAATAGTTAAAAATGAAAGAAAAAAAATATAAATCACAGAATTCATTCTCATAGTTGGATATGCAACAAAGAACTGGGGGATGCCTACCTTAGTTAAAAATGAAAGAAAAAAAAAATTGTTAGTGCAA
Source organism: Cicer arietinum (assembly GCF_000331145.2). Classification (NCBI taxonomy): domain Eukaryota; kingdom Viridiplantae; phylum Streptophyta; class Magnoliopsida; order Fabales; family Fabaceae; genus Cicer; species Cicer arietinum. Next base: position 23,272,291 of record NC_021163.2, on the reverse strand, counting down.
AACTAAAAGCCTCGTTAGCTTGTTACCAAAATCAAGAAAAAGGTTAAAACTCAACTCTTTTTCAGGTATCATCAATTAAATAATTTAGATCTGGGAGTCTCTTCTCCAAAAATTATTCATTGAAAAATTAAATTAAGCTACACAATTGAAATAAAAATGTTATATGGTATATTTTGATGGAGAATTTTAAACGGCGGGGAAAGTTTATTTATTTATCTTTTCTAAAAATAAATAACAACAATTGATACCTATTGTCTTACATTTCTTTTAATATTTTATAATCTTAAATATATACTAAAATATATTGACTTGTTTACTTTCTAAAAAAATTTCTACTCTAAAAAGTCTTCATTCAAACATACCATTAAGAAATCAAAATTTTTAAAAAATTATTAGAAGTTTACATAGTTAAGACATTATTTAGTAATATTTTTATAATAAAGAGAATTAATAAAATTTAAAAATAAGAATAAAAAGGAAATAGACAGAAAGAAAAAACAAAAACTGAGGTCTTACAGTTTGTTGAAGTGTTTGTATTGAATTAGAGGAATGATTGAAGGTAGCATTGTGAGTATTATTAACTTCCACCGTCGTTTCAGATCTCAACTCCACAATCCCTTTTTTCTCATTCTCATCAAATAATGACAAGTTTGAAGAAAAAGAAGAAGAATTAACAAAGCTCGAAAAAAAAGCACTTTTTCCAATAAAATCACATCTCAAAATGATTGGACTTATTAAAGAAACAATCCCAACAACCGCAACAAGGATAAGAGGCACCAATGACAACAAGAGCTTCATGGAAGTAGAAAATGATGATGATGCTTTTGAACTTCTTCTTAGTGCACAAATATTCCATTTACCATTATTACCCATTTACCAGCTTGTTGCATACAATATCTAGAGTTACATTTGGTGCCAGCAGAATTCATGCATGCTGCGCCGTTGGTTTGTTTTGTCTTTTTTTTCTTTTACTTTTTTCTACAACGTTAAAGTGAGAAAGACAAGATCCAAAACAATGAAGTGAGGACGAGGTTTTGAGGTTCGGTTGTCATATACATAAGGTTTGGGTGGCAATTTTATCCTTCGTTCATCCAATTCATTCAACTATCAATTAAATAATAAAAATTAATTAACTGGATTTCATTTATCTATTTTTAAAAATTAATTAATTGAATTTCATTTATCTATTTAAAAATACGGATGGATCCAATCCATCTAATATTTTCTCAAAATTTTCAAATGATCACATATTTCATTTAATACAATCCAATGAATTATATTTATTTTTTTTAGAATATATACTTTTAAGAAAATATTATTATATTTACTTCAAAATATATTTTTTATTATAAAACTTTTTCAGAAAATATTTTTTAATTGTTTTAAAATTATTTAATTCTAAAAATAGTTTTATTTATTATTTAAAAAATTGGATTTAAAATGTATTATTTTAAAAACTGTTTTTAGAAAAATCACAATTTTTAATTATTTTAATTATATTTTTTTTACTAATCTTTTTATTATATTTAAACAACAAAATATAAATAATGATTTATTTTTATTATAAAACAGAATTTAATTAAAAAGCATAACTTTTCTCATGATTACAAAAATAGAATTAAGAATCTTTTCAGTTATTTTTAAAAAGAAAAATTTAAATATTATAGTTTATTAATTTATTAAAAGGAGAAATCAAATTTCATTGATTTAATGTTACACCATTCAAAAACATTTTATCGGATATAAGTTCTACTAAATCAACAGTTAAATTAAAAATTTATATTATATAGTTCATTTATGTAAGATTTTGTATAAAATCTCTCTCTACCAACCACCACCCCCTATTATTTAAGTATTAATAGATAGATTAATTATCAATTTTTAAATAACACTAAACTATTTTTTCAAGAATAATATTAAAAAAAGTTTTTAAATTTTTTTTTTCCAAACAAATAACAAAAAAGAAAAATTAAAATAAAAATATTTTTATAGATAATATCAAAACAGTTTTATTAACATTTTATTTTACTTTTTAAAATAGTTTAGTAAAATAATAAATAAAATTATTCTTAAAAATTAAAAAAATATTTTTTGTATAATAAATAAAAATCATTATTATTATGATGTAAGTAAATTTTGTTTGTTTATCGGTTATAGAGATTAAACTCGGGTAATTATTTTAATAATGTACTCTTATATATATGAGGCTCATAACTATTTGAACTAAATTGCTTCATTTTAAATATTCTAAAACTTGGACTGAATATTTTTATATGATAGTCATGTTTTTCATTGTTTCTGAAAATGAAGGATATTATTAAATAATTTGAGTAATTTTTATGCATTTTAAAAGTTCTTTAATTTTCATTAAGTGATTTTAATTTTAATATAAAATATATATATATATATATATATTTTTTTTTTTAAATATAAATTAATATTAATTATAAGATTATATAGAATAATGAATTAATGCTTAATAAATTTAAATTTTAGTGTTAAAATTTATAACTACGAATTTTCCGTTTCTATTTTCTGAAATTTAATTTTAGTATTGATTTAATTATTTTGTTTTTAACAAAAAAAATATTAAAAAAGAAATTAAGCATGTAATGTTTTAATAGGTTAAATACTACCTGATCCCTTAACTTAATTTCAGTTAACGTTTTAGTCATTTATCTTTTTTTTTTCTTTCCAATTTAGTCTTTTATTTTAATTTTAAGTGACAATTTGATCTTTTATGTTTTAAAATGTCAACAATGTTATCCTTTTTTGTAACAAAAATTCATCAAAATTTTCAAAAAAAAAAACTCATAAAATTAATTATTATTTTTAATATAATGTAAATTTCATCAAATTCATAACTTAAATTTTCCAATAAATTTATATTTTCATCTTCAACAACATCAAATAAAGAATGAATATATGAGTTTGATGAATTTGATAAAATTTGCATTATATTGAAGATGATAATTAATTTTACTGGGCTTTGTTTGATAATATTGTTGACATTTTAAAACATAAAAGATCAGATTGTCACTGAAAATTAAAATAAAAGACTAAAACGTTAACTGAAATTAAGTTAATGGACCACATGTGGTATTTAGCCGTTTTAATAAAACAATAATAAATATTATGTTAATTTTTTTTAGTTTTAAAAAAATTATAAATTTTATTATAATTAACTCGAATTTGAGACAAGACGTCCGACCTAATAAGATCGGTATTTGTCAGATGAACTAAGTCTTAAAGAATTTATTGTTTATCTTTATATATTGTTCATTAAACTTTATTTTATTTTTTTATTTTAAAAACATTACAGATTTAATAATTTAGTTCTCCTACTAATTAAAAACGTTCTATAATTTGACATATAAAATTAACTAACAAAGGTTAAGTTGACCTACGAAATTAAAATTTCTTGATATTACCCTTTTAGTTAATTAAACTTAGTATCCTAACTAATTATGTTATAAAAAGTTTTAAATTCAGAAATAATTTTTTAATCATATGAATCTTAAACAATTTAAAGAATTAAATAATCATTCACTTATTTTAAAATTATATAATTTATATTACGAAAGAATTATATAAACTTAAAACTAAACTTATGTTTTCAGTGTTTGGATGCCAAAATCTGGCGAGAAAACAAAGAAAAAATAAACACAAATTTCAATATCCATCTTCCTTTCTTTTGTTTGCTAACAAACTAGAGGGAAAAGAAACAAAAATTGTGGTTGTACACAAAAACGACTTAAAAGACTTATTTGATTTTGTTTCTGTTTTTAGTTTTTTAAAATTAAGAAATTAAGCATGTCATGTTTTTAAAAATTAAAAAATAATTTTTAAAAAGTAGATATAAGAGACGCACTTATTAGATAAATTAGATTAATTAAGAACCAAAACTGAAGAGAATAAGTCAACGGATTACAAAAAATGACATGAAATAACAATCCAATAATACAAACACATGTATTGGACGAATTACATTGGCTAAGAACTCAATTGGATTAGAATAAGCGAATGGATGACGAAAATCACATAAATGTTAATCTAATGACACAAAAACACTTATTGGACGATTTTGATTGACTAAGAACTCAAATAGATTAGAATAAACCGATGGATGATCTTAATCTATTGATACTTATACACTTATTTAACGAACTACATGCCTTAACACCAATTTGGATTAGAATAAAACTAATAAAGATCAAAATGACCTAAAATCTTAATCCATTGAAACTTAAGAACTTATGGGAGAAACTACATTGCCTAAGAACCAAAATGAATTAAAATAAGTATATTAAAGATCAAAATGACCTAAAATCATAATTCATTAATATTTATGCAATTATTGGACGAACTACATTGTCTAAGCACCACAATGGGTTAAAATAAACTTATTAAAGACTAAAATGACCTAAAATCTTAACATATTAATACTTATGCACTTATTGGACAAACTACATCGCATAAGAACAAAAATAGACTAGAATAAACTTAAAGATCAAAATGACCTAAAATCTTAATCCATTGAGGCTTATGCAATTATTAGACAAATTACAATGTCTAAGCACCAAAATGAATTAGAATAAAACTAATAAAAACCAAAATGACATCAAATCTTAATCCATTGAGACTTATACACTCATTGGACGAACTACATTGTATAAGAACAAAAACGGATTAGAATAAACCTATTAAAGACCAAAATGATCTAAAATCTTAATCTATTGAGACTTATGCACTTATTTAACGAACTACATTGTCTAAGCACCAAAATGGAGTAGAAAATACTAATAAAGACCAAAATAACCTAAAATCTTAATTCATTGAGACTTATGAACTTATGAGACGAACTACATTGCCTACGAACCAAAATGGATTAGAATAAATCTATTAAAGGTCAAAATGACTTAAAATCATAACCCATTGCTACTTATGCAATTATTGGATGAACTACATCGCCTAAGAACAAAAATGGACGAGAATAAACCTACTAAAGACCAAAATAACCTAAAATCTTAATTCATTGAGACTTATGCACTAATTGAAAGAACTACATTGCCTAAGCACCAAAATTGATTAGAATAAAACTAATAAAGACAAAAATTACCTTAAATATTAATCCATTGAGAATTAAACACTTATTGGACGAACCACATTGCCTAAGAACAAAAAAGAATTAGAATAAGCCTATTATTGACCAAAATTACCTAAAATCTTAATACATTGGGACTTATGCACTTATTGGATGAACTAAATTCCCTAAGCACCATAATGGATTATAATAAACCTATTAAAGACCCAAATGACATAAAATATTAATCCATTGATATTTATGCACTTATTGGACAAACTACATTGCCTAAGAAAGAAAATGGATTAGAATAAACTTATCAACGACCAAAGTGACCTAAAATCTTAATGTATTGAAACTTATGCATTTATTGGACAAACTACATTGCCTAAGCACCACAATGGATCAATATTTTAGGTCAACCTAGGCTTATTCTATTCCATTTGTGTTCTTAGCCAATGTAGTTCATCCAATAAGTGCATTTGTGTCATTGAATTAACATTTAGGTCATTTTCGTCATCCCTTGATTTATTCTAATCAAATTGGATTCTTAGCCAATGTAGTTTGTCCAATAAACGCATTTGTGTCATTAGATTTAACATTTAGGTCATTTTTCGCATCACTCAACTTATTCTCATACATTTGTGTTCTTAGCCAATCTAATTTACCCAATAAGTGCGTTTGTGTCATTGGATTAACATTTAGGTAATTTTCTTCATCCATCTACTTATTCTAATCCATTTGTGTTATTAACCAATGTAGTTCGTCTAATAATTTTGTTTGTGTTAATGGAATAACATTTAGGTCATTTATGTCCTCCCTCGGCTTATTTTAATCCAATTTCATTTTTAGCCAATCTAATTCTTCCAATAAGTGTGTTTGTGTCATTAGGTTAACATTTAAATTATTTTCTAAGAACGCAAATGGATTGCAATAAGTCGAAGGTGGACTAAAATGATAAAAATATTAATTTAATGACAAAACGCACTTATTGGATGAACTAAATCGGCTAACAAAAAAAAAATGATTAGAATAAGTCGAAGGATGCTAAAATGACCTAAATGGTTATCCAATGACACAAACACACTTACTGTGTGAACTAGATTGACTAACAATCCAAATAGATTAGAATAAGCTGAATGATGATGAAAATAACTTAAATATTAATCTAATGACAATTTAATCTAATGTTAATCTAAATGTTAACCTAAACGTCATCTTTTTGCTTATTCCGTCTTTCCTCTCGCTATTTCCATTCATTTTCTTTTATATGAACAAACTAAATAATAATCTCATTTTCTTTTTAATTAATTTTCCTTCTTCTTATTTTCTTTTTCTATTTTGTTTCCTTTATAATTCTTTTATCAACCAAACAAACCAGGAATGACAGTATATATATACTCCTGTATATAGGAGTAGAAAAAATGTAGATTTATTTTTTCACAATTAAAAAATGGAGTAGCATATCAACGATCTTTATGCCAAGCGTCCTTAATATACGAGTTTCGCATTTGCATGCAAACTTCTTCGATTTCCGTTTCTATCCTTTCTCACACAAGCTGCTAATTTTATTGTCTCATCTGTTATTTTCTTCTTTCCAATCTCGAGTATCGAACACAGCGTTCTCTTTTCTCCCCACTTCACTGATGCAATCAATTTTTTATTTTGCTTTAAACTTAAACCATCCAAAAAATCCGTTGACATTTTATGAATATTTCATGTAGGTTTTAAATAAAAAATATATTTTAGGTATTAATAATAAATATTTATTCAATACATTTTATATTTATCAATATCAGAGAATTGTTCATAAGTTTTTTTTAATATTTATTAACAATAAATATTTATTACGTATTCTTTTATGTATTAGAGATAAATATTTGTTGTGTTGTATTTATCACTGATAATAATTTTTGTATTTATCATTGATAATATATATATATATAATTATATATTTATCACTGTTGTCACGTGTAATTTTTTATATTTATTATAAACAAATATTTATTTTATATTTTTTAATAGTTTTGAAATTGAAAGGAAAAATAAAAGACAAAAACTAACAAATATTTATCTCACCATTTTTTATATTTATCACTTATGTAATTTTATTGGAACTATAACTTTTTTTTGTATAATTATATTGTTATCCTTTTAATTAATGCATTCATTAGTGATTTTAATATTGAAATCATTTATATAGAGTCACTTTTTTATTGCAAATTTATGCACATTATTTATTTACTTTTTTTATGATATACAATTTCTTTTTGTGCAGTTTTTTTGTAGTCTTTATTTACACTAAATAACCATTAAAGTACATAACTATTTAATTCTCAAATAAAACAAAAAGACCAAATTTTGAATAGACAGTATATTTATCACTTATGTAATTTTATTGGAACTATAACTTTTTTTTGTATAATTATATTGTTATCCTTTTAATTAATGCATTCATTAGTGATTTTAATATTGAAATCATTTATATAGAGTCACTTTTTTATTGCAAATTTATGCACATTATTTATTTACTTTTTTTATGATATACAATTTCTTTTTGTGCAGTTTTTTTGTAGTCTTTATTTACACTAAATAACCATTAAAGTACATAACTATTTAATTCTCAAATAAAACAAAAAGACCAAATTTTGAATAGACAGTATTTTAATTTTGATATCACATTCTTTTTTTATATTGATAGTAGAAAACGTCATTTTCGTAAAGGACACTTCTTAAATACTTTTTTTATTAGCACTTCTTAAATACTTATATTTTTTATTCAAAATGAATGTCACTTTAACAATAAAATTTATCTCAAAATAAATGTAATTTTCAATATAATTTTAATTATTTTTTTATAGTACTCTTCAATAATTATTATGCACATAATTTATAAATCATTATTGTACTTTACATTAATGATAATGAGAAACACACCAATAGTTAACATGAGTAGTTTGAAAATCATGATTTCAAAGACAAATTGACATTACGATATGTCTATCGGGAACTATTTTGAGAGTAATTTATATTTGTTATAATGCTAAGTTGTATCTTTTAGAAACAACTTTTGACAATAAGTTGTATCTTTCAAATATCAAATTGACATCATTACATGATGTTTTTTTATTCATTTTAGTCTATGTCAAATGATGATATAATTTTTTTTTGAAAATTAATTTTAGTATAATTACATTATTATCCTTATGTAATTTTGGTAAAATTAATTTTGGTAAAATTTATATCAAATGTTTTTTTGTGTATTAGGGAAAAATATTCGACAAATACTTGTATTATAAATTTATATTTATCACTGTTAATATTTGTCGCGTGTAATTTCTTATATTTATTATTGATAAATATTTGTTCCATATTTTTTAATAGTGTTTGAATTTGAAAAAAAAAAAAGACTAAAGACCAAATAAATATTTATCTCACCATTTTTTATATTTATAATTTATATAATTTTATTGAAATTATAATTTTTTTTTTGTAATTACATTGCATCCGTTAGTGATTTTAATATTGAAATAATTTATATAGATGTCAATTTTTTATTGCAAATTTATGTGCATTATTTATTTACTTTTTTTACGGTTTTTTGGATGATCTTTTATATACAGTTTTTTTTTGTAGTTTATTTTTATTTAAACTAAATAATCATTAAAATATATTACCATTTAATTCTTAAATAAAATAAAAAGACCAAATTTTGAGTAGGCAACATTTCAATTTTGATATCACATTCTTTTTTTATATTGACAGTAGAAAACATGGTTCTTGACTTCTTCTAAAGGACACTTCTTAAGCACTTTTTTTTCATTAGCACTTCTTAAATACTTATACTTTTGATTCAAAATGAATGTCACTTTAACAATCATTTATTTTAAAATAAATTTAATTTTCAATATAATTTTAATTATTTTTTTATAATACCTTTCAATAATTCCTATGCACATAATTTCCAAATTATTATTGTACTTTACATTAATGATAGTGAGAAACACACCAATAGTTAAGATGAGTAATTTAGTAAAACGATTCTTCTTTTTCTTTAAGTATTACAATTTTTAATATATGTGTAAAAATCTTAAATGACATTTATTGTGAGACGAATGAAATATTTGTTAAAAAAATTAATAATAAAAATTTTACATTGAAAAAAAAAACAAAATTTAAACTTTTTAGAAGGAAAATACACAAGTTCCAATGTATTTTTAATATTATGTTTCTATACTTTATTCTATATTTGATCATTAACAAGTGTTTTGGAGCACTTGTTAGCTTTTGTCATTAAAATAAATACTCACTTTAGCATTGTTTTAAAATCCACATCGACAAACCATCATCTTAGTTAATAAAAGTAATAGACATTGTCAAATTGATTTCAGACTTAGTCAAAAACCTAAATTAATTCCCGAACCATCAAAATGTTTATTAGTTTAGGTCTTCGATGTTAAGTATATAATGTGACATATGGTGTGTCACTCTCTTACTCTCACATATGTAGTTGATTTGACGAGAGTTAAAATGACAATAAATTAAATAAAAAAAAAATATGTCAATTTAATCTCTAAATATCCTTAAAAATAAAATTTACCATTAAAATAGATATAATGTAATGTCAATCCAGTCCCTAAAACTAAAATTTGCAATTTAATCCCTAGTCATTCCCAAACAACACCATAATTTGCAATTTAACTTGTATTGATTCAACATATGCTTATTTGCAATATATTCTGAATTACATGTTACAACTAACAACATGTATTTATAAGTTTAATTATTATATTTATCACTTTAATTAGTAAAATTTACAATGTTCACCCTTTTGAATTTGGCATTAGAGCAAATCGACCCTATTCCAACAAGTGTTAGCTAGGTCACTTCCTATTAGAGTACAAAATCCAAATCCAACTCCAAATTCAATTGGTGTTTCTGCTTCTAGGTTCCCAACAATGATATTCATCCCAACTCCTTGGTTTATGCCAAGATTCCAACTCAAAGGCTTTGAAGAAGCTATTCATCAAGTTGTATTTTGAAGTTTTTTTTTTAAGATTGTAGGATGAAGTTGAAGATACAATATTGTTTTATGATTATTGATATAACGATGTAACATAACCCTGGTTGTGTTGGTGTTTGTTTATATTGCATGTGTTTGGTGCTATTATTTTATTGGAATAGTAGGGCACACTATTTGGTTTATATTTCAAATGAATATTATTATTTCTTAAAATTGGATTTGAAATCTTGTGTTTAAATTACAAATATATTTTCAAATTGAATCAAACCAATTCTTGTTGTATAAAATGTATTCAAGATATATTGCAAATAAGTACAAGTTAAATCAATAAAATTTAAATTGAAAATTTTGGTGTTATATAGAAATGAATGGAAGTTTTAATGGATTCTAGCATTGTTTGAGAATGAGCGTATAGGTTAAATTGCAAATTCTAGTTTTAGAGACAAATTGACATTACGATATATTTATTAAAGACTATTTTGACAGTAATATGTATTTTTAAAGGATTTTTATAATAGTAAATTGTATTTTTTATGGACTATTTTGATAATAAATTGTATCTTTTATCAACTTTTAAAAACCAAATTGATATTACATGATATTTATTTTATTTTATTCATTTTAGTCTATGCCAAATCAGCTACACTCGTGGCATTAATACAATGACACATCATATGAGAAATCAATATCCACGTCACCAACTTAATAGAGTTAATGGTCTATTTAACGTTAGAGATTAAACTATCAAACATTTTTATGATTCAATAACTAAACAAAATACTAATTATGTTTATCTATATTGCATATGTTTGGTTTAATCATTTTGTTGGAATAGTATTGGTTTATATTTGATTATATTTCTGAAAATTGCATTTGAAATTCTTATATTTAAGTTACAAATATATTTTTAGATTAAATCAAATCAATTTCTTGTTGTATAAAATGGATTTAGGATATATTTCAAATAAGTACAAGTTGAATCAATAAAAGTTAAATTGAAAATTCTAGTGTTATATGGGAATGAATGCAACTTGTAATGGATTCTAGTGTTCTTTGAGAATGAGTGTATGGCTTACATTGAAAATCATGGTTTCAAGGACAAATTGCCATTACGTTATATCTATCAAGAACTATTTTGAAAGTACTTCATATTTTTTAAGTACTTTTAATAGTAAGTTGTATTTTTCAAACACCAAATTGATATTACATGATGTTTTTTTTTATTCATTTTAGTCTATGTCAAATCAGCTACACATGTGACATTAACACAGTGACACGTCATATGCGACATCAACATCCACATCACTAAGTTGATAGAGTTAACAAACTATTTAATGTTAAAGATTAAACTAACTGACATTTTGATGATTCAATAACTAATTTATGATTTCGATTGTGTTAAAGATCAAAGTGACATTGATATACAATTATAGAGACTAAAATGGTGGTTTATCCAACATGGCCGACAATTCACCTATGTATCAAGACCATATGCAAGAACCCTGTTTAGTGACGGCCCATTTTTTTTTATATGGTATACTCTGAATTTTGAAAAATTGCATTGATATATTTAATTTCTATACATTTTGACCACTATAAATGAGGATTTTAGTGATTGAGCCCCTACCGGTGAAAGATTTAGAGAACATGAGATATGCATGGATCATGTTGTTGCTGACTTTCAAAAAACTGTTAAAAAATTATTTTCAGCCATCGATGGCATTACTAGATTGAGTCGCATATTAGATTACTTTATTTTAAGACGTTTCGCGACAATTTCTAAATTGTGCAAGACAAACTATCAACTTCGAAATCCCTAGGATAAAACAACCCAAATAAAAATTGTATCATATTTCTTCTGCAACGTAAAAAACCATTCTAAAATTACACCCTCTAAATACACCGGTTAAGGCCACTCGTAATATGGTACTATGACCCCATGAAATTGTGAAGCCGAAGAAAGTTTGAGATAAAGCAGAAAGAGAGAAAAATACTCAAACTTTCGGAGTTATTTTGGGTGTCATTTTAAATTGAGCAAAATCCACTATTTATAGAGGAATTCTGTAACTCACGAGATAAAAAAATGCAGTCCAATTGATCGGATCAACATAACATGGCGCACAAAAATAAATAGGTTTTGACCGAGTCGACAAAACAGCCGCGCAAAAATAAGGGAAGATAGCAGAGTAAAAACGTACACGCATTTAAAATATTATATTTTTTCGAATACTAAAAATAATACACCACTTAACCCAAGGACAAGCCCTAGTTGGTCGGACAAAGGCGACACACGCGATGGTCAGTTCGAGTGTGTTCTCTCTCCTTCATAAAATTGGATACCCCTTAGAGCACACCCCAAGTGACATACCTCCGCCTTATAAACACTACTAGTGTGTGATATTCCTCCTTTGTGGGACTTCTTTATTCAATTCACACTAACTAACTAACTATATCGTTTTCAACATCATTTTCTATAAGATAGTATAAACAAATGCGTCTTCTAACTTGAACCTTTGCATAGTAAGTGAGATTCAAATTAAATAAGAGTGACTCATAGTCTTGAACTCTATCTCTAACATCAAATCTCACACAACCTTTTCATATGGTATATTCTCAAAAGCTCGTGCATTAATGACCCTTCCCGTCTATCGCAGTATAGTGAATGCTCTAGAAATTATGCCATGAAATACGACCCCACTTCCATATTCACATAGGTGAGTCTATCACATCATCATTTCATCGCTTTAGAAATCATATTTCTCTAATTTATAATAACATGTTCATCTCATATCACTTCACAACTTGTTATTACCCATTGAATCTAATTCTTGGGATCTCCAATCTTTTAGGCCGGGTTACCATCTTGAGTGACTCATTGATCTAAAGATAATAGTCTCATCCTTTTTGATGTGTTTAGGAATTTCTTTCTAGTTAATCCTTTCGTCAAATGATCAGCTAAATTTTCTTATGTGCGTACATGGATCACTTTAACAGCTCCTTATGAAAGTAACTCTCTCAATGTGTTGTGCTTACGACTTATTTATCGTCCATTACTATTGTATTAACGATTCTCAATCTTTACAAAAGTCGCGGTACTATCGCATTGGATAACACAGTTGGCATTTGTTTTTTTTCCATAAAGAGATCTCAGTTAGTAAACATATTAACCAACTCACTTCTTCACTAGCGGTAGCTAATGCTATCATTTCAGACTCCATAGTAGATTGAACCAATATATCGATGTTTCTTCGATTTCCAAGATACAACTCAACCGGTTATGCTATATATATAGTACCTAGTTACTTTGGAGTCATATGATAAAGTCTTCCAATCAACATCGTTGTATCAATCAAGGACGAGAAAAAATCTTTGATAATGTAATCAAGACCCATGGTCATTTTAAAATATCTCAAGACTCTCTCGGTAGCATGTCAATGCTCTACACTATGTAGCCAATGTCAGGTCTAGTCCCACGATGTAGGCAATGTCGGGTCTAGTACTGTCAGTGGCATACATGAGGCTGTCAATTATGCTCGCATATTCAAATTGTTTAACACCTTCACTAGTGTTTTTGAAAAGTTTAAAACTTGGATCATATGGTGTGCAAGTAGGTTTATATTCAACACATTTGTATTTCTTTAAGATCTTTTCAACATAGTGAAACTGATCCAAAAAAATTATCTTTTCTGACCTAGTAATTTTGATTCCAAGGGTTACACTTGTTTCTCCGATGTCTTTCATATCAAAGTTGCTACACAACAATGATTCACAATATTTACAACATGAATATTTGAACCAAATATAAGTAGGTCGTCTACATATAGACATGATAGTACAAATGCCACTTTTTGATTTGTAATAAATACATTTGTCACTTTCATTCACTTTAAACTCATTTGATATAATCAAGTTATCAAACTTTTCATGTCATTTCTTAGGAGCTTGTTTAATCCCATACATAAATTTATCTTACTTACACACCTTGTTTTGGTTTCCATGAATCACAAAATCTTCATATTGTTCCATATAGATTTCTTCTTCCAAGTCACCATTTGAAAAGAAATAGGTTTGACATCCATTTGGTGTACCACCAAATTATGAATAACAACAAGTGGAATGAGCACTCTAATGGATGTTATTCTTGTAATCGGTGAAAAAGTGTGGAAGAAATGTATATTTTCTCTTTGTCTAAAATCATTAGCTACATGGCAAGCCCTGTATTTATCAACAGTTCCATTGAGTTTTAGTTTCTTTTTCAAGATCCATTTACAACCTATCAGTATGCAACCAGGAGGCAAGTCAACTAAATGTCAGGTCTTGTTAGACTCTAGAGAATCCATCTCATCGCTTATAACTTCTTGCCAAAAATCTGCATCCAAAGACGACAAAGCTTCTTGAAAATTTGCACGATCCTCTTCTAAGGTATAGGCTGAATAATCGAGTCCAAAATCATTAGCAACTCTGACTCTTTTACTTCTTCGAGGTTCTGTTTCACCTTGTTTGTTACCTTTAGTGTTCCTCATCACAAGAACGTGACTTGTTTCTCTGCCCCCACTATTTCTCGATTTGAAAAAGAATCTATTTTCATAGAAGTCAACATCATTTAACTCTATGATCACTTTAGCTTTTAGATCATAGGCTCTACTAGCGAGTTTAACTCACTTGGGATCAGAGATTCTAACATAAGCCACACATCCCCAAGTTTGAAAATAAGACAAGTTCGATTGTCTTTTCTTTAAAATCTCATAAGGAGATGTTTTTTTTGTTGAGACAAAATCTCTCTCAAATGTTTTAATGATAACAAAATTGTTTCAAAGATTTTGATTATGTGTGGTATCTAACATGTGCTCTTGAGTGTATCAAATTTAGAAAACAGGTTCCTCAACTTCTTGATTAGATGAAGTGTTTTTTACACATTTTAATGTCCTCTACGTTAGAGGATAAACAAAGTGAACGATGAAATTATGACCTCTATGTTGCCTATCCATCCTCGCACGTGGGAAAATGAGTAAAAATACCAAAGAACAAAAAGTTATGTCCTTGACTAAAAAGACAAGACACTACAACTGTTGGAAAAGAAAAAGCCAAAAAGCACAAGTCACATCAAAATTAATGGAAGCTCCATCCTCCTATCCGAGGATGGACTGGAACACTTATCCTCCTAACTTTCTTCTAACAACGACAACTGAAGGACATATTTGCAATTCTAAATAAAGACTGTGAGCAATCATCTAAGTCTCCAACGTATACTTTGTACTTCTCTTTATTTTTGAAGCACCATCACCTCTATTAATTCAAATGAACTCATCTTCATCAAACACAACAAAATATCATACAAAAGAGAAAGATTAAAGCTGTGAAGAGCACACTCATCCTCTCAGAATACTTTATACTATTCTTAAGTATATCTTTGAAACCAACCTCTTAGAAACTTTATCTTAGTGGAAGAATCATACTCTTTTCAAAACTCTCAAAAATCTATATATCCTCAAGTTAATATTATCTTGTTGATAGTTGTAAAACAAGAAGATAAATTGTGTATGAAAGCTTGTTGAGGCTAAGAAAATACATAATGAAAAGAGTCTCTTTAGATGACAAATCTTTTTGAGCCATAATGAAAACTCGCAAGTTAGGGAGGACTAGATGTAACCCATTTTGGGTGAACCAATATACATTTGGATGTGTCATTTTCTATATTATCTTCTCGTTATTTTGTCTAACTCTCAATTCAATTAAAAACGTATATCCTCTAACATCTATCTACTATCCTCACATAAAGGATACAATTAAAAATAAATAAAATAAAAGAAAAATACAATATCTCTAATCAACCCCCCTTCTAGTGATATTTTAGCTACTTCATTGTTCTTAGATTTAGGAACTATACTCAAAATATAGCAAATAGTTAATAACATTTCCCTCACCAATAAGATGCAACATCAGAGTTAAGCATGAGAGAAACAACTAGTTCAATAAGAGTTTTATTATTTCTTTAAGCTTTATCATTCGTTTTAGGCGAACATGGTGCAGTTATTTCACGTATAATTCGTTGCAGTTTATAAAAATCATTAAACATACTAGAATCATATTCAGTTCCTCTATCACTGCGAAACCTTTTAATCTTTCTACTAAATTGATTTTCAATTTCAGTTACAAAGATCCTAAACATGTCAAATGCTTCACTTTTATTTTTTATTTTATATAGAAAAGTATAATCATAACAATTGTCAATAAAAGTGATAAAATAACATTTTTCATTTTTTGTTAAAGCCCTATCAAGTTCACATATATCGGAGTGTATTAAATCTAAATGTTCAGATTTTTTGATTTCTGATTTATGTGAACTCTTTGTTATTTTAACTTGTTTACAAAAATCACATTTTTCAAAATCATTTAAGGATAACTTTGTAATTAAACCTAAGTTACTAAGTTACTTAAGTTTGAAATCACATTCGTTCACATGATAGAGTCTAACATTCTAAATATTAAAATCGCATAATATTTAAGGATAATGAGAGATTTTATTAATTTCAACATTTAATTTAAACATGCCATCATTGATGTACATTTTTCCAGCAAAAATATCATTTTCAGAAATGGTGTTGAAATATACCCCTATAGACCGAGTAAACCGACCTTATTCAGAATCGAACCAAAAACCAAAGTTTTCCTTATATATGGAATATGCATCACGTCCTTCATAATCAAGGTCTTTTCATAGGTGAATATTAATTTCACATCTCCAATACCAACAACATTAGTGGTATGATAATCTCCCAACAAAATTTTCTTATCTTCAGTAGCTGTATATGTTTTAAATATAGCATAATCATAAAAGACATGACGAGATGCGCACAGTGTCTATCCACCATCCATCTGATCCACCAACAATGTTGATTTCAGTTATCATAGCAATGAATTACCCTCTAGTCAAGTTAGCCTGCTAAGCAGAGCTTGACCTGCTCCTATACTTGCGTGCTTATAACCTTGTTTCCGTTAAAGCAAAGAAATGGTGGGATATAATCATTTCTAGGAGGTGGTTGCTGCTTTATAATTAGAATCTTTGGAGGGTTCTCATTATTGTTAATGTTCTTTATATCGCAGTTCTAATTTTCAAGTTGTTTGTTGTTGGCTTCAAAATTGTCCCGATGAATTTATTGTTGTTGTTTGAAGTAACTAGTACTTCATCTTTTTGGTCTTATTTACGGGATTCTTCCTCAATTCGGAGACGGGTTATTAGACTCAAAAGTGAAAATTATTTTGTTTTATTCCTGAGAGAATTTTTAAAATCTTTCTAAGTCGGAGGTAGTTTGTCAATTATAACATAAATTTGAAATTGTTCATATAAAGTCATACTTTCAGAGATGATCTCATGAGCTATTTTTTGAATTTCATGGGATTGAGCCTCCACTTATTTTTCGTTGGTCATCTGATACTTGAGGTAGTGACTCACAACATACTTTTTAGCTCCAACTTCCTCGATATATATTTCTTCTCTAGAATATCTCAAACATCTCTAGCAGTATTGCTAGAATTATAGTAATCATATATATCATCATCAAGTACATTTGAAATATAATTCTTACAAAGGTAATCATTATGTTCCAATTGGTTAATTCAATAACTTTCTTATCCTTTTATGTTTGTTCATCTGTTTCTTGAACAATATGAATGTCATCTTTTAGAAGGTTGACAATCTTTTTTATGCTTACCAAAAATAGCATCTTTTATTGCCATCATTTCAAGTGACATCCCTCAATTCAAAACAATTTATTGAAATCAGAAATAGTAGAACCAGACCCAATAATTTCATCGATAGACATGATAGAAAGAAACGTCTTAAAACTATTATTTTTGAGTTTGGAAAAACTATTTAAATTTTTTTTCCAGCCACTGATGATATTACTAGGTTGACTCGCAGACTATATCGCTCTTTTTAAGACGTTTTGTGGCATTGTCTAAATTGTGCAAAACATGTTATTAGCCGCGAGGTTCCTAAGATAAAATAGCTCAGATAAAAACTATATCGAAGTTCTACTGCACCGTAGAAAACTATTCTAGAATTATATCCTTCTTAAATATGATGGTTAAGGTCATTCGTAATATGGTACTATGACCACTTGAAATTGTGAAATAGAAGAAAATTTGAGATGAAGCAGAAAGGAGCAAAGAGAGAAAAAATTCAGATTTTTGGAGTTTTTTTTTTGTCGTTTTAAATTGAACATAATCCTCTATTTATAGAAGAATTCAATAACTGACAGGAAAAAAAAATGTGGTTGACCGGATCAACAGAAACTGCCGCACAAAAATAAATAGGTTTTGACCAAATTGAAAAAACTGTAGCGCAAAAATAAAAAAGGAGTTGAAGAAATTCATTGTTGACTGTTGGCTCAGTGGAAGGCAAAAAAGTGTCAAATATCATAGAGAAAAAACACACATATTTAAAATATTTTACTTTAATTCACCCTAACTAGCTCTACGGTTTTCAACCTTATTTCCAATAGATCATGTTAAGATTGTACCACATGATAATTTTTGGCTTAATTGAAATGTTAGCAAGTGTCCAAGAGCACGTTACACATAATGTTCACTTTTATTATATTGGATATAACATGCAATATAAGTTAATACTTTTGCTTGCTTTTTCAATTAAAACTGAAATTTCGTTAGAAAAAATTAAACAAGCAAAGTATTTCTTAGTGATACTTGATTATTCTCCTGATATTAGTCACCAAAACAAATGTTTTTGATAATAAGACATGCGGATGTTTTTTCAAATTTTGTTTCTATTGAGGAATCTTTTTTAAGATTTTTGTATGTGAGTGATACAACTAGCCAAGAGCTTTTTGATGTTTTACAGGGTGAATTGAAAAATCTTGATCTTGATCTATTTGATATGTGAGGACAAGGTTATGATAATGAATCAAATATGAAAGGAAAACATCAAGGTGTACAAAAGAAACTTTTAAACATAAATCCGAGACCTTTTATAATCCTTGTGGTTGTCATAGTCGTAATTTGACATTATGTGATATGGCTAATTCTTGTATTAAAGTTAAATATTTATTTAGAGTTGTTCAACGCATTTATACAATTTTTGACAATTCTACTAAAAGATGACAAATTTTAAAAGATAATGTAAAATGATTGACTTCAAAATCCTTGTTATTCACTCTTTGGGAAAGTCGTGTAGATAGTGCCAAAGTTATAAAAGCTCAAATGTCAGATTTTAGAGAAGATTTATTTGAAGTGTCGAAAAAGGATCTTGATACTAAAATAAGAAGTGAAGCTAAATCCTTAGCAATAAATGAGCTTGGTGATTTTTAGTTTTTAATGGCTATAATTATTTGGCTTGAAATATTGTCTGTAATTAATTTGGTTAGTAAACTTTTACAATCAAATGATATGCTTACTGATGTTGCTATGGAAAAATAAAGGGTTTAATTTCATTTTTTGAGGAATGTAGAGAAACTGATTTTTATAATGTCTTGAATAATGATAAGGAAGTTGCTATTGAATATTGACTCTATTTCCTCAAAGCCTAATAATTAGAAGAAAAAGACAGTTTGCATGAAACAATCAATGCATCAAAAGTTGGAAGACAGGGTCGTTATTCACCAATTTATAGTCATATCCAAGTTTGTTGGCACGATCATGAAATTCATCCATCTCGTTAGCTGGAACCTGTATTCCAACTAGTACATTTGCTCCAGATTCACCCTGTTGACCACAACAAGCACAAGAATGTCATTAAATTGCATTGGTCAATGAAAAATAACAAGTACAAAAAAAACATGCAGTATTTGACTAGATAAATAGGTCACCAATTCCTACCTGCGCACGGTAATGGAATAAGCTGATATTCCAACGCGGATTGAAGGAATCCAAAAATTTCATCAAAGCACCAGGTCTTTCTGGAAAGGTAAAACAACAAAAAACCTCGTTCAGGATATCCGACCGGCCTCCCATCTGAAAAATGTTTTCACAACAAAGAAAACTTAGTAAAATACAAAAACAAAATTCATAGGTTGGTGGTTTGGTATAGTCAAAGGGAAAAGGAAATCATAAAATTCAAAATGAAAGGAGTTCATTAGGCCAATTTACCATGTAACGCAAATGATCCTTCGCCACGTCACTTTCTGAGAGATTGTGAGTTTCAAGCTGAGATGATTCCATTCTCTCCTGCATTTTTCTTAGTTCTTTGGGTGTGTGAACCCCAACACTAAATGCAATGAATAATAAAATATTATTGGTCTTGGCATAACATTTATTATCAACATCTATTTGCCACAAAAAATTGAAACTCATTGAAAACTACTCCTATGGTCCTCCTATATATAAAGAAAAATTCCAAATACGGATGAAATCATTTAATGCTATACATTTATTGCAGAATGGTGAGACTCATTTATATAGGATAGATGCATTTGTAGTTAACATGAAATAAGGGTATAAAAATAAAATAGACAATTAATGCATCTCAAAATGTGACTTTTTCTTAGAATTGGGACAAAAAGAAGTTTCAAACATTTTCGTCCGAAGGGAGTAATAAATTGTGCAAGAGAGATGGTAAATTGTCAACATTATAGAAATAGAAGATAGGTTACATATTTGGTTCATGTCTTTCTCATTTTTGTTTTTTTCTTTTCAATTTAAATCTATAAGTTCAATTTAATTTTAAAATTATCCCTGCGGTTAGTTGCTGTTAAAAAAAGTTGTGAAATGGAAGGGTGACCTAACAGTTTGACATGACAGAGAAATAAATTAAATAATTAAATAAATTAAAAAAAGAAATAGAAAAAAGAAATGAAGAACGGTTGATAAGTTTGGGGATTAAGATTCTCTCATTGCATTAGTATCACCAGATCACCAACTTCAAATCACCATATATTACCAATATCTAATCACCAATGCATTATCAACAAAAAATTGACAACTACAAGGGGCCTACAAACAAAAACAAAAAATTAAAGATTAAACTTAGTAAATATTTAAGAAAAATTACTCACATCCCATTTAGGACATCTCCAAAATCGCCATTTAGGTTTTCATCGGTGTAAGAGATGAACATATGTACTACTTTCCAACACCTACATTCTAACAACTGAAAACGAGTTGACTTTTTGCAGACGAAGATGATGTCATGGTTGAACGAAGAAGAAGCAGATGAAGACTCGAAGATGATGGTGATGCGATGATGGTGATTCAATGATGGTGATGTGATGTTAGTGATTTGATAATGGCGATGCGATGAAAGAGAATGGAGGAGAGAACCTTAATCCCCAAACTTATTTATGCTTTTGGATGGAGAGACTAAAATATAACACCTTCAACTTTCCTGCGTTTCTTTGTTAATCAATTTAATTACTTAATTTCATTTTTTTTATTATTTAATTTACTCTTCTGCCACGTCAATCCTCCGTTTGCCAACATAAGCTTGGCAGAGATGATTTTAAAACTAAATTGAATTTACAGGATTTAAATTGAAAAAAGAAAAACTTGTTGGGACGAAAATGAGAAAGACATGAACTTACGAGACAGATCAAATATTAATCCTAGAACATATTAATATATCAAAAATTGATTATACACAGGAAAGACAATGCATCTAGTCTATTGCTATGATCTTACCTGTAAAGGACAACAGCTTTGTCCCTGGAAGTGTATCTGTATTTGAATTCTGTGATACTCATCTGCCCCACCTGCCAATCCAGAAGAAAATCAGTTCAACTATGCACAACTTTGTTTTAAAAAAAAAAATAACAATAAAGTAGTATACATATACCAATTGACAAAACCGTTTGAAACTATCAGGCTCCTCTGGAAGGACAGTTAACATCAGAGCTTCTTGTTTACGACCAACATTAGCAAGTTCAGTTACTATTCTAAGTTTATCAAAATTCATGTTTGCTCCAGAGGTTATTGCTACAACATTTTCCCCTTTGATCCCATAATACTTGCAGTATGCCTCAGCTCCAGCAAGAGCAAGAGCGCCTGCTGGTTCTAATATGCTCCTTTTTTCCTCAAACATGTCCTGCAACAAGATTTATCTACATCATGTCCTAAGAGTTTAATTCCTAAAGAATCTTGGTGTTTTCCATTTGATGTGCTAAACATTCAAAGATCTATGCACAAAAACAAGTCCAGCAAGAGCGCCTGCTGGTTCTAATATGCTCCTTTTTCCCTCAAACATGTCCTGCAACAAGATTTATCTACATCATGTCCTAAGAGTTTAATTCCTAAAGAATCTTGGTGTTTTCCATTTGATGTGCTAAACATTCAAAGATCTATGCACAAAAACAAGTCCAGCAAGAGCGCCTGCTGGTTCTAATATGCTCCTTTTTCCCTCAAACATGTCCTGCAACAAGATTTATCTACATCATGTCCTAAGAGTTTAATTCCTAAAGAATCTGTGGTGTTTTCCATTTGATGTGCTAAACATTCAAAGATCTATGCACAAAAACAAGTCCCAATTTTTATGGATACAAACAAAAAAGCAAGATTTGGACGAAAAACAGCTTACCAACTTAAGATTAGTTGGCATGCTACCAACATGAAAAACTACTGACCTATAATTAAAAGACTAAAAGATAAGCCTACCCAATACCAAGGTAAATGACCTAAGGCCCAATTTATGTTCCAAATGGTCAAATTAGCATTTGGTCCATGTGAGCAGCCCTCTCCATGCGTATTAGACAATGTTTAAAAGTATAAAGTAAAATTAACAGCCAAATTCATATAATAATAACACATGTTGTGATTTAATGGAAAAGAATCCGAAGTTGACAGTTAAGTTGCAGCGTAATAGGTTCTTTCTATCCTACCACTGCCAACTCTCTCTCCAATCCCTTCACAAAACCATATAGAGAGAACAAAAACATCATAAATTATATATAAACACATGAAGCATTTGATAATTCTTTGATTACACAACTAGAAAGAGTTTGTAAAGTAATTCTACTTTGAGCTATTATATGCAAAATACTCCTCCACCCGTCAATTCAAAAATTGTTATTGCTTGCTGACTAGTAAGTCATCAATCAAATCTGATTTCTTAACCAATTTGATTACCCAGCACTTAAAGTTATGATCAGCCGTAAAACTTCATGAAAGATAGATGGAAATGAGATTTTAATCCAGCATCAAAACAATGAAAATATAGATTTAAATTCATTTTACAAGATACTGATTTTCTCAATAGAGTAGTTACCATATATTATGGTGGTATGTGTACTGTGTACAGCACCAGGGATTCTAAATGCAAACTTTCACAGACGGAAGGGCATCTCACCTTAATCGATGCACAAATTGCATCACGGCTTACAAGAACAATACCATCTACCAATCCCTTGCACAAGCGAAAAGTTTCTTCACCAACCTCTTTAACAGCCACACCATCTGCAAATCTTCCAACCTGGTCCAAAATCACTCTATGGCCATGATGAAGTGACAAAGCCATAGCATTCGCATCAGTAGGTTCCACTCCAATAATCTTTACCTGTGTACATTAAAAATATGTCAACAGTTAGTTAATCACCCAACTCTTCTAAATAAGAACGAAGGCACATGCAATGACAAAAAATATCAGCACAACATCACGCAAACAAACCTGTGGAGAAACCCTCTTCACATAAGCGGCAATACCAGCAATGAGACCACCACCTCCCACAGGCACAAAGATTGCATGAACCGGGCCCTGCATATGGCGCCAAATTTCCATCCCAATAGTTCCCTGACCCGCAATAACATCGGGATGATCAAAAGGAGGTATAAACATACGACCCTCCTCTTTTGCGCGCTTCTTAGCATATGCTTGTGCTTCATCATAGGAATCTCCTATAAGAACAACAGTAGCACCCATCCTCTCCACAGATTTCCACTACAAAATTCAAATAGAAAAAGTAGAAACACAACTTAATAATCGACCACATTAATTAGTTCTTCATCGAGATATAACACAAAACAAACAAGATAGAAAAAGTAAATAAATGAATACCACCTTGATGTCAGGAGTGGTAACGGGCATAGCAATAACAGCGTTGCATTTCAATCTCTTGGCAGACAAGGCAACTCCTTGAGCATGATTTCCAGCAGAAGAGCATATAACCCCTTTCTCCAAAACTTCCTTTGGAAGTTTAGCCATCATATTATAAGCTCCACGGAGCTTAAACGAGAAAACCTATGATAATCCAAAAATTTCATTATAATTACTAAACAATTACATAATAATAACTACACAATCCACAATTTCATAAACATATTATAAAGCTAAGTAATGAACAAAAAACAGTTAATAATCATAATAATAATAAAGTTGTTTGGTGCTAAAAGTTTGACTTGATAACTTTAAGGATAGAGTTCAAATCCCCTTGGGACGATTGTAAAATTGGCATAATTCACTTTAATTAATGATATAGTTGGTCAATGACAATGAGAAAATGAAAATTGATTCTTACGGTTTGCATATCCTCGCGCTTGAGCCAAATGTTAACACCAAGTCTTTCAGATAGCTTTGGTGCCAATTCAAGAGGAGAGTCCTCGGCAACATCATAGACTCTAGAAGAGAGTATCTTAGTCAAATAATCCATAGCACCGTTTATATCATCGTCGTTACCAGAATGTGATCGGTCAGGAACAGCTCCGACGTAACCAGGTGGATATTGAAGTGAATCAGGAGAAACCCTGATTGAAGGAGGAGGAGACATTGGCGACTCAACGGGAGTGGGAGAAGGAATGGAAACTAACTCTGCGGGTTTGGAGAAGGCGCCGGCGATGAAGAGCTTGGGACGAGGGTTTGCTTGAAGAGTGGTGGGCAGCATTTTGTGGAGAGGGTGGCGGTTGTGAGGGAGGAGGAGCTGTGGGTGAGCGGTGGAGAATCGTAGTGCATCCATGATTTGGTTCTTTAAAGCAGAAGAGTGAAAAGGCAGTGAATGTGACTGGCGTTTAATTAGGCCTAGATTTCTTAGAGTTATTATTACGTTCAGATCTGTCCAAGTTCTCTGGTCATGGTATTCTCTTTGATATAAATGAAGCCTCCTCTATTCTTCCTCTACCTCTAAAGCAGCTACTAGGTCATTTAGGGTCAAGTCTTGATGTAAACCTTTCTCCACCAATTCATAGCATAAACGAACTGCTTCTGCAGCCTTGTTAAGTTTACAAAGATTGAGAATAACTGCATTACACAAATCAATGTCAACATTTTGCATGTTTACAATGCCCAATAGACTACTTCCAATTTAGATTAGCACAACAGTTTAGTAATTGTTGTCTGTGTCACAAGGGGGTGTTTAGCTAACTCATTAGGAAGATAACATCAAAACCAACAAAAATTTGGAATAGTATGTCAAGATAACTCATTCTGAAGTAAAACCTCAGAACTGAAAATAAAGTAACACGCATGTAAATACAATGGAGAACAAATTATGCAAACTAAGAACACCTCAGAACTGATTTTTGCTGCAAAAAGTATGCTCACAGAAGGATGACACGGTTGAGTCAACTATTAGATATGTTTCATTCCTCGGGATTTTGTCATATGTTAAATTTGAGGTGGAATGAGATGGATATTAATGAACATATGATTTTTTTCGTAATCCAATTCAATTCCTATTCAGAAATTATTAAAACTATTGAAATGATTCTACAAACATAACTGAGAAAGCCACAAGACTAAAAAATAGGATTGATAGCCAATATTTTGTTGGGAAACATTTCACATTTCAAAGTATGGAAATCTAATGCATGGAAAAAGGGTTGAAGATTTCAAGATCTATGAATTTGACCAATGAGACTTGCACATTCAACTTAGAAAAATGAATTAAGAGTTTCTAAAACTCACTGAAATTGTGAAGTATTAACCTCTTTTTGGATGAAGTCAAATTCTATAAATAGAAAGACTAATGAAGATGTGAAGTATCTCCAAATTTGAGTAATCATGAGAAGAGTTGTAGAATCTCTATTTTAAGTGCTTATATATATAGTTCAGGTATCTCTAACCATGTCATAGTCAGAGGAGGGTACGGGTGATTATTTGTTTTATTTAAAAAAGTTTATGTATTTATTTTTAATTTTTAAAAACATACATTTGATAAAAGAAAAGCATGTAAACAAGTACAAAGACCTGTCTAAATTCTGTTAAATGACCAAGACTACACGAATATCAAATATTATGATGGAATGTTAAATAATCTGCAGTTTGAAATAAAATATAAATAAATAATTTTAAAAGTGAAAATGTGAACTTACTGTCACACCTTTCAACCTAAATGGTATTGATGTTCATGAACAGTGACAAAAGAACTCAGCTCAACCAACTCAATGTTTCGCATAAAGAATCGACCTTATAAACAGTTGTGAAGGGACTTAGAAGATGAGAATGGAGTTGGCAATTTGAAAAAGGAGAGATTCAGTGTTATTTATATTTTATTTGCAATGTTTTAACTTTGAAGCAGGAAAAGAGGCCAAATGAATCATTGTATATTATATTATGTATATAAAAATAAAATAAAAAGGAGGACTGATGGAATATACAATTGAATTAAACATGACTTTATCATGTTTCTTTTTATTCAACAAAAAGAGTGCTGTTTTGTTTGTCAGGTCTGTATTGTAATTATAAAGTAACCGATCCGGATTGCCTACCTTTTAAGCGGGAAAGGCACCATGCCTTTGGACCAATCTGATCCGTCCGATCAAACGCAAGATCATGCCACGTGTTCATTTTTTATATTAAACTTCAATGTATCAGTAATTTGAGTTAATCTAATCATATATAAGTTCTAAACGATCATAGAGAAATAGATGAAAAGGCAAACTCTGAAATTGATTGAAGGAAAATAACAAATTGGAAAACAAAATTCAGAGAGTGAAATTGATAAGAGGTTGAAAGGAAAAGAACAATTAAAAAGAGGGAAACTATTATAAACCTCGGCGCCAAAAATGCGACGGGAAACGACGAGGTGCGGCTGCGGGTTGCATGGAGGCGGTGGGCGACGGCAATAAAGGAAGAGAGTGTTATCTTGCTTGATCTCATAGTACTACAGTTTTATTTTTAGAGTGCGATTGATCTGGAGCGTGCGATTGATCGAACAGGTCAGATTGACCCAAAGACATGGTAGGTAGGCAGTCCGATCCTTAGGTAACCTAGCTTGGTTTCACGTGCTTCTCTTAACATTTAATTTCTTTTCTCCAATTATAATAATAAGAATTCAACTTATATCTTATAAATTTAATATATACCTTTTTTATCACTAAATTAAATTATTAAGTTAAATTCTTACAATTTATGCATTTTAAATGTGGAGGGCTATTATTATTATTATTATTATTATTATTATTATTATTATTATTATTATTATTATTATTATTATTGTGGCCCTTTGTCCATTTTTCTTAATAAAAAATTAAGTCTTAAAAATATAGATACTATATTCTTAAAATGACAAGAGCGGTAAATAAGAATAAAATCATAAATAAAACTTTAAAATAAATGATAATATTGAAATAAAAATTGTTATATTAAAATTTGGTATCCTTCTATACGGATATAGATATTTTAACAAATTCAATTATTTAATTAAATTAAATAAGATTGTGAATAAATTAATTAAATGAAAAAAAAAATCAAACCAAACAAATGAATATATTATATTTAAATGATAAAATTATCTTTACGAAATAACTATATACTATATTTTTTTTAAATTAATTTTTTATAATACTTTAAAATATTACGAATTAATAAAGAATACTAAAACAATGGATA
This sequence comes from Cicer arietinum, assembly GCF_000331145.2. NCBI lineage: Eukaryota > Viridiplantae > Streptophyta > Magnoliopsida > Fabales > Fabaceae > Cicer > Cicer arietinum. The sequence continues at coordinate 23,244,421 of NC_021163.2, read as the reverse complement.
AATAAATAATTCTATTTTATTTAATTATTAAATAAACAATATATATATATAGTCCCACTAATATGAACAATTTATAAAAGGGACCAGAAGTGGACCTTTGAAAGTTACTCGCAATAGCAGATTAATTAAGTTTTTATTATTTTATGACCAATTTAACCTAATTAATGTTTGAAGGTGCAGTTTAAATTAAAAGAAAAAAAGAAAACCAACACAATTCCAATTTCGCTGATGATAAAAAAAATATGTGTGTTTATTGTCCTAGAAAAAGTGTTAAGATTGCAAATTGAACTAGATATGCTGATCTTTTAAAAAATTCAAGACTTAATTATGATATGTAACACTTATTTTTTAAGTATATGTCTGACTTTGATAGAAGTTTGATATGACTTGTTAGTCTATTTAAAAGTCTATTTCATTTTAATATTTTTTAATAAATAATTAAATATATTTTTAAATAGATTAACGAGTTAATATATCAATGAAATTAAATTTTATTTTAATATTTAACATAATATTTTAAAGAATATGACTTTATATACATTATACTTAAATTATATTTTACAATAATACATTTAAATATGTCAAAAACTAAATAAAGTTAATATGCATAAATTAATAAAATTTAAATATATAACAAAAAATTAAAATTTAAAATAATAATTAATATAATAAAAGATATTATTTATATACTATATAGTCTAACTTTTTTTAACTAAATATATATTTTTTTTAGAAGTTTTAACTTTATGTGTTAAAAAAAAAATTGCCTCTATCAGTGGATCTGATATATTCCAATAAGTAAGCATGTATAACTCCTAAGACTAAACCAAAAATACAGTAATGCATTACCGAATATAAAGCCGTGGTGAACAAAGAAATTTGACGTCGACGATCATTTTGAGATTGGACCACTTTCTTTGACGTGCATAGCATGTCCATCAAATGGACTTTTATATTTTATATTAGATTTAAATATATATTTAATCTAAGTAACATTATTTTTTAATTTTAGTTGTTATAAGTTTTTTTTTGATAGGGTTTAATTTATATAAAATTAGAGATGATCGATTTTGATCTTTAACGTTAAATGAAATTAAAAGAATTTTTCTAAAATCTCTAAACTCTTCTTTTATTTTTTATTCATATTTTTTTTTATAAAACAACACTAATTAATAAATTATCAATAAATAAATTTATTAATTAATAATATAAAACATTTTAATTTTTAATATATCATAAAAGATGATGTTTTGATGTGTATTTATAAACTCACGTATCATTGAAGTTTATGAACTCTTCTTTTAGGGATCAAAATCGATTGTTTCTGATTTTACAAGAACTAAATCTAAAAAAAGAAATTTATTAGAAATTAAAATAAAAAAGTATTATATTTATAGAGACCAAAGATATATTTAAATCTTTATATTATTATTGGGAAGATATAATGATCTATTTTGTTTTTATTTTGTCAGTATTATAGTTTTTAGGCTAAATAGCATATGTGGTCCGTTAACTTAATTTCAGTTAACGTTTTAGTCATTTATCTTTTTTTTTTTTTGTCATTTATTTTAATTTTAAGTGAAAATTTAATTTTTTGTGTTTTAAAATGTCAACAATGTTATCATTTTTTTTACAAAAATACATCAAAATTTTCAAACAAAACCCATACAATTAATTATTATCTTCAATATAATGTAAATTTCATCAAATACATAACTCAAATATTTTAAAAAAATAATAATATTATTGACATTTTAAAACATAAAAGATCAAATTGTCACTTAAAATTAAAATAAAAAATCAAAAAAAAAAAATAAATAACTAAAACATTAACTAAAATTAAGTTAAGGGATGGTATATGGTATTTAATCTAGTTTTTATTTTACAAATTTTGCCATTAATATTAATGGTTCTCTCTATTTACACGTCAAAAATAATAAATTTGGGTCGGTTTATATTTTAGAGTAGGTATGCACATTTCATGAAAAAAGAGTAGGAATGTACGAGAGTGGGACAGCATTGGCTTAAACTTCATATTTTATACTAAATTAAATGAGAGATTCTTTTTCTTTCTTAACATATATCCCTTTAAAGAAATCAAACCTCTTTTTTTAAACAAATTTTATAAATATCCCTTTTTAGTAAAAAAAGAAGAAGAGATATTTGACAACAAAAAAATCACTAAATAAATTATAAACTAAAATTGATCAAATTACATATATTAAGAAAGGTTGTTGTTTAGTTTAATGTATGTAATTTAAATAAAACAAAAATTAAATCTATTATTTAAATATTCTTAAAAAAAGTATTTTGCTTAAATTTAAATTACCTTTTATTAAATGTGAGATATTTTAAAAATATTATATTAAATATGAATTAATTTTGTTTATATTTTATTGATATTTTTTTCAATGGGAAATTTTTTTTCGCAAAGCATTTTCGAATGTATATTAATTTCATGTTGTATATATACTACTACTAGTACTACGGCATAAATAGGGTACACCATGAATTGAAGAAAGTGTTTAAGATTGGGCTAAGCTGCGTTGGCTAATCTAATAATTTTATATCAGGTGTGTTGCTATTAGAATATAACTTGTGCGCTGCAAATGTGTAGTTTGTAAAGGAAAATATAATGTAATTTTTTTTTAAAGTTTAAATGTGATATTTATAAAATATAAATGCATTAAATCCATTGGAAAAAAGTTTTAATATTCATAAGTTTTTTAGTTTGTAAGAATTAATGCATGGTTGTATGATAAAAGAATAGATGAGAAATAGAAACAATTGAAAAATTTATAATAAAATGAGTGATTTTCACTCTAAAAAATATGATTAAAAAAATACGAGTGATTATTTGTATACACAATTAAAAAGATTAAAATAAAATATGAGTGATTTTCACTTTAAAAATATTATTAAAAAAAGATGAGCGATTGTTTGTATATATTTTATTTTGTTTTAAACATTCAATCATTATAAAATATTTTCTTCCTATAAAAAATAGAATATATATTTTGCAAGCGCATTGATTTGAGATGTATTTGTAAGCATTGGTTTTTATATGATCATTGTTTTATTTTTGTTTTACTTTTTATTTGGAGTACTATTATTTTATTTTATTTTTGACTAATTGAATGAACTACTATTTCTTATATTTTATGTTTTGTGTCTCATTACCACTTAAATATTCGATAGCTAATTCTTAATTAGATGTGTTATGAAACTTGCTTCTTTCAAAAATATTTTGATTTAATTATCTTTTTGGAGAGTGTATATATTGTTGAGACAAAATCTCTCTCATATGTTTTAATGGTAACAAAATTATTTCAAAGATTATGATTATATTTATTATCCATTTCTGCAAGGCATGTCTTTCCACAATCTCACTCAATTGATAAGTCCAATGTAGAATGAGAAATACAAGAACGAGGGGTTTGAATTGTGTTTATTAAAAAATGGTTTTAATAGAAAACATTTAAAAGCAAAGATCAAATTAAACAGAGCGACACAACTTATTTATCCTGGTTCACCACTAACTTGGTAGCTACGTTCAGTCCCTTCAACTTGAAGGGTTTCATCCCCTAATTCACCAATTGAACTACACTTCCACTAAAAACCTAATCATCAAACTGAGTGTTAGCAATTCTTCTCAACCTTCTAGTTTAGTACAGTCAAGTTGTTGAGCGATGCAACTATTATTGGGCTAAGTTACAAAAGAAAGGCTTAAAGATTTTCTGAATAACTCTCACAAAATGGTGTTTACAATGTTGTATTCTCAGAAAAATATTTCTCAACACTTAGATAAGATAAGAAGTAAAGAGCAAGAGTGTAGAGACGATTGTAAAATGCTTATTGTGGTATGTTGTTGCTTGTACTTTTCGATGAGAGTTGCACATTTTTATAGAGATTTTAGAGTATCTGATCATTGTTCTAATTGCAAGATATCAACATGTATCATGAAGTTTTGTGTCAAATATTATGGGATTGATTCTCCATTAAACCTTAAACCTTATCAAAAAAATTCTTGAAATTGATTATGCGAATCGTGATATGAAGACAAAAGGATGCATAAAAGCTTTGTCTTCTTTAGAGTGTTGACTACTATCAGAGTTAGAGTGTTGACTACTATCAGAGTTAGACGATCAAATGTTTGGCACAATTAATCAAAGGTAGTTGATCACTTGCTTGTCACATTTATCAGAGGTAGAATAGTCAGATGCTTGTTGTAGACGTCAAATTCAAACTAATCAGAGCATTGCTTGTAATAACAAAATCACCAAATGTGCGTTCACCAAACTTAGAGTATGGAAATCAAAAGTGGAGTCTTGGTGTTCCTTTACCTAAGATCAAACATTACAGGATGCAGCGTGAACTCATAAGGAATAACCTATTCTAAAGACTACATACTAAAACAAAACATTAGTATTCTAATTTGTTCCCACAAAATAATGTTGTCATCATCAAAACACGTAAGTGTCATAGTTCTTCAAACCAACTATGTTCTAACAAACCCAAGACATAAATCATATTATGTATGAGAGACAAATTATATCTACATCACTCACACTCTTTCTCATGGATTATTATATTCCTAATAATTATCTTCATGATTGTTCTGTTTCAAACAACATATGAGATTCATAGTGACTTCAAGTCGAATGACTATTGGATTATTCATTATAGTCGCATGAGAATTGTTAATGACACTTACTCATAATATTTATATCTATATGACTATTTGATATATAATATTCATGACTTATGAAGTATGGTCATTAGTAACTCACAATAGTCTCAATATACTATTGTCGTCTTAATTTACAATAATACTTTGACTACAAATATTTTTAATGTTCTATAGAATCTTATGATCAAATCACAATTATTGTACTATTAAATTAAGTGTCTATTCTAAGGACTTTATCATCCTATATATTCAATAACATAATAAATAGTGCTATATATATAAACCAAAATATATATGATTTAAACTCATGATAATCTATAAAACTATAGATTGGCACCAGGGGTAGACCTACATGTTCTTTTCTCGGGGCAAGAGTTCTGCCATGCTTTTTGTTAACTTTCTCACATACTAGTATGTACTTAGACAAATGAGCGAATCGTTGGAATCAACTGATCGTATAAATCGAACACACAAGAAAAACATGTGAAAATTAAAAGAAAAACATGGAGAACACATTAAAAATTAAAATATTAATTGTTTTGGTTTATAAAAATAATTAAGCTCAGACTGATCCAGACTGGACTTATAGTAGTGGCGCATGTTTGTTGTGGTCGGTTTGAGTGTTGTCGTCTCCCAGTCTCAGAATTTGGTATTTTTTAGGGCATATCTCAAAGTTGCTACATCCAACTTATAAACACTAACATTGTGTGAAATCTCTCTTATGTGGAACTTCAACAATCCCCTACTTGAATTTAAAAAAGAGTTTACGAAGTAGCCTCAAACGTTTCTATAAGATTGTGCATAAACAAATGTGTCTTCCGATTAGAACATTTGTATAGTGAGTAAGATTCAACTAGAATGACTCATAATCTTGAACTCTATCTCCGACATCAACCTGACGCACAACCTTTTCATATGATGTATTCTCAAATGACCCATGCATTAAAGGTCATGCACGTCTATCCCATTATAGTGAATGCTCTTAAAAACCTATCTCAAAATTCCTTAGGAAGCAATCCTACTTCCATATTCACATAGAGGAGTTAATCAAGAGTACTCCCGTAGCTGCACACTCCATTCCACGTAGAGTATATATCTCATTAAGAGTTTATATTACATCATTTTTTCATTGATTCAGGAATCATGCTTCTTCGATTTAAAATAGCATGTTCATCTCATATCACTTTCACAACTTGTTATTACCCATCAAACCTAATTCTTGAGATTTCCACTCTTTTAGGTCAGGTTACCATCATGTGTGATTCATTGTTCTAAAGGCAATCATCTAATCCTTTTAAATGTGTGTAGGATTTTCGCTCTAGTTAATCTTTTCTCTGAATGATCAACTAAGTTTTCATCAATGCGTACATGATCCACTATAACAACTCTTTTTGAGAGCGATTTTCTAATTGTGTTGTACTTACGAAGCATATGTCGTCTCGTACTGTTGTAGTAACGATTCTTAATTTTTTTCAATACCCGTTGTACTATCGCAATGGATCAACACAACCAATATTAATTTTTTCTAAAAAAGGATTTTTTCTAGTGAACATCCCAACAAGTTTGCTTCTTGACTAGCGGTTGCAAGTACTATCATTTCAAACTCCATAGTGGACTAAACCAATATAATACGTTTTGACGATTTCCAAGATACAACACCTCCAACTATGCTAAATATATAGTCATTGGTTGCTTTGAAGGCAGAAAATCTTTGATAATATAATCCAAGGTTCATGGTTATTTTTAGGTATCTCATGACCCTCTTAATAACATGTCAATGTTCTATACTAGGTCTACTGATAAACATGTACAATAATTCTACAATATAGACAAGATCTGATATAGCATAGTCAATGGCTTACTCGAGGTTGTCAATGATGTCGTCAATGCTCTATACTAGGTCTAATGGTACTTACTCGAGGTTGTCAATGATGCTCGCATATTCAATTTTTCTAACACTTTCACCAATGCTCTTGAAGAGTTTGATACTTAGATCACATGGTGTGCATACTTTTTTTCCTTATCCATGAATCACAAAACTAGTGAAATTAGTACCTTAATGGGTGTAATTCTTGTAGCTGGTCATTTGGGTTTCAGTTTTTTTTTCAAAATCCATTTACAAGCCCAAACATCTGGTGGTCGGTTTGAGTGTGTTATTTCTTGTTCACAAAATTGGATACTCTTTGAGACACACCCCAAAGTTTTGACCTCCACCTTATAAACACTAACATTGTGTGAAATATCTTCTATGTAAGACTTCAACAATTTTTTCAATTCTCACACACTAGCTCTTATGGTTTAAGTTATTGCAAGTTCCAACGTAACTTGTTAACATACTCCTTTAAAAAAATTAGATGGTGTACTCTACCAAATGCCCATGAGAGTTGTTAACCTACAAGGTAGAAGGTACGCCCACTTATTTTTATAGAAGGAGTATTTTAGCAACATACACATTTAAGTGTATTTAACCAATTTTTTTTTTTTTTTTTTTTTTTTTTTTTTTTTTTTTTTTTTTTTTTTTTTTTTTTTTTTTTTTTTTTTTTTTTTTTTTTTTTTTTTTTTTTTTTTTTTTTTTTATAACTTACTAAGATACTCCTTTAAAAAAATAGATGAATGTATCTTAACAAATCCCAATTAAAAAGTGTTAGTTAAAATTAACATAAAGTAGTGACAATTATATAATAAAATAAAATTAAAAAATAATAATTCAACACACTATTAATAAATAAATATATAATTAGATTAAAGTGGATCAAATCATCTTGAATAATAACGTGGATCGATGAGACTAGGGTGTTACCCTCGTAAGTAGCTTTAAATGGTGACATCACCATAAATGGACATAATTTTTGGGTCTTCTATGTCTCACATGAGTAAATCTCAAAGACATATTTTGTCCTTGTCAGTTTTCACCCATTTTATTTGTCTCCCAACATGAATTGTATAGTCTTTCACTTTGTTTTTAAATTTAGAGGTGTTCATGATGTAAAACTATAATTGAATTGGACCACAATAATAGTTTGGTTCAATTTTTAAAAATTATATTCGAATCAAGTTGTATTTTTGAACCATTTTAAAATTGGTTTATAAATATAAACCAATTTAATATTTTGAACAAGCTTTTAGTTAAAATAGATTTCGAACAAGTTTTTCGTAAAAAGAATTTTGAAATTCTTTTTATAAGAAAATATCGATTTTTTTCAAGATTTTTTTTTATTTTCAAAAAAATAATTTAAAATTTTGTTGGCAAATAACAAATTTCTAATAATTTTTTTAAAAAAAAAAGTTTCGCTTATTTTACAAACAAAAATAAAAAATGTTTTATGAAAAAATGTTTTCAATATTTTTTCAAATATTTTCGAAAAAAAATGATTTAAAATATTTTATTTATTTTTCTCAAAAAAATTTCTATATATTTTTCAAGAAAAACAAATTTAAAAAAATTTCTAACAAAAAAAATCTTAACTGAACATATTTTTTTTAATTATTAAAATAAATTTAATTAACTGAATTGTTTTAAATATATGACTCAATTCATAAACCATTTAATTAATTTAATTTTTTTTAATATATTATAATATAATTTATTAATATAATACAATTAACATTATATTTTACACACCACTAATTAATTCTAATGCCATCATGCTACTGAGTAGAATATTTTGTAATGCTACTAATTTTCTAGGGGGACCATAACAGAGTCTACAAACACCCGATAGATATATAGGACCACCACTAAACACCAAACCAACCATTAAAAGATGACTAAACCACTAATTAAATCGAGCAACACCAAACAACCAAAACCACTAAACTACAAAACACCAAACCACTGAACTACGAAACACCAAACAACCATAAAATTAAACATAAAACCACTAAACTACAAAACACTAAACAACCATAAAAATATGAAAAGATGCCTTTTTATAAAGCCACGTAGAAGCTACAGGGACCCACGTGGCAACAACCAAAAACATTTTATATTTAAGAAGATAGAAATAGAGATGGATTAAGAGTAAAATAAAAACGATGGATTAAAACATAGAGTGATGAAATTGATGGATTAAAGTTGAGACGACCTCAACATGAGGGATTTATTTCCAAAAAATTAACATAAGGATCAATTTCATAGATAGGGATGGTTTAAGAACTATTTATTCTATTTTAATAATTAAGGACCACATTTTAAAATGTGATAGTTTAAGAATTAAATTGAGGTTTGTTCAATAAAAACTGTATAAAATAAAATACATATTGTTGTGGCTATTATATTTTGAACAAATTTTCTTACTTTATTTTTATGCATAATAACAAAACAAAAATTCCTTATGCATCGATGACAACATATGATCTGTATTAATTTGTACGCTAAGTTATAATTAATTATAATAGTTTTTCACTCACTTTTATATAAAATGTATGCAAGAGACAAATTAATAAATAAAATATATATTTATCTTTTGACATCTGAAAAATATTTTTTAACTAATTAATCAGAAATTTGTCATTTGTCCATACAAGTGAAAATAAAGTATTATATTTTGTAATTAAATCTAGAAACAATTAAGAAAAAAGAATAAAAACATATTTCAACTTATTTTTTTCAAGCTATTAAAAATTGAGAGGGAAACTATTCTATAAAATAAATATTTGTTTTGATTATTTATTTATTTTTGTTATTTTTGTCGTAACTCTTTTAAATAATTATATAATTATTGTCATAAACTATTAAGATCAAATCTTGAATCAATTGTAGAGTTAATTGTGCAATCTTAATAAGGATGAATTAAATTATAGTAAACTCTGATAAATGTCACTCATTTCAAAGAATTCACATATGTTTCAAAGCATGTAAGAATTTTTTTTTCAAATACAAAACCTATTATTGGATTAAATTGATGTTTTCTTGAAATAATGTTATACTAGATACATATTGACAATTGTTAAAAGGAATTTCAATGATCGAATGTTGTTATAATTTTTGTTATGATCGTAAAAATTACTAAAATATACTGTTTAGAAAAGATAGATGATTAAAATAAATCAAAATAAAGATAAAATACCAAAATACATATTAAATAAAAGAAAAATAATCAAAATTATATTTAAATAAAATAAAAAAGAAAGACACCGACTCTTGTATATAATTATAATTTTGGCATAAGACGAAGACATAGTCATTTATATTTTTCAAATAACCGATTTCAACGAAGTAAACACAAGAATTTTAATTTAATTATAGAGTAGAGAGCCTTAATAAAGTAATATATATAGTTCACAATCAACTTATTATATCTCATCAAATTTTTAGATAATTCTAGACTATGATAATTTAGTCTATTATGTTCTTGTTTTAACTATAAAACGGACTTTTATCTCCTACCGAAGTCAACTTTTAAAACTTATCAAAAGACTTTAAAAAATTTTAAATATGAGAAATTAATTTCCACATCGGTCAACTATTCAAAACTTACTCAAAGATTTTGATATTTTTAAAATAAACTAAATATTAATTATTTATTTTTAAAATAATAAATATAAATTTGGTGTAATTATTTTTCATAATATTTTATTTATTTATTTATTCTTTTTTTGAATAAAATTTTCAGGACAATATATATAGAAAACTGAAAAATTTATCAAAGAGAAATGAATAAATAAAATAAAACATGGTGAAAGATATTTTATATCAATTTCCTTTTTGTTATTTTAATATAAATAAATTATATTCTTTTTGGTTTAGAAATATCAAAGTCTTTGAATCAGTTTTGTAAGATGACCTGGGTGTAAATCAATATCTCTCATTTAAAAACTTTCCTTTTGATAAGTGTCAAAGTTAATCTCGGTAGGAGAACAATTTCTCACTTTTAATTAGTCTAAATTATAAACATATAATGTGTGACGTGTTTGTACTTTATTTACTATATTTTAATGATATTATTATTAATTTTTTTATCGTAATAATTTTTTATTTGAAATACGTTAAACATTAAATTTAAATATATAACAATAAAATTTAGATTCACCTCATTGATGTAGATATTTATTATTGTAGTTTTAAGAGCAATTGTGGAGATTTGGGTTGATAAATAATTGGAACAAATATAAAGAAATACATCAATGAATAATTATAAAAATTAAGTTATTAAATAAAATTTTTTTACGGGAAGATATGAAATAGATAAAGTATAGAGATTAGTCGTTATTATAATGAAAAAAAACAAGAGTAGTTGGTGACTAATTAAGCATGTAAGCTCCATGATTTGTAGTTAATTCAGTATTGTCATTTTGTACTCCAAACTAACTTCTCAGAATTGACTAATCACACTGGTGTGACTAAGTGACAATCAAATGAATTGGAAGTTGAAAATTGATTTCATTTGGAATAAGCCAGATCTTTTGAAAGTGGAGTTTTTTGTTTGGAGATTATTCAAAAATTGCATTCTTACACAGAATAATTTGGTAAAATATAAAGCAGTGAATTCAGATAATTTTTCGTGTGTTTTTCTAAGTGTGGTGGCGGTGAGATTATGCAACAATTATTTTTTTTATTGTTTTGTTTTTTGATAAGGTGTGGAACACAGTGTTGAAATAGTTGGGTGCGTCATGTGCACTCCAATAAAATATATTTTGTCACGTTCAATAATTTGGTGGTTTATTTTTTTCAACAATGTATTTCGAAAAAGACTTTATATGATTGAACTAGTTTGTATTTGAACTATTTAAAAAAATCACAATAGCAGAGTCTTTAACTAAAAGACATGTTCTTTAGACCATTTTGTTAATTGAATCAAAATTCACATAGTGTTGTGGTATAAAGCTAAGAATAAAGACTCTCATATGTGATTGATTAATGATGGATGAATTCACTTATGTATCTTGACATTTGTAATAATTTATGAACTCTCGACGTGATTGATTAATGATAGATGAATTCATTTATGTATCTTGACATTTGTAATAACTTATGAACTCTCAAGGTGAGAGATTAGAGTTTTATTTTATTTTTATTTTAACTCCTTTAATTTGTTATTATATAAAAGCTTGTTTCATTCTAAGTTATTTTGGTGGATTGTATTTTGACTATTAGGATATTACTTTTGTTAATTGAATTTACTTCTAAAAAGAAAATGACAAGTTACAAATTAGCTTAGACTTTGAAATTTTTGTCCGACCGAAAAGTATAATTAAAATATGTACATTCATGTGTTAAAAAAATAATATACATATATAATTGAAACAAAACAAAAATCAATAATTAATGATATACATATTTAATAATCTTTTTAGGCACTCTCACATTCTATTAATTTAATTTTAGATAATATTTTTTTTACAATTTAATATTTTATTTAATTTTAAATAATAATTTGGTGACGGGGCAAAGGTTGTCCAAAGTTTTCAGGTACTAATTATTACATGAATCTAATCTTAAATATCACACGCACCAAGTCACAATTGTTAGAGTTGTGTGGCCTTAATATAACTTTTGGATTTAGCTTAATATGTATTAGGTAGTGGTGTTGACTTTTATATTGCATCACCATAATTGGCCTTATTCTGTATCACATGGTTGACATAATTTTGCAATTTTCTCATTCATTATACTAGTTTATACTAGTTTTTTATGCTTGTGCTTGTTGTGTCAAATGTTGGTTTATTGAAATTTTTGGTTTGGTTATATTGAAACTTTTGGTTTGGTTATATTGAAATTTTTTTCTTGATGTAAATGATATGGTTGATTTTGTTATACTAGTCGTTTAACTTATTTCTGTTTTTTTTTTTTTGACCTAAGCCTATACTGGTTTATTTGATTTCTTAAGCATATAATTTTTTGGGTTTACTTTGCACCACTTTGAACCAATATATTGTTGGTATTAGGGATGTGCATGATTGATTTTTTTTATTTAAAATCAAACCATATCTATTTTAAAACTAATATATGAATTTAGATTGATAACTAAATTTATTATTTATTTTAAAATCGGTTATAAAATCAATCGTAAAATAGGTTATGATTAAATAACCGATTTCTAGTTAAGCAGCCAGTTTCAAAAAATTCAATTTTAAAATCGACTTTTTTTTCAAAGCCGGTTAAAATTTGATTATTTTTTAATATCTATTTTTTTTAATTATTTATTCATAGTTTAAAAACCGATTATTTTAAAAAAATCGATTATTTTTACAAAATGAAAGTTTAATAAAAAACATACACCAACCATACAATTGTTTTCTCTTGTGATTAAAATTGAACATGTTCAATTGCTTATAATAACTTGTGATTAAAATTGATTTATAACTAACTTCATTAAGACCACCAATTCTGATTCATACTAGTTCAATAAATTGTTTATTACTAAAACCGTAGAAAATACAAACACTTGAAAGTTTATTTGATCAAATTTAACAATTACTACACCATAATAAAATCGTAGAAAATACAAACTCTTAAAATTTGTTTCCAACATCGAAGTGGACACCACCACCACCAAGTAGAAAGAAGAGCAAAGTGTTGAAGCTAGTTTTAGGTAAGTTTATTTTATTTTATTTATAACTAACAATATAATACATTTAAAATTATAACTAACGAAATTTCGTGATTAAAATTGATTTATAGCTAACAATATAATACATTTAAAATTATCTCCTACTAAGATTATATGAGTATAAGAATCTAAAGCATTCTAAAATGATTTGCAAGTACTATATGACCCATTAATATTAATATTCAGCCGATATATTTCGTAGCTATTGGAATGTTATTACCTCTAATTGTTGTCATAAGATGTCGAAATAAAGCTAAGATATGAAAGATTATACTAACACAATTTAGCAAAATAACAAGGAACAATCAACACATAGAAGCCTTCTTTGAAAGTCAATGTCCTCTTAATCTAAAAAGATATAATTTAACTTATATAAAAAAAATGACTGAATCTTTCAAAGTTAAACTTGGTAAAGATGGTTATGACTCTGTATACGAAGAAAAATTACTCAACGGTTGTTCTGTTGCGGTAAAAGTACTTAATGAATCCAAAGGGAATGAAAAAGAATTCCTCAATGAAGTTGCAAGTATATGCAAAACTATATTTCAAGATCATCATTTAAAAATCAATAATTTAAGAAATTATATTTAAAATATTTAGTCCGTCATATTTTAGTCTTCTTCAATAAATATTAAATATCTTAATTCATTAACTAGCTATCATACAATATGGTTGGTTAGTAATAAGTAATTAATTAAATGAAGTTAGTAATATCTCAATGAAGTTAGTAATAAATTGTCGGAAAACATTGCCGAAAGGTGGAAAGTCGCTAGGATGATGGCAAAATCAGAATCATTTTTGAGTTTTGAGGATTTAAGATTATTGGGAGTTGAGTGGATAAAAACCAGATAAAAATCAAATCCAAACATAAACCATAAGTTGGTATCCAACCAGTTGATAAATTAATCAGATTATAACCATAATATTTTAATCGGATTATTTTGATGTATTCTACTTTATTTTATCATTAGGTTATATTATTGATATTCTTATGAACTTAATTTCATTTTTGTTATACGTACAACTAATGCAACATAAACCATTTGCAAACTGCTCACCAGGTTCCAAAATATTGCTTTATTATTTTTATCAATAGATTTAGATTAGAATATATAATTATACTCATACTGGTTGACTGTAATTATAACTAGGATTGTGTTGTGTATGTTGAGACAAAATCCGAAATTAATATTTTGATGATAATCAAACACAAGATAATTAATACTTCTAATTATGATTCTAAGTGTTTTGTTGTTTAACATGTGTTTGAGTGTATTTATCAAAGATAGGTATTAAGCATTTCAAGCAAAGCTCATATTAGAAGAAGCAAGCTCATTCAAATAAACGAAGAACATTCTGATAGAATTATGAAAAAATGGATATCGTTCTTCACATTTCTAAATTACCAAGAATGTTCAATGTTCTTAAAGAAAAAGATTATTCCTGGTGTATTCAATCTTTTACCAGAATTTTACTAAGAATATACAAGGATCGCATCAGTAAAAGACTCATTCCAACGAACAAAGGTAAAAGCTATGCATCATAATCAAACAAGAAAAATCATTCTCCAAGTTTGAGCAAGTAACAAGTACGAATGTGATAGGCTTGATTGGATATTGCAGCTGCATCTTTGAGCAGCCTGCACATGTGACAGAAATTAGGGAAACACTTCAAGACAACTGTCAAAAAAACTTAACCTCAACACCCCCTTAAAACAACGATGAAGACCATTCTTGTTCTGCTTTAACATTCTTGCTTTAACATAATACTTATCCATTCTTACTGACTTAAGATAGTTGGACCATCTTCAACGATTAGATGAACTATCATAAGTCTTCTTGAAGCCTATAAAAGAAGCCTCAAGATGAAGGATAAGTCAGAGCTTCAAGTGCAAAGCAATACATCACTTACACCATCATACTCGAAATTTCTTAAGCTCCTCAATCACATCCAAATGTTCAATTCTGTTTTTTCATCTAGATATCAGAATCATTCTACTGAGTCTTTAGCCAAGAATCTAAACTCAAACAAGGGTTGAGTATACTCAAATTCTACCAAACTCTTAAATCATCACTTTGTAACACAAGACTATTGTGTTAAAAATAGTTTGAGTCAATTATAAAAATCCTTTTATGATTAAAATGTAATCTATAGAAATTCTCTCTAAAGATTGATAGGCAACTTGTGGAAGTCATTTCTAGGTTGAAAGATAGTATATTGTAACAAATCAAAATTGATCTGAAAATTTTGTGTTAATACCAAGAACAATCTTGCTTTGAGTACTTAGTAAAAAATCTCACAATTGTAAGGACTTGACGTAACCCACCTTGGGTGAACTAGGATATATCTCTGTGTGATATCTCTTCTTTTATCTTTATTTATTTACTTATTTATAATCATCTAACCATATATTATATTGATAAGTTAAATTTTGTTATTTCACTAACCAAGAACGTTTTGTATTTTCATAACCAAGATCAATCTTTAGTTAAATACTTTGAGTTTTAATAGGAATTTTAAAAAGAGGCAATTACAATTCAAACTACCATTCCTTGTAATTGACATTGTTACTTCAGTGTACTGTATATCTAAGATGTTTACAACTTATTCTAGATGACCGTAATTATAAGGTTTATGACTCATTTTGTATAATATTTGCAAGCTTTTTATTTCGATGAAATCCTGAACAACATGAATTGGTTATATATTATTAAGGCTTATTAGCAAAGATAAAGATTCTTAAAATTTTGGTCTTGATTGATGATCATGTTAATATGTTCCATTGATCATTTATGTGATTATAGGTCAAATTTTGTTTTGAATTGTTTTGAAGTATGTTTGATGTAAACTAGTATTTTAGAAAATGGACCTTTTGTAAAATTTTGTCTTACGATCATGTTTAAATTTTTAGAAGTTTTTTTATGAGAAACCCTTACAAACAAATTTTGTTGTTAATTGGACTTGAAAGTTTTCACAGTCCATAATAAATTTATCCCGTAAAACGGGTTTTGTACCGTGCACCCCCACCATTTTACCTCCCATCCCCCAAATTTTTTTAAAGACAATTTTGCCTTTGTTTAATTTATATAAAATTATGAAAAAAGTTTACCATTCTAGTTTCCCACCCCCACTTTTGAAAATTATAAAAAAAAATTTAACTTTCAAAAATTTCAAACTTTCGAAATAATACCAAATAAGTATTTTGATTTATTCGAAAATTTTGTGAAATTGGAAACTTTCGAAATGTAATTATGCAGAAAAAATTACTAATTTCGAAACTTTGGAAAAATACCAAACTTTCGAAATGAAATATTCCATAAATTTTCAAAATTTTGGATGAATATGAAATTCTCGAAGTGTATTTTTCCAGAAAGCTTCGAAAGTTTGGATGAATTTGAAACTTCCGAAGCACATATACTTCGAAAATTTCAAACTTCGAAGTAATTCTTTTTCGAAAATTTCAGAAGTTTCGAAACTTTCAAAGCTTTTAAATTTTTTTTTTTAAAATTACTTAAACTTCCAAAATTAGATATCAAATTTATTACCATTAATTTATTACTATAAATGTATTACTATAAATGAATTATTATTTATTACTATTAATTTATTACTATTAATTTATTATTATAAATTTATTATTATTTATTACTAATAAAAAAATTTATATTTCGAACTTTTCCCATCAATCAAAACTTTCGAAACTGACTTGTTTCAAAAATATGAAACTTTCGAAATTGTTGCATTTCAAATATTTGCAAATGTTCGAATATTGTGTTTCGAATATTTCAAATTCAACAAAAGTTTCGAAGGTCTTTATGAATTCTGGAAAAAACCTGTTTCGAAGATTTAGAATTCACCCAAACTCGAAATTTTGTATGAATTCTGGAAAATTGTGTTTCGAATATTTCAAATTTATTCAAATTTTTGAAATCCTCTGAAAATTAAAGTTTCGAAACTTTCATGTTTAACCAAAGTTTCGAAAATGTCAATAAATCTTACTTTTTAATATTTCGAATGTTTAAAATTGTCGATTTATATGGTATACTTTGTAACTTTTGAAGGGGGTGTGTGGGAGTGGTAATTTTTTTTTTTATTGTTTTATCCAAGTGTAAAAAGGGTAATATAGTCTTTTCCATTTGAATGGAGGAGTGGAAGAAAAAGGTAGGGGGTGCACGGTACAAAACTCCCGTAAAACCGTCCAAATTGTAACTCCAAAACTAACACTTGTTTTAATAAACGGTCGAAATTGGACTGCACCCCAACAAATGTGCGAAATTTTAAAAAAAGAAAATTTTCCCTTGTACCCACTCATTTATCCTTATACCCCCAAAAGTAAATGAAAAATACTAAAATACCCTCATACATATAATTTTTTTTTTTTAATTTCTTCATTTAACATTTCCGGAACAGAAATAACAAGCAAAAAAAAAAAAAATTCCGGAAAACTTCTTTCAAGTTTTCCGGTACACAACTTTCATTCCGGAAAACTTGAAAAAAGTTTTCCGGTACACAACATCATTTCCGAAAAACTTCAACGTAACATTTCCGGAAACCACCGAATAACTTAATCCACATGTTTTTCGGTAGTTGTTTGATTTTTTTTTTTAAATATTTTTTAAAATAGTTTTTTTTGTTTTATTTTTTTTTATTAAATTAGTATTTATTTGATTTTAACTAATTTATAAATCTTGTTATGGAAATGAGTATTAATCATTAATTATGGTGTATTAATTATGAATTATTATGGTATATTAATAGTGTATTAATTATTAATTATTTATGGTATATTTATATGTGTTAATTAATATTTATGATGCGTTAATTATTGACTAATGTATTATCATTTATAAAAATAATAAAATTAAAAAAAATAATTAAAAATGGTGTGTACCGAAAATCTTTTTGAGAAAGTTTTCTGGAAACACCTTCTGTACCGGAAATCTTTGGAATGAAGTTTTCCGGTAGTACAATTTTTCACTTCTGTACCGGAAATCTTTTTTAAAGTTTTCCGGTAACAACTTTCTGTACCGGAAAACTTGAAAAAAAATTTCCGGAAATAAGGTGTGTACCGGAAATCTTTTTTGTAGTTCCGGAAAAGATAAAATTATAAAAAAAAAAAAAAATCTTTGAATTAATAAGGACATAATTGTCATTTTCAAAAAATTATCGGGGTATAGGTATAAAAATGGGGGTACAGGGGAAATGTTTCTTAAAAAAACATTGTTCAAAGTTTATCGTGGTTGAAGACTGAAACCGATTAGAATTGACACAATTTTAATTCCAAGATTGGCCATGACTACGGTGCACCACTTGTGTAGGTCTTGTACCGTGCAACACCATTTTTCACTGTTTGATCAGAAAGTTCTACAAAAAATAATAGTATATCACATACACCAAATCTACTCTTTCTCCCTCCTTCTACGAAGTTAGCTTCTTTGTTATTAAAAAAAATATAAAAAATTCACTGGCATCAACAACTCAGATACGAAAAGCATTTTCTATTTTGCCAATAGAGCATAACTCTATCTCTGCTCTTGAAACTTTCTCCATATAAAGCTTCACATCATAATGGAAAGTGTTTTTTTTTTTCTTTCAAAATTTTCTTTGCACATAGATCGTTGTCACTCATAATATTTGGTGGATCTCTTTTGATCTAATGGTGACAAAGAGTTGTGCACCATACAATACTTAGTTTATTTTTGTACATTGGAAGCAGCCTCCAAGATTTACATGCTTTTAAGAATAGACATTATCAAGAGTACAAAATATTTTTAGAATTCATACTTTTAACTTTTAAGGACAAAGTTTGGCGTTGTTTTCCATGTTGAGATAAAATCTCTCTCAAATTGTTTTAATGATAACAAAATTAATTAAAAGATTATGATTGAGGTTAATGACTAATCTGTGCTTTTGAGTGTATTCATATAAGAAACACATATTATTATTCATTAAGGCAAAAAGAAGAAAAGAAGAAAATTCTTAGTTAAATCTGGAGCATGGAAAATACTGAAGATGGCCTCGCGAGTTGATGAATATTCAAATATGCAGAATACTCATCCTCGCTGAAATGATTTGTTTTATTAATTAAAGAAAGGCAAAACAATATTAAAGAATAAATAAAAGAAAAGCTTTTGAAGAAAAGGAGTAAAATGGCAAAAGAAAGGTACGAGAAAGGATTACAGTAGGATGTGTCTATGGTCAACACATTTGAAAAATCAACCCATCACATCATATGCAAAGGCTACAAGCAGACCTATAGATCACTCTTGTGTGAATTAAAAAACAATATAAAGTTAATCTTCAAAAAGGCAACAACAAACAAGCCAAAAGTGAAAGTCATCACATGTCTTAAAGAAAGGAAAGAGAAAAGAACTTCACATGAAGCCTTTACAAGCATTGAATAAAGGAGAACGAAAAGGACATCACATGGTCTTACAAGCATTAAAGAAAGGAAAGAGAAAAGGACAACACATGCCCCAAGTTTTCAGAAAATCTGCTACCTCGTACTTGAGGATGGACTGCATCTGTCCAAGGACAACTGGATGGCAGTTTCATAATTATAAGAAAAAACCTTGGGCTTTTTGAATTGATTTTCCAACGGTCATAAGAAGCTTGACATATGAAGTGAACATCATAAGACTTCTATAAAAGGAAGCAAGCTCTTCTTCATCAAATATACAACACATTTCATTAAAAAGATCAAGGATCTTAAAGCTTTCAAGAAGCAACATCCATCCTCTCTTTATACTTTCTACAATCCTACATTAGATCTTTGAAAATCCTTTGAGAAAGTATTAAGAATCAATCACTCTCATATCACATTGTAGTTTCCACCTGAGATACACTTGGAAATATTTGAAACCTGATTGTAAGCTTGGTGAAGCTAAAGAATACACAAATTTGTAATCATCCTATGTGAGAGGTTGATCTGTTTGAACATTAGTAAAATCTCACAAGAGTGTGAGGACTGGACGTAGCCTTCATTGGGTGAACCAGTATAAAAACTGCGTGTGTCATTCTCATATTTTTCTCTCACTCTTTAGCTTAGCTCAAATCTGAAAGTTTGAAAAACACGTCCTCGGGCATTCCATCCTCTGCTAGAGGATAGTTTAAAAAACACTTGAAAATTATTTTTAACAGCAAAATTCCTATTCAACCCCCTTTTAGTGATATTTAGCTACATCATTCCACCCTCATATGTTCTTTTAATTTCAAGTTAAAATGTAAAAATTTGAAATTCCAATTTTTTTTTACAAGAGAAATTCTAGATTTTTAAAATATTGAAAAATTTGAACTGTTTTTTATAAGATGTTTATGAAATGTTGTTTTTTTGTGAGGAGAATTTCTAAAATATATTTAAAATTCTCTAATAGCTATTTTAATGTAACAAAATTAAATAACTTAATGTACCACTTGGTCAAGTGGTTGTAATGCTTGGATTTAATTCAAAACAATGCATCTGTTAAGTTACCAAAGGTTACAATGTTTTTCAAGAGTTGTTTTCTTTCACCCATTGATATGAATTTCTCTATAAATAGAGATACTTTAGAGACATAAAGTACAAGACCAAATTCGTTAAATGAGTCAAATTTATACCAAAAATATTTTTAGAGTAAATGAAATAACTTTATTATGTAAACTATCATTGATGTGAATTCCAAAGTATCCTGAAGAGATTCTCCGGCTAACCTGTTTGCAACCTATATATATAGATTGGTGGGGGCGAATCGAACCTAAAGTTTAGTGTGATATACACGCTTTAGAATTTATTTGTACAACCTTCATCATCATCAAGTTCATCATATTCTTGTTCAAGATTTGCAGCTTATCCCCAACAAAATATCTAATAATCTTTAGGTTCGATTTTGGTTTTAATTTATTTTTGAACAATAGATGCTTTACACATTTATGACTACGGTGAAAGGTTCGATTTTGATTTTTGCTTTTTTGATTAATTATAGTGACTATAATTGGAAGGAGATTATTTATGTCTATAACAAAAGCATCAAATGATAAGATAAATTTTCAAGAGATAAGTATTAGTATCCCTCCATATTTTATGTAGTGTCATAAATTCATGCATATTTATAAATCTAACGTTAATTATAATAATATTAGAAGAAGTTCTATATGTTATGACTTTAGTGAAATTTGAATTTAGAGATTTTTTTTTAGTGCAATTTGATTTTCGGTTAAAACAAGTGCAAGTTTTGCCATTGCTTGGACATGAAAAATATGTGTATGGACTTCAAAATTATTTGATACATGTGAAGTGTTCATTCATCGAATATTATATTGATAGAACACTTGTTGACATCAAATATTTGTTTAGATATTTCTAGCATAGAAAATCATGTTAGAAGGTAATACTCACTAATATGCAAAATAGTAATACCATTGGTTAAATAGAGCGGGATTGTCATAAGCATTTTTGAAAATTTTAATATCAATTTTAATTTCTATATATGTTTTCTGTTATTTCACGAAACTCATTTCTATTTGCTTCAAAACATGAAAATATGTGGACCAATTTTAAAATTCATGTTCATATGTCATATTTATGTATATATTTAACCCAATGTTTTGATGTCTTTTAGTCTTAAACTTGTACCATCTTAATTACTTACCATTCTTCATTGCTAACAATTTTTTGTCATGATAAAACATAATTATTTTATATGGATATGTGTTTGATATTTTAAATTTATCGATAGTATCTCAAAAGTAATATTTTATTATATTACTTAATATGTGATATTAGATTCATATATGCATGATTTAGAAATTATTCAAGTATGTGAATTTCATAAGTATGAATATATGTTTGGTTTATGATGCATACTTAGCATATACTCTTAATTTATTTTGATATGAAACTAGAGGATATATGATATATTATAAATATCACATGTGTGTTTTAATTATATTGTTGTTTCATGCTACAAGTTTTTATATTTAGAATTGATGATATCATATTACATGGACATAATAATATGAAAGTAATTGTTTATTTGTTATCTTGATATTAACAATAATTTGGGTATATATTTGGACTTATTGTAAGTTGACAAATGTTCATGGAGGAAAATAATAGAAACTCTTAATAATTTTTATTTATTGTTTAGTTTGTATTGTGATACTTATTTGAATTTACCATAGAACATATTTAAATATGAAATTTAAATTAACAAATAGAATATATGATGCATGTATTAGTTATAATATAACTATGAAGAAATTGTTTATTTAATAGAAATGAAATGCATTCTTATTTGTTAAGGAGTAGATGACTTACATGTTTTGACTCATTTTATGATACTTGATAATGAATTTTTTTTATGATCATACTTTGTTAGCTTGTGGCAATATATATTTAATGCATTCAATGTATTATATCTTAGACTTTGATATATTGAAAAGGAAATTAGAGTTTTAAATTGAGATGCTTATTAAATATAGTAAAAGATAAAATGACATAAAAGTTTGTGTGATTGATAATTGAAATACTTATTAACTGTATATGATATAATGTGAAGAGATTAAACGACAAAAGTGTCAAGGTTTGATGATAGTTCGTCAACACTATCAATAATATAAAAGGTAATCGGATGCTTGATGTAAGTCATGACTTGTTCTAGACCTAATATAGCATATATTGTTGAAAGATTAAGTTGGTATATAAGCAATTCAAGTAAAGAACATTGTTATGCTATTAATAAAGTATTAAAATATTTGAAAGAAATGATTAACTATAATTTAATCTACAGTGGATATCCTTCAGTTTTCGAAGAATATAAAGATTCCAGTTGGGTAAATCATGTTGAGGATCATGCTTCCACAAGTGGATGGATCTTCAACCATGGTGGATATGCAGTTTCTTGGGGTTCAAAGAAACAAACTTGCATTGCCGACACCATTATGGCTACAAAATTTAATGTTCTAGCTACATGTAGTAAAGAGGCTGAATGACTACGAAATATGTAGTATGAGATACCAATTTGGCCAAAGCCAATGGCACCAATATCCATACAATGTGATAGTCAATACACTATCAAAAGAATATAACCAAGTATATAACAAAAAGTCAATACATATTGGTTTACGACATAACTATGTAAATGATTTAATGGAGTGATATCTATAGTGTTTGAAAGAACTGAAATGAATCTTGTAGATCCTTTGACGAAAGGTCTGACGAAGGACATGGTGTTGAAGACATCATTATGGATGTGAAACAAGCTCATATCTAAATAATCACCAATGGTAGAAACGATCAACTCACACTTTATAGCATCAAGTCTTGAGTTCAATAATGAAAGTACACTATTAGAGTGATTGAAGTATTTGACAATAGATACATCTTAGAAGGTAAAAGTACTTGGACCATAAAATGAAAGTGGTAGGATGAGGTCTCCTCTTAATGGACATATAACATATATTTGTTGGAATGTATAATTATGAGTGCATTTATGATATATTTCACCTATATGAGAATGAAATGGGTCGCTTCATAGAGTTCAAGGGATTGACTATTAAATTCTCATGAAAAAGATATGAGACACGGAGCCTTGTCAAATGTGTCGTCTTTATATTTTGATCAATGATACCGAGATTTCATGTGTGAGTTATGCACACTTGTTCTAATGAATGGTTGGTTCAAAGTTTGTCTATCAATCTATTCGGGGATAAGTGAAAACATAATTTACTAAGTAATTGTTCAAATCATAAGATACATTTATTTGAAATCATGAGATTTCCAAAATAACGGATTTAGATATATTTTGAAAATGGTGGGGATTATGAGGGGAATTTCCCTATATTAATGTACCAAAATTAAATAACTTAATGTACCACTTGGTCAAACGGTTGCAATGCTTGGATTTAATTCAAACCAATGCATATGTTAAGTTATGAAATGTTACAATCTTTTTCAAGAGTTGTCTTTTTTCACCAATTGATATGAGTTTCTCTATAAATATAGATATTTTAGAGACAGAAAGTACAAGACCAAATTCGTTAAATGAGTCAAATTTCTGTCAAAAATATTTCTCAACCATTTCTTCTTTTCTCTAATGCACGAGAGTAAATGGAAGAACTTTATTATGTAAACTATCATTGATCAATATGCTTGATGTGAATGTTCAATTCACTTCAACGATTCCAAAGTATCCTGAAGGGGATTCACCGGTTAACCCGTTTGCATCCAATATATATAGATTGGTGGGGGGTAAATTGAACCTAAAGCTTCGCGTGATACACACGTTATGGATTTTATTTGTGCAATCTTCATCATCATCAAATTCATCCTTTTCTTGTTCAAGATTTCAGCATTTCCCCAACAAAATATTTAATAGTTTTTATTCTGAAATGTTGAGAGAGGCAAAATTGAATTTTGAAAGATTTGTTGGGGATGTGGGGATAATGTGTAAGATTCGGTATCAAGTAATATTCAAATGCATCCCAAATTGTCTAATAAAGAGATGGAGGTCCATTTCGTACGTACTCACAGGAAGGTCAATAGTAATTTGACTAAGATATATTTTTTACCTTCTAAATTTTGAAATTGGGCAATTTTAGTCATTTAGATTATGGGTGCGTTTGTTTCATATTTTTTCATAAAAAAATCTGTATTTTTAAACTAAAATTATTTTTTATTATTTGAACGGTGTTTGTTTCTGATTTTAAAAAAATTATTTTGTTAAAAAATTATTATTTTTTGCTAAAAATAATAGTTGATCACATTTGTCTCATATGATAGATGAGAAAGACACTACGCCAAAAATGACATTTAACAGCGCCCATTTTACGGCGCTTGCTAAACACAAGCGCTGTTGTAATTATATTTTAAAAATAACGGAACCTATTACAGCGCTTTTGATGCAAAGCGCTGTAAAACAAGCGCTGTAGTAGGTCATATAACGTTTGCGCATCACGTTATAAGGCTTTTACAGTGCTTGTCAAAAAAGCGCTGTAAAAGGAAGCGCTTTCGCGAATCAGTTACAGCGCTTTTTTCACAAGCGCTGTAAAACACATGCGCTTTCATTGAATTTAACTACCTATTACAACGCTTTTTTCACAAGCGCTGTAAAACACATGCGCTTTCATTGAATTTAACTACCTATTACAACGCTTTTTTCACAAGCGCTGTAAAACACATGCGCTTTCATTGAATTTAACTACCTATTACAGCGCTTTTTTCACAAGCGCTGTAAAATACATCTTTAAAATAATTATATACGTTGGAAACCCTCATATCCTCTACATCTTTCAAATAATTATATACGTTGGAAACCCTCATATCCTCTACATCTTTCAAATAATTATATACGTTGGAAACCCTCATATCCTCTACATCTTTCAAATAATTATATACGTTGGGAACCCTAATATCCTCTACGTACTGTGCGGCCATCTACGTTGTCTAAGGTATTTTTTACACATGATCTGTTATGTTTTGAAATTGTCAAAAATTGTCAAAAACTCATACCACATGATCTGTTCTGTTTTGAAATTGTTAGTTGATATTGGTTTCTTTTTGAAACTTGTTGATATGTTTTGAAAGCTTATTATTTTTGTTACTGCATTTATATAGGTGGTATAATATGGATAGGAAATGGATTTCAGCCAATCGATTGTCAAAAGAGTATGAAATTGGAGTGAAGGAGTTTGTTGAGTTTGCAGTGAAGAATGCAAAAGATCCAAATAGAGTAGTTTGTCCTTGTTTAAAATGTTGTTTTGGAAAACGTGTTAGAGAAGATGAATTAGAAGGACATCTAGTATGTAATGGAATTGATCAAAGCTACACATGTTGGATAAGACATGGTGAGAAAAAAAAAGGAAACATTAATTTTGAGAATAGTTCGACATATGCTTCAACTGACTTCGATACAGATACATATGAGCCGGACCGAGTTGATGAGATTGCAAAAGCAGTTGAAGAAGATCTTCGAGATTGTCCTAAAATGTTTGAAAGTTTGTTGAGTGATGCAGAGAAAGAATTATATAATGGTTGTACTAAATTCACAAGACTGTCAGCGATATTAAAGTTGTACAACTTAAAAGCGAGTAATGGATGGTCTGATAAAAGCTTTACAGAATTATTAACACTCATAAAAGATATGTTGCCAGATGATAATGAACTTCCCAGTCGAACCTACGAGGCTAAACGGATTTTGTGTTCTATTGGAATGAGTTACGAAAGGATTCATGCGTGTCCTAACGATTGCATTTTATTTCGAAACGAATATGAACTACTTAAGGCGTGTCCGAAATGCAATGTCTCTCGATATAAGAAGAAAGAATCTACTCCAGCAAAAGTCGTGTGGTATTTTCCTATAATACCAAGATTTAGGCGCATGTATCGCAGTGAAGAAGATTCAAAACACTTGACATGGCATGCAGATGAAAGAATTAGAGATGGAATGTTTCGACACCCTGCAGATTCCCCACAATGGGCAAAAATTGATCACGAGTATCCTGAATTCGGGATAGAGTCAAGAAATCTAAGACTTGCACTTTCTACTGATGGAATGAATCCACATGGTCTTCAAAGCATCTCACATAGCACGTGGCCTGTGATTTTGGTAATATATAACCTACCTCCATGGTTATGTATGAAGCGTAAGTTTATGATGTTGTCTCTGTTAATTTCTGGACCCAAACAACCGGGGAATGATATCGACGTATACTTGACTCCTCTAATCGAAAATTTAAAAAGTATGTGGGAGACAGGTGTGGAAGTTTATGATGGGTATAAGAAAGAATGTTTCAATTTGAGGGCTATGTTGTTCGGCACAATTAATGATTTTCCAGCATATGGTAATTTATCAGGATATAGCATTAAAGGTCAGTGTGCATGTCCTATATGTGAAGAGAGTACAAATTGGATGCGGTTGAAACATTGTAAGAAGAATGTGTTTCTTGGACATCGTAGATTTTTACCTTATAGTCATCAGTATCGTGGGTGGAGAAATGCATTCAATGGAAAATCAGAGGAAGGTAAAGCTCCTTTAGCACCGACTGGATATCAAATACTTGAAAAAGTACAAGGTTTGACCAATAAATTTGGCAAACCTTTTGCGGGAGAGCTGGTGAAAACTGGGTGGAAGAAAAAGTCAATTTTCTTTGAATTGCCATATTGGAAGTCATTGTATGTAAGACATTTCCTCGATGTGATGCATATTGAGAAAAATGTATTTGAAAGTGTTATTGGTACGTTACTCAATGTTCCAGGAAAGTCTAAAGATGGCGTCAATGCAAGATTGGACTTGGTCGATATGGGAATAAGAAATGAACTGGCTCCAGTAAAGAAAGGAAATCGCACATATCTACCTCCAGCCGCTCATACTCTATCTAGAAAGGAAAAAATTGTTTTATGTAAATTTCTACACGAAGTTAAAGTTCCAGAAGGATACTCTTCGAACATTAAAAATTTGGTTTGTATGAAAGACCTCAAGTTAAAAGGTTTGAAGACCCATGATTGTCATATTATAATGGAGCATTTGCTACCAATAGGTATACGTTCCATTTTACCTGAAAAAGTTCGACTAGCCTTAACTAGATTATGTTTCTTCTTCAGGGAAATTTGTAGTAAAGTGATCGACCCTCAGAAATTACCGACATTGCAGAGGGAAATTGTTGTTACTTTGTGTGAGCTTGAAATGTATTTCCCACCATCGTTTTTTGATATAATGGTTCACCTTACTGTTCATCTGGTTAAGGAGACACAACTTTGTGGGCCAGCTTATATGAGATGGATGTATCCGATAGAACGATATATGAAAATATTAAAAGGGTACGTAAAAAGTAGAAGTCGACCAGAAGGTTGTATTGCTGAACGATACATTGTTGAAGAGGCTGCTGAATTTTGTACTGAATATCTGTCCAATGTTGAATCCATAGGGCTTCCCATGTCTCGTCATTCGGGAAGACTATCAGGAGAAGGGATAACTGGAAGGAGACTACTGACTATATCAAGGACAGAATGGGAGCAGGCACAATTGTATGTTCTGCACAATGATGATGAGGTTCAACCGTATGTTACAATACACATTGATCAGTTATCTCGTTTGAACATGAATAGGAATCAAAATTGGATAACTCGAGAGCACAATCGAAGTTTTGTAACATGGTTAAAAAATCACATAATGTCAAAATTTGATATAGACCCCGGATCAATTTCAAATAGATTGAGGTGGCTAGCAAATGGTCCGAGCTTACATGTCTTTTCTTACACTGGTTATGTTATTAACGGCTACACATTTTATACCAAAGAACAAGATGATCAGACCACTATGCAAAATAGTGGAGTCACTCTCGTAGCTGAAGCGATGCATGTCTCAAGTGCAAAAGACAAAAACCCAATATATGCAAATCTATCATATTTTGGGGTTATCGAGCGCATATGGGAGTTAGACTACACAATGTTTCGTGTTCCCATATTTGGTTGCAAGTGGGTCGATAATAATAATGGCGTTCGGATTGATGAGTCAGGATTCTTGCTTGTCGATTTTAATAGGGTGGGATACAAAGACGAGCCTTTTATTTTAGCGTCGCAAGCTCAACAAGTGTTTTATGTCACTGATCCTTCTAATGATAAATGGTCTGTTGTCCTATCGACCAATAAAATAAGTGATGATAACAATAATGATGAAGATGTTGGTAATGATCTTTTATTTGCAACATCACAACAACCACATGAAATTGATTCAACTGATGATGGTTTATATCTTAGAGATGATCATGATGAGGGAATTTGGATTAATCCATCGTTTCGTATTGTAAATGGACAAACAAATGTGAATGTCACCAGGAAAAGAAGAAGGGCATCTTAATGTATATATATGTTTAATTGTTTTATATAAGCTATGCATGTAATCTGAACTGTGTTATTGTAAATATGCATGTAATCTGAATTGAGTGTTTTATACTAAGTTCTGATTAATTTATTTTCTGATTAATTTATTTTCTGCTTATATTTAGCTTGATTTGAGTGTTTTATACCAAGTTCATGTAACAATGAGTGTTTTATATTTAGCTTGATTTACATGAACTGAACTGAATATAAATTAGTAATTTACATGAACTGAACTGAACTGAATAGAGAGATTCTCTTTTGCTCAGTGCATATATATATATAGATTCTTCAGAATACTCATTTCTAATAATTCATCATCTCCTAAAGTATTGTGATAAAGACAATGATAACAATATTTTTAATCCAATAAACAATGATAAAAATGTTTTTAATGTCATCCCAACCCAAATAAACCAAACACAAAAATAAAATAAAGAGACATTTTACAGCGCTTATCTTAAAAAGCGCTGTAAAAGATCCTTTTAAAAATAAAATAATGAGTGTTTTATACCTTTTACAGCGCTTTTCACACAAAGCGCTGTAAACGACTCTTTTGAAAGTGAGTAAAAAAGACATTTTACAGCGCTTATTTGACAAAGCGCTGTAAAAAAGCTTTAAAAATAATATTCATCAGACACCTAATTTCTTCAAACACCTTGTACGCATCATGGGAATCCAAAAAACATCAGACACAAACCCATTTCTTCAAACACCTTGTACGCATCATGGGAATCCAAAAAACATCAGACACAAACCCATTTCTTCAAACACCTTGTACGCATCATGGGAATCCCCAAAAACACCAGACACAAACCCATTTTTCGCAACATGGCAATGATCCTGAATACCAATTAAGTTTCGATTTAAGAAGGAAAGAGAATGTAAAGAGATAAAAAGGGTGTTGAGGTGGAGATTGAATTGTGAAAGAGTAAGCTTTGATGTTTGTGAAGAAGATGCATAAAAGGAGAAGAGTTTGGTGAAGAGGAAGGGATTTTTGTGGTGACCAGTTACTACTATGTGGGTTTTGCATGCATGTTGAGCTTGTTTAAAAAATAACATAACATAACAAAACACAAAAACAATAAGGCCTTTTACAGCGCTTATTTGGAAAAAGCGCTGTAAAAGAGCCTTTTAAAATTAACATAAAGAGACATTTTAGAGCGCTTATGTGGAAAAGCGCTGTAAAAGGCTTTAAAAAACATTCATATAACATAATAACACACGGAGGTCTTTTACAGCGCTTATTTGGGAAAAGCGCTGTAAAAGAGCCTCTTAAAATTAACATAAAGAGACATTTTAGAGCGCTTATGTGTAAAAGCGCTGTAAAAGGCATTCAAATAACATAATAACACACGGAGGTCTTTTACAGCGCTTATTTGAAAAAAGCGCTGTAAAAGAGCCTTTTAAAAATT
Source organism: Cicer arietinum (assembly GCF_000331145.2). Classification (NCBI taxonomy): domain Eukaryota; kingdom Viridiplantae; phylum Streptophyta; class Magnoliopsida; order Fabales; family Fabaceae; genus Cicer; species Cicer arietinum. The sequence goes on along the minus strand of NC_021163.2, from coordinate 23,213,911 downwards.
TAACTAAAGAAGCCTTTTAGAGCGCTTATGTGTGAAAGCGCTGTAAAAGGCATTCATATAACATAATAACACACGGAGGTCTTTTACAGCGCTTATTTGAAAAAAGCGCTGTAAAAGAGCCTTTTAAAAATTTAACTAAAGAAGCCTTTTAGAGCGCTTATGTGTGAAAGCGCTGTAAAAGGCATTCATATAACATAATAACACACGGAGGTCTTTTACAGCGCTTATTTGAAAAAAGCGCTGTAAAAGGCATTCAAATAACATAATAACACACGGAGGTCTTTTACAGCGCTTATTTGAAAAAAGCGCTGTAAAAGGCATTCAAATAACATAATAACACACGGAGGTCTTTTACAGCGCTTATTTGAAAAAAGCGCTGTAAAAGAGCCTTTTAAAAATTTAACTAAAGAAGCCTTTTAGAGCGCTTTACAAAATAAGCGCTGTAAAAGGCTTATAAAAAGCGCTGTAAAAGTGTTACGTATATATAACAGTTACCTCTTCAGTTTCCTCTTCATTACGTAACCTTCATCTCAACCTTCATTTCTTCTCTTCTTTTGCAAACCCTATCATCCCGTCCTTTACGAACCTTATTTCCACGATCATCTCCTTCATTTCGAACCTTATTTCCATCCAAGATCATCTCTCCCATTTCACACAATATATTTTCATTGAAATACGTAACCCTCATTACGTATTTCTTCAAACCGTATTTCTGTGAACCATATTTCTGTGAACTTTCTGCAAACCCTCTTTTCTTTGCATTTCGTCTTTCTTCGAACCATCATTATTCAGGTATTGATGTTATTAAATTTTTGTAATCATTAGAATGCATGTTGAGCTTTTTTAAGATATACTGATACATGTTGAGTTTGTTTATAATAATGCATGATCCATGTTGAGCTTGTTGATGTTATACTAAAGTGCATGTTGAACTTGTTGTAGTTAAATGGATACAAACAAAGATTTAGAAGTTCAAAATGAAGAAGTTGGCACCTCTAAGACTTACGAAAAAGAAGTCAAACGTGGTGCAACTATCATGCAAAGGGTGATTAAAGCACGGAGCAGTGGCATTAAATTTGAGGTATACTATATATACTCTGTTTGCTGTGTGTTTTTTTATCTTTTTTTAGGGTTTAGGGCATGTACTTACTATATGAGTTTATTAGGTTGGCTGGAACGAGAGTGGTCAGCCAGTTGACCCCAACAGCTCCATGTTTGTAAGCTACATTGGGGCTGTTGTTCGTCAAAATGTCCCAATAACAATAGACAACTGGAGAGATAAGGCGTTGAAGGATGCCAAAGATATCATCTGGAATGACATTCAAGTAAATATTTTGATCTACTCTTTTGTCATTTATAATTTTTTTTCTGTAAAATACATTACTTATAATTGTTTTCATTGCAGACCACTTTTGTTCTTGATGAGGAACGAAAGTCATATGTTTTGAGAGTTGCTGGGAAAATCCATCGTGGATTTAGATCCCATCTCTCAAATTTCTATCTAAAAGATAGAGAAGGAAACACAAATGCTGAACCTCCAAAGATATATCAACATTATATATCAAAGGATGAATGGAGTGCATTTGTTTCCAAACGTTCTGACCCGGCGTTTGTCGTAAGTGATTAATTTATTAGCATTTGTGTTTTATTATTCATATTCGTAGCGTATTTTAAATTTTTACACAATTGCTATTTTTTTTTTATATAGAATATTAGTAAGGCAAATCGCGAACGGGCAAGCAACCCAAAACACCCATACAAGAAATCACGTATGGGATATGCACGCCTTGAACAAAAAATTGTAAGTAATTAAACATCACTTGTAATTTGTATTATAAACTATAGTGTGTAACTAATTTGTATTATTTTGTTTATGATTTTAACGAATAGAGAAAAGACACCCAAGCCGATCAACCCTTGGGTCGTCATATCTTATGGAAGGAAGCGCGTGTTAACAAAGAAGGAGTGGTTGATAATGAAAATGTCAAGAAAGTTGTAGAACTTTGTGTAAGTATATTATCACTTTAATATTTTTTAATATTGTATTTTAAAAATGCTATTGAACTTATCTTTTTAATGTTACATGTATTTTAGGAAACTATTGAACAAAGTTCTGAAACTCAAGAGGGCAACAAGGATACGTGCAGGGACATTCTTGGGAAAGTGTTTAATGTCCCTGAGTATTCCGGTCGAGTGAGGGGGAAAGGATTTGGCGTAACTCCCAAAAGCTTTTTTCCTCAAGAGAAGCGCCAAAAACCTTCCAACGAGGAAGTATTAGAGAAGCTCAGAATCTTATCGGAGCAAGTGGCACTCTTGGTGAATACGAATAAAGACAAGCAACTTCCGGTTCAGCTCCAACCTGAAATACAAATGGAGAGTGAAACCGGGAGTTGCAACGTCGGTTTGAAGAGTATTCCCGAGGTAATTAATTACTTACTACTTACTTGCTTATGTAATTACTTATGTATTAAACAAACTTATATATTAACTGTACTTATGTTTTAACTATTGATGTAGGGTGTCACTACATGTGTCCTATACTTGTCCTCGCCGACTCAACGGAAGGTGGGAAAAGGAATATTGCACAATACTTCGGGAGAAGTATTGCACAATATTCCGATCCCCGCGGGCCATGTCAAAGTATCGCCTACGGTTGCTTTCGAACCAACTGCACCGTTGCCCATACCGGACAACGATGGAGATATGAAGTTCTTAAGCGACGCTATTGGCAGTTACGTGGCATGGCCCACACACCTTGTTGCCCTCGAAAAAAAGATTCCCAAGGACAAATCAGTTACATCTCCCGAAAAGGTTTGTCACATTTATTGCCTAAGGTTTTTTATTTTTTCAGATTCAATAAACTAACATTTTACCTCATTTTTGTAGGTCCAAATAAATAAACCACCCCTACAGCCAAAAAAAGGCAGCAGACCTCAAAAATTGGAGGTTAATAGGGCTGCCAAACTACAAAGGCTGGAGGGTAATAAAGCTGCAAAACTTGCAGCAACAAAAAATCTGGATCGGGGAAAATCGGTCGCTGCTGCTGCTGCTCCTAATAAAAGTCAGCCACGCCTTGGTAAATACGGGGCGTGTCTTGACATCCAAATAAAAAGGAACATGGGCAGCAGCAACGATTCGCCCATTGTACAAATGAATCAAGACATCTTTGGAGATGAGTATATTGAATACCTCGAAAAGGAGCAAATGTACGATCTTCTCGAACATAAGGAGCTGAGTGTTACTGTAATCAGCTTGTACATAAGGTAAAAAATACTTTTAATTGCATTTATTTGTAATTAATTAAATGTATTGGTAATTAATCTAGTTTAAAATTTTCATTGAAGGTTTTTGTACGAGAAGGTCGTGTGCACGAGGAAACTGTCAAATAAATACTCATTCTTGTCTCCGCATAAGATGTCGATGTTCAAACTCGATCCAGACAATGTAAAACACTACATTGTAGATATGTTTTTAAGAAATAAAGAAAGTGATAAATTGTTCTTGGCACCATATAATTCAGGGTACGTAATTTTATCTTTTTTAATTGATGAGAATTTAATTTATTAGTTGTCTATAAACAAAATTGCTTAACCAATTTTTTGTTGTTGTAGGGCACATTGGGTGCTATTTGCAATCAATGCGGTCTCTGAAGTGATATACTATTTGGATCCCGTGCACGGCGATTACACCAATCACCCCGGAATAAAGAATATGCTCGACACGTAAGTAATATTCATTTATTTCTTACATATATATATTTATATATATATATATATAAATATATATATGTAAGAAATAAATGAATATTACTTACGTGTCGAGCATATTCTTTATTCCGGGGTGATTGGTGTAATCGCCGTGCACGGGATCCAAATAGTATATCACTTCAGAGACCGCATTGATTGCAAATAGCACCCAATGTGCCCTACAACAACAAAAAATTGGTTAAGCAATTTTGTTTATAGACAACTAATAAATTAAATTCTCATCAATTAAAAAAGATAAAATTACGTACCCTGAATTATATGGTGCCAAGAACAATTTATCACTTTCTTTATTTCTTAAAAACATATCTACAATGTAGTGTTTTACATTGTCTGGATCGAGTTTGAACATCGACATCTTATGCGGAGACAAGAATGAGTATTTATTTGACAGTTTCCTCGTGCACACGACCTTCTCGTACAAAAACCTAAGCGCTGAAATATGCACACCCATATATGAAATTATGGGTGGGCATTTTACAGCGTTTTTTTGAGAAAGCGCTGTAATATGCACACCCATATATGAAATTATGGGTGGGCATATTACATCGCTTTTGTGAGAAAGCGCTGTAATATGCCCACCCATATATGAAATTATGGTTGGGCATATTACAGCACTTGTTTGAGAAAGTGTTGTAATATGCACACCCATAACTCATATAATGGGGTGCATATTACAACGCTTTTTGTGAAGAAGCGCTGTAAAATGTGCATAACAAGCGCGCGTTGTATTTACATGTTTTATAGCGCTTTTTTAAAAGCGTTGTTGTATCATTTACAGCGCTCGTTTCCACAACGCTTATTTTTTTGAAAAAGCGCTGTAAATTGCTTAAAAAAAGCGCTGTAAAATGCGTTTTTTCGCGTAGTGAGAAAATGATACAAAATTTAAAAACACGGAATTTAACTTTCTAATTATAGGTACTCATTGTTAACAAATTTTTATGTGCATATGTGAAATCAAGTTTCAATATAAGAAAAACACTAACAATAAAAAAAAAAATCAATATTACTCCCTATTTTTAATAATTATCAAATTTTAAGGGATATCAAGTTTCAATATAAGAAAAACAATAACAATAAAAAAAAATCAATATTACTCTCTATTTTTAATAATTATCAAATTTTAAGAGATACAAATGACAATAAACTATCAATATAAGAAAAAGTAATAACTACCAAACAAAAAATAATAACTACTTTATAATATAGTGAAAATAAATAAATACCGAACAAAAAAAACCAAAAAAACAACATTAAACTATTAACTATTCTAAAAATTCACTATTTATTCTATTTACATGATTTATTATTATATTTAATTATTTTTTGTTCAACTAAATATTATATTAGGCCTTTAACTATCAGAAACATTAACAAAAAACTAATATTAAAAAATTGAAATTGTCCTTTTCAATTTAAACTATTGATTTATTATTAAAAAATGAGATAAATATTTATTATTAATAAATATTAAAATAACATAGAACATATATTTTTAACTAATACACGAAAAATACAGTACAAATATTTGTCAATAATAAATATTAAAATAAAATGAGATAAATATTTGTCATTGAAAAATATTCAATAACGTAAGATAAATATTTATTATAACTGATGCATTAAACACATGAGATAAATATTTATTATTAATAAATATTCAAAACGAAACACCGAATAAATATTCATTATTGATAAGTATTAAAAAATATAGGGAAATATTTATATAAAATTCTTACAGAGACAACTATTTATAGCTAATGAATACAAAAAAATTATGAGAAAAATATTTGTCACTAATACATAAAAAAATACCAAATAAATATTTATTATTAATAGATATTAAAAATAATAGGATAATATTTCCTATTGATACTTATAAATAATACGACACAAATATTGATTCCTTATAAATATAAAAAAACCTCATACATAAAATACAATTTTAATCTAAATGAAGTACTTATAAAAAAGCAACAATACGTCACCGCGTGCTGACACCACACGTAAGAAAAAGGAAAGAAGAAATCACATACATAATAAATTTAAGTTTTGTTGATTTAATGCTAACGTTAGATAACAATTATATTATTTATTTATTTATAATTAAATCTCATGTTTGTGTATATGTTTTTAAAAATAAATTTTACAAAAGGAAATAAAACTAAAGAAACAAAATTGTTATTTTCAAAATAAAAGACAAAAATTGTTAAAATTTAGGGGACAAAATATATTTTAACTTAATAAATCATATAGCTCAGCTAATTTGGAACAACTCAACTTTTTAAGCATGTATTCTTATTTTTGAGTCTCCTCATGGTTGTATTTTTGAGGTCATCAGACTCCATTAATATTTCTTTACTTTTAAAATTTTCTATATTTATTCTACTAACATAGATGATGTGATTTTGTTAATAAAATGTTGAAATATTGATGGAATCTTTTAAAAAATAAAATAAAATATTGAATGAATGTGAAAAAATTTATAAATACTTATGCATTATTATTGATTTAATAAATAAATGTCATTTTTTAATAAAAAAATGTATATTAATTTTTTGTTTTTGTTTTTGGTTTGGGATATATATATAGTATTATATTATTACGAGGAAGTAGTTACTGCATGACGAGATAAAAAAGAAAGATTATGTTTTCGACGTTACCAAGCACGCCGACATGCCATGCCGAATGCCAAATCCCAAAGGACCTTTTCTTTCAAAGAGCTTTTGTAAAGTTGTAATACAGCATGTATTTATTCTTTCATTTTCAAATGAATAATTGAATCTTGTATATTACACTCTCGAAATGATTGATTATTTAGTATATATATATATAAATGCCCCAAAGCAGGAGTTTAGGTTAGGAAATAGACATATCGCATTTAAATGGTAAATAATAATTGGATATCTCTTAAATTAATTTAATTATATTAATTGTTATTCTTTCTAACTTTATTTATAAGAAAAAATAAATAAATAAATGATGCATTTAAATTTGGACAAAATACATCAACGTAAGACTAAAGGGAGTTATAATTAAACATGTGTAAATTATACACCCATCTCTTAAAAGAAGTTTTAATTTAATTTTTTTCTTCTCTTATCCTGAAATCTATTAGGGGTAGTTAACTTTATATCATTTTCTAAAATTTGTGTTAATTTTATTTGTTAATATGAAGATAAAAGATTTTTGAAGTGAACAATAATCTACATTTTTAGAAACACTGAAAGTATCAAATTCGTGTTTTATTATTTAAAGAAAATATATTTTTATTAACTAAAATAATATTTCACTTCATGGTAATGATTTACTTCAGGAGTCTGTAATAAATTTAAATAACACACATTTAAAAAAAATAAAAAAAAATATTCACACAACGTATACTATCCCTTGAAATAAAACAAGTAAATTATAGTCTACTCCTCTAATGATGCTTGCATTATCCACATATGTATTACACTTTAGTCGATCATAAAACAAAAATTCTTTTAATGGAAGAAAATTATTTTTATCATCATTTTTTAAGTTCTTTTACCTACGTTACTCCAAATAAAGGTTAGTTAATTTTGATATTTATTTTAAATTTTATGACTTTAGAAGATAAAAATTGATTTCAAAAAGTATTTAATTTTATTACAAAATTCAAAAATATAAAGAATGAAAATATAAGTTTATTTGAAGATTTGAGTTATAAATTTGATGAAATTTGCTTATATTGAAGATAGTAATTAATTTTACGAGTTTAGTTTGAAAATTTTGATGAATTTTATAAAAAAAATGGGAACATTGTTAACATTTTAGAATATAAAAGATAAAATTGTTTACTTAAAATTACATAAAGAACCAAATCAGAAAGAAAAAAAAAATATAAAGGACTAAAGTATTATATAAAATTAAGTTAAGAGACTGCATGAACAATTATGTTTATGTTTTATTATTGGCAAAATACATCATGTTTTTTTTTATGTTTGTAAAAGTTACATATTTAGTCTTAACCTTATTTCAATTATTTTTAATTAGAAATTTTTAATTATGATTTTTGTTATCAATCATTTAAAGAATAATAAAATAAATTTTTATTTGATTTCATGACCTAGATCGAGAGAATTTTGAGTTTAATTTCAAGAATTCTAAAATCTATCATACTTGAATTCTCTATTTTAAATTATTTTTTTAAAGTTTATTAAGGGATTATGTTCTTATGATTATTGCGATCAAAATCTCTTAAAATTACACGAGTTTATTAAAAAAAATTGAGAGAATTTTAGATTTCAATTTTACTGATTTAAAATTAGGATTATTGGTGTAACCATTTTCAAACATAATAGACAAACATTATCTTAAAAAAGAGATAAATGACCAATTTGTTAAAAAAAAGATAAATAAACTAATCTATTATTTTTATGTAACTTAAATGGTGTGTGAGATGTATTTTTTTCTTTATTATTTTATTGTTGATAATTGAGTTTACGACAATGTGTTAACGTTATTGTGAATCAATAGTGAAAAGCTATACATAAAAATTTTGATTATATTAAAATAGACTAAAATATAATATACATTTACTTCGCAAGGGGCAAGAGCGGAATTAAATTTTCACATAAGAGATAAGAGAATGCAATTCAAATATATTTTCAAGATTATTTTTTCTTTCTGATTGTATTACATAAAAGAGGAAAAGTGTGTAATATAACATTCTCTTAGTCTCTTTTATGGGAGTTTAGATGGGAAAGAGAGATGAGAGGTTTATACAATAGAAATAAATAAATGGAAAGCAAATGAAAGATAGTCTCCTTGCTTAAAGGAGGAGTTTAATTAATTCTCTTTGAAAAGTTAGTGAGCTTATACAAATTCTTTAATTGTTTTTTTTTTTTTCAATATTTTTAAAAATTAAAAATGTTTTAATTATATGGATTCATTTTTCATTCTCTACATACATTCAGTTCTGGTACTTCATAAAACACAAATATGTGAAGAAGAAAAAAAAATCTCTATCTTTCTTTCATCTTTCCAAATACTATTTTTCTCTCACTTCAAACTCCTAAATGGAGCATTGCGGAAGGGTAGTGTAGTTTTGTCTTTAAAAAATGAATTTTCGAAATTCAATATATAATAAACAAATTTTAACATGAATTGGTTGGTGACTCTATTATAATAAAAAAAATTAAAAAAACTCTTATAAAATTAACGCGACATGTAATAATAATAATATAATATGTCTAGTATTATAGTGGTAGATGATGCAATAGCATTGGATGTGGGGACCACTAAACCATGATGGACGGTGTAAAAAATGCCACGTGGAAAATGGTTTCGTTGATCGTGGATGAATTTGGGAGATATATACAACTATATAGAAGGTGATTCTGATGCGTATAGCCGACCCAACCTTATGCCACTGCCAACGTAGAGACGCAAACAAAGATCCAAAGTAGCGTAAGCATCAAACACTTCATCTCTCCCTTTTCATCCAACGCCTCTTATTCCTTCTTAGTCACCACTTTTAATCTCAACCCTCCAATTTCACCCCCATTTCTTTTAATATTCATCCTTTGTCCTCATAGTCTTACCTTCTTGTGTCTTGTAGATTTCTTAGTCGAAGCCCCGTTTACTCTCTCTTTGATTCCACCACACTATGGTTTTTAGAAGTCAATACAAATACAATTTTTCATTCAACAATTGATGTATTGTACATAACATTCTACATTAATTCATCAAGACTATGGTATATACATATATAATATGTTATTAACATATGATACCCTCTCTTTCATTTTGATCTGCACAATATTTATATGATTTGAATTTATATAAATCTAATTAAATGATTGATTTTGATTTTTGAGCAGGACACAATGTTGGTACCTCCATGGCTCAAACCACTTCTTAACACACCCTTTTTCAATGTGTGTCGGATTCATGGAGATGCTGCAAGGAGTGAATGTAACATGTTTTGTCTAGATTGCAATGTTGATGCCTTTTGCTTCTATTGTCGTTCTTCAAGACACAAGGATCACCAAGTCATTCAGGTTTTATTTATTTATTTATTTTTTAATAATGGGTTTTATTAAATTTTGTGATTTTTATTAATATATTTATGATGACTAAAAATTAATTTAGTTTTATTATATGATCTTGATTTTATATGTGATTGGTTAATTAGATAAGGCGATCTTCGTATCACGATGTAGTGAGGGTGGGAGAAATTCATAAAGTGTTGGACATTAGTGGAGTGCAAACATATGTGATCAATAGTGCTAGAGTTTTATTTCTGAATGAGAGGCCTCAACCAAAATCTGGAAAATCAGTTGCTTACATTTGTGAGATTTGTGGAAGAAGCCTTTTAGACCCACTTCGTTTCTGTTCTTTGGGATGTAAGGTGAGATTTTATTTTATTATTTTTAATTTTAATTTTAATTGTAATTTCTTCCTCAAGAAAACATTTTTCGTATTATATATCAAAATGTGGATATAATTCACAAATCAACCACCCTATATCACCTACATTATTTGGAAAGCTCATCACACCATAATTATATAAATATTCCCTCCACTATCAATCATCATGTATATATATACTCATCTATTTAGCATATAGCTCTGCCTTGTATTACATTGACATTTCAACACATTTATATAAAAAAAAAATAATCATGGTTTATATTATTGTTACATCTAAATTATTGAATAATAGATGGGAACATGGCATAATAATGTAAATCATATAAAATAATAAGTAACAAATAATATTTTTTTGCTAACAAGTAATGAATAACATGATTGGTCTAATTTGATACAAATATTATTCTACGAATTAATTGTTGTGCTGGCAATGACTGAATTAGCTTGTAGGAATAAAGAGAAATGGGAATGCAAGCTTTGTTTTAGATGCTAATAACAATGAGGTATCAACAATTGAGGAGGGAATATCAAGGAGATTAATCTCTTCAAGACAACAACAAGAAGAAGTATTGCGTGAAGGCTCACAACAAGGCATGTATCCAGCCACGCCCCCAACACCTCCTTCAAATGCAAGGAGAAGAAAAGGAATTCCTCGTAGGGCTCCATTTGGATCCTAACTATTATACCTTTTTTTATCCTCAAAATTTGGAACGAAGATTGGCGTCGATTATAGTACAATCAGATACATTTAGACTCTTTAATCAAAATTAAAAATTTTATATTGTAAATCAAAATCAAAATTTAAAATTTTAATTGTTTGATTTTGATCGAACGATACACATGTACTGACTGCATTAAATTCAAATTCCAAAGTTTGGTTTGATACATACTCAAAATTCAAACCGGTTAGATTTTTTTTTTTAATTACCTTTTTGAAGCAATTTAACCCACTTTGGGGAGTCTCTTTAGTATAATTTATTTTAATATTTAAAGAGAAAAAATGATCGACTTTGGTGGAGAGGGTTGGGGTTGTCTATTGTACATGAAGTGGGAAAGCAAAAGAAAGAAAATAGTATATAGGAAAGTTCCTTCTTTTGGAGTATGGGTCCGAAAAACAACAAATTCTGCCTTATGAAAAACCAATGTTGCATATTTGTTTAATGTTTGATAGTTGCAAGTGTACATGTATTTTATTTTTAACGACCAATGTTAATAATGTGAGAATGGTTATAATTATGTTGAGTGTGATGATATAATTATTAACCTTTTTCTTATTTTATTCTTTAAATTTTTTATTTAAATAACAAAGTCAACTTTATATCTACAAATATATATGTCATTAAGCAACAATGCATGATGCAAAAAAAGCAATACTTTGTGGACTCCGTTTATATATATGCATAGTTGTTGCACTGTTATACCACATGATGATGCCACATAATCCATGATATGAGGAGCAATAATAGCAAGAATGTTCACATAAAATATTTTAAGACCGACAAAATTCATGCATAGTAGAAAAAGTAATACCTCTACTGTGATTACCACAGCAAGAGAAGTATTAGAATAGATTTAGTTAGTAAATGAACGCCAACTAAGAATATGATTAGTCAAATTCATAAGGTAGCTAAAACAACAATCTTGCATTGAGGAAATCGAGATCTCATACCAATTTGAAAATATGGATGATGAGAATAGAGGATAACCCAACTTCATAGATGAATAACAAACTGGCATTCAAAGAAAATATTATGAGTGGATTATGCATAGTTGGAGCACAAGTTATACATCCTGAATCTGACCTGTCAAAAAGAAGATTAGATTTGATACCATTCACTTTGATTTCTACCTCATAATTATTAACAAACTCAATTTTATCCCCACAATTTTTACTTTCTCTCATTGAAAATTTTTGGAACTATTTTATATCTATTAAATTTTATGTTTTTAAAATTTCGGATAAGCAATAAAAAATTTGAGAAAAATTTTGCCTGCTAAATATTGTTTTTGAAATTTGTGGTAGGTCAAAAAAAATTGAGAAAAAATCTTGTCTATCAAATTTTTTTCGTTTTTAAAATTTTCGATATAAAAAAGTTGAGAAAATTTTTATTTGACCAAATTTTTTGTTTTCTAAATTTCCGGTCGGCAAAAAATAATTGAGAAAATATTTTACTACCAAATTTTTTGTTTTAAAAAAATGAATTTTTCGATCGAAGAATTTATGAGAAAAAAATTATTTTTTTTGGATTTTTTGGAATGAGGGTATGTGTGAATTGTCCGATTTTATTTTTACTTTTCCTATTGAATGTAAGGTATTTTGGGAAGTTCCATAGACAAAAATTACTTATGTGGGGGTATAGGTTTAAATGTTGTATACAGAAATCCAATTTTCAAACTTAAATAAAAGCATATGAAAGGCCACATGTTAGAAAAAATTGCATTTCATTCCCCCAAAGGCCATAATTGTTGAAAAATCCAAGTTTTTCCTATCATATTTATTAAAAAAATTCGGACCCATTTTTTATCTCACACAAAATTTTTGGTATGTAAAACAAATCGAGAAAAAGTATTTGATATTAGAAATGTATGAAATTTCCTGTATGTAAAAAAAATTGAAAAAATAAATTCATATCATAAATTTCAAAACTTGAAATTTCTCATATGTAAAAAAAACTAAGAAATAGTTTTACATATCGAAAACTTCAAAAACAAGACTTTTTATATATAAAAAAAAATTGAGAAAAAATTTTGTTACTAAAAATTTCTAGTATGTAAAATAAATTGGTAAATAATTTTACTTATCGAAAATTTTGAAAACTCTAAATTTCCAGTATATTAAAAAAAATTGCATATTAGAAATTTTGTTTTGTAATTTCTGATATCTGTAAAAAAACATAGATGTGGGGTACAAATAACAAGCTAATTTTGTTTAAATTATTTGTATTTTCTATAAGGTAATTTTGGAAGTTCATACCAAAAATGTAAAATAGGAGAGCATCGGTAAATATGTGTGGTATGAAATCCAATTCTTACAAGTCAAACTTAGGTCTTGATATATATTTTTTGACATGAAAATTGGATACATATCCCCTTCGAAAAAATTCAGATGAAGTAATTTTTTCTCTCTTAAATTCTTCAACCAAAAAATTTATTTTTTTTCAAAAACGAAAAATTTGATAGAAAATATTTTTTCTCAACTTTCTTTTATTTTTTAGAAATTTCAAAAACAAAAAATTTGGTTACCAAAATTTTGTCAACTTTTTTTTTTTTGCCTAACAGAAATGTTGAAAATTAAAATTTAATAGATATAAAATGGATCCAAAATTTTGAATGAGAGAAAATAAAAAATGTAGAGATAAAATTAGGTTTTTAAAAAAAAATTGTGGAGTAGAGGTCAAAGTAAGGGGTATCAAATCTAATTTTCTTTATTTTAGTATCTTTAAATAAATAATGAAACACATCTTTAAATACAATACCAGATTAATAGATCATTGAAAAATAATAAAAAAAATTTAGATTATACAAGATATTTTAAAAAAATTTGATTTTATATCACATCATACTTCAATTATATTTTATATTAATATATTTTAACATGTCAAAATTTACTATAAACAAATATATTAAAATGCTAAAAAGCTAACAAACTTATAAGATAAAATTCAAAATCTAATATATTCTTAACATAATATCTTATAATTTATTGAGAAAATGTTCCCTCTGATTCAAATTATTCTATTACTATTATTATTATTATTATTATCATTATTATTATCATTAATATTATTATTATTATTATTATTATTATGATTATTATTATTATTATTATTATTATTATTATTATTATTATTATTATTATTATTATTATTATTATTATTATTATTATTATTATTATTATTATTATTATTATAAGCAATGAAGAAAAAAGCATGGTGTAATTTAACATAAACGACAAAATTAATGTAAGTATATAAAATATTAAAATGCTAATTTAATAAAATGTAATCTTATAAAGGAAATTTGGTATTTTTTTTTTTTACTATTGACTTTGACTTTGATATAAATAGTATAATTTCTATTAAAATAATACAATTGTGTATTTCACATCATTAAATTAAATTATAGTAAATATTTATATAGCTTTAATTTGTTATAATTTTTACTATTTATTATATATAACACAAGCATGAAAATTATACTTATAGATTTAGATAAGATCATTGAAGAAGAGAAAGAAGATAAAAATAATGATTAATAAACATTGTTTCTTTATGGTGGCCTTGGTCATGGTTCTTCTATTTTCAACGGATATTTAGATAATTTGCATAATAAAGTTTTAATCTTTCATATATTATTTATGTTATGTATATTAAACATTATTACACTAATATATATTACTCTTGTGGATAGGTATGGCCCTTGTGTATCATACAGAGAAATGTTTTTCCAGTTGTAATCAATATCGTAAAACATTTTGCATTGGTCTAGGCTTTATGCAAGGGGTTTGCATTCCAAATCTGGATAATGTTTTAACTTGTTGTTGTTACAAATATTGATAAATTTGGAAGTTAGAGTTTTTATTTTTGTTTGAAGAAAATATTATGTTCTATATATATATATATATATATATGCTCCATTAGAAGGAAATAAAACATTACACGGTACCACCAATTGTGATTGATAAATCAAAGCAAATGTATGATTAAAAAGTTATGTGATATCAAGTAAATATGTGTCGTCTAACAAAATGCATACAATATTTCATTTCTTAAGAGAGGAAATAAACTTTAAAAGAAATTGACAATTCAAAATTTGAAGAAACAATTTTGTAGATAAAATTACGTCTATAATCAAAATTCGTAGTTTTTTTTTTCTTTTTCGAATCAACAATTTCACTCTCAAATCGAACATGTCAAGGTCCTATTTTAATTTACATTTAACTCCATTAAAAAACTCACATATATGCTAAGATGGTGATGATCTCATATGAGCATCTCTAGTGGTAGTTAAATAAATTCGTCCGCCAACGTATAGTTATTTAAAATTTAATTTTTGACTAGTTCACTATTATAATTGTGTCAAACTGTCATTATGATTCTTTCATAAAAGAAGAAACACTATACTTTCAAAAATAAAATTATCATCGTTAGTGGACTCTATCTAATGAATTCACGTTGAGTTCATCGTTAAAGTAAAAAATAAGTGAATTGCTTCAAGACGTGGCACAGTGAACCCTATTTAATGAACTCATGTTGAATTTACCGTTGGAGATATTAATGTTGATGTGGTAGTTCAAATCAACAAATTATATATATTTTTAATTAATTTTTATTAAAATTGAAATCTTAAATTAAAATTATTAAAGTTCTTCACTTTCTTCACCGTTTACATCCATCAACCGAGAAATCAAAACTCGAAAAAATCCTAAAATAAAACTCATATTAAAATCAATAAAGTTTTTAGGTTTGTTCAACCTAATAAATTTGAAACCTATAACTGCATACGTTGTTCCAACAATTCTAGAAACACGTATAAGTGAAATATAACTCTTGGACTGATGTCATAATATTGCCACAACTTGGTAACAATCTACAAGAGCCACCAACTTGGTTTACATAGCAACTACATGTAATCAAATTATTGTTCTTACTTTTCTTATCATTGGAGCTGCAATCCCCTTGCTTCTAGCGTATTGGACAGGAAGAAGCAATATGACCTTGACCATTTTCATGACTTTGATGTTATTAATTTCATGACTCTTATATTGTTACCATTTACATGACTTTGATGTTGTTACTATTTTCATGACTGTAGTGTTGTTTCTATTTTTCTGCCTCTGGTTCCAGTTTGAATTAGGGACTTAAGATTAAATTTTTATAGAATTAGTAAATCGCTAAGTTATTCATAATTATTGTGGATGAGGATGCATTGCATACATGACATAATCAAGACATTTCATACAAAACATCTAAAGTTCAGTATAGTCTCGTTAATCAGATCATTCATGGCCTTATTCACGATGAGACATTCAGGTTGTTCTAGACATCAAATAACAGGTAAAGGAGAACAACCAGGACATTGATTGGGATTTGGTCAAATCACTTTTACCAATCAGGACTCGATTATCTTGGTGACCCACATCAAAATATTGGGCAACTTTTCCTTATTCCAATGAAAAATATTTGAGGTCATGCATATGTTTTTCAGAATTAAAAAAGAATGATTATTATGAGCAAAACTTTTATGAAAATTCAAAGTGAAAGTTTTAACTTGAGATGCATAATTGTTTTCATGTTTTATACATATTTAAGAAAGAAACTCTTTGAGATTCTCCATCCCTTTATTTTCATAGCTCACTAAGATATTTTTATCTCACCCCATTTATTTTTTTATTTAGCAACTGGAGCAACATGAGATATGAATTTAGCATCAGAAGATCAATTCTAGACTTGTGGAATTAAAATTTGATGTTTTTATTTTATTTTATGATGTAATCAGACAATCATAGTTTATTTTTAAGATGTAATATTTTATGAATCTACTGAACAAATTGTAAACTATATTTTTTAATATAGTTTTCAGTTATGTTGTTGATTCGAATTTATTATTCATTATTAGTTACATTTGTTTTATTAAGGTGTATGGGTCGAATTACCATATTCTAAACCACGGGCAATGAGTCTTACACTTTTTCTTCACTAATAGTATAGGGGCACCCCAGGGTGACACACTAGGTCTAATGAACAATCTGTTTATTAGATCCTCCAACTAATTCTTAAGTTCACTCAACTCTAACGGTGACATGTTATTTGGGACAATTGATATTGACCCTGTTCCAAGGGTTAAATATATAGATGTTTATATTTCTCTCTCTTGAGGCAAATATTTTACATCATCTGAGAAAACATCCTCAAACTTACTCACTACAAGATTGTTTGACAGTTCTACTTCTGACTCTGAGTTTGAAGATAATAGAAACAATATGCCATGACCCTTATTGGTTGAACATTGGAATAGTTGGGAAATAGTACACCAAGAAAGAATATTTGGTTCCTCTGATCGGGGAATGTTTGGTAGAATTCTATCTTCCTTATCAAGGCAGACCAGAGTCATTGAATGTTCTAACATCTAGTCTACTCCTATAATAATATATAAACCTTTAAGGGGTAAACAAACTAAGTCTACTTAGAAAATTCTATCAAATAGTGTAATTGGACATTGAGGACAAACTAAAGAAATCACAATTTGATTCTTAGTTGCAGTAGTTACAATTAAGGGGGAGGGTAAATCGAATAAAGAAAGATTGAGTCGCAAAACACTGTCAGATGACATGAAAGAATGGGATGCACAATTGTCAAACATTGTAATCAAAGGGTTTTGGTTTACATAGCAACTACACGTAATCAAATTATTGTTCTTACTTTTCTTATCATTGGAGCTGCAATCCCCTCGCTTCTAGCGTATTGGGCAGGAAGAAGCAATATGACCTAACTACTTGCAGAAGTAGAAAACTTGTTTTTCCTTCCAAGCATTCCCATTCATGTTCTCTTCCACGCTTAGAGCACCTATTTGCACTTGGAGAACTTGAGGTATGCACTTGCTTCCATTTTCCCCTAAAGAGTCTTCACCTTTAATTGTTGACCAAATTTATTAGGCTCCTTTTTCTATTGCAACTTAGATTGTCTTTCCTCTTGTATTTTCTTCAAGTTATCCTCAACAATGTAACTCTTGTGTACAAGGGTAGAATAGTTGGTAAGTTTCAGACGACCTATGTTCCCTCTAATGTCAGGTCTCAGTCCCAATTGAAACTAATTTGTCTTCCATTTCCTCAGTTGGGGCACACAGAGCATGTGGAGAGAACCTAGCCAATTCTTCAAATTTGGCTACATATTCTCCCAAAGACATGCCCCCTTATCATAAATGTACAATATCCAATTCTTTATGTCTTCTGGAATTTTTTGGATAATATTTTTCTAGAAGGTTACCTCAAAGTGTTTTCAGTCTAACGGGGTTCATAGGTTTGAAGAGTAGCCCTTTCACCTTGCCACCAAGATTATACCTCACCTTTTAGTATATGAGTAGCAAATGTCACCTTATGCTCTTCAGTACAGGGTATTACTTCAAATGCATTCTTTATTTCCTTAAGCCAAGTGTGAGCCTCAGTAGGATTATGGCTTCCTTTAAAGGTTGGAGGTTGGAGGTTGACGAAATAATAGAAAACCCTATTGATAGTTTGACGGCCATCCCTTTGCACAACCATTTGTTGAACCAGATTGTTGGTGGTTGTTTCCTGTATCTAGATGGCTTCCAATACCTTTTTCCAATGTTCAGTAAAAAATGGTGGCGGTGCAGTCATGTTGTCCTCTACTGTGATATTCCTTTTTGGCCTTTCGCTTCTACTAAATCATTCAACCATAATTATGCAGATGATACACAAAATACCAAGTTGATTAGACTTAATATTTGGTGAGATGATACTTATAACATATAGTAAAAGAAAACTATTCTATATCCTAACCCATTATCCATAGTCCAATTGGTTCGACCAACTTTGATACAAAAATATAAAACTCATTATCAATTATCTAGAATATGACAATAAATTCATACATCTTAATAAAAAGCATAGACAATCATTATAAGACATTAAAATATCATCATTAACCTAATTTGTAACTACATTTAATATATAGTTTACAACTCTTGTTTAATGAATTATTAAAAATAAAATTTCAACTTCAATAACAAAAGTCCATGAAAATGTTTCCCTGATACATCAATTCACATAATTGAAACAAAAACTAATCCAAAACAAGTCTAGTAAGGCTATCCTTTCGCTGGAACTAAGCATCAACCAGTTTTATATGCTTTAATATAAGAAAATAAGGGGTGAGATGATAATTTCAGTAAGTTCTAAAAAAAGAAGGGGTAGTTTAAAAATTTTATTTTCACAGATGCACATAAATAATAAAATAATAGGCAATTTATGCTAAACCTTAACTTTAACTTTTTATAAAATATGTCAATTAACACTTCCTTCTTTTACATAAAATTTTGTAAAACCGCATGTCCTCTTTCGTTTTCTTAGATTATGAAAAAGTTTCTCAATTATCTCGATGTGGATCACCAAGATAATTGAGACCTATCGGTAAAGTTGGTCTAACCATGACCCAAATCAGTGTTTGAATTATTCTCCCTTTACTCATTGTTTTATGTCTGGAACAATCCTCAAATATCCCATGGTGTACTTGGAAAATGCATGTGTATGACTTGACAAATGCAATGCATTTGTAATGTTATGTATGCAATGCACCATTCACCCACACGTATTGTTTCATAAACTCAGTAATAAATTACAATCAAAGGATACCTTAATTCTAAATCAATTCTAAAAACTGTATCTAGTTGTTTGTTTAAATTGTGAATATGTACTTTTAATTCCACGTGAAAGTATTTTAAAAAAACTCACAGTTTTAAGAGTTGTCCTATTGTTTTTGAGCTGATTTAGAGATATATGTGATTTGGCAGTTCTTAGTTTTCCTCAATCTCAGTGCATTGTTCCAATTCTTGTTCTTTCTTTCGTTTGAATGGGACTTGGAATAACATCGTCTCAGATCACTAGATCTACTTCTCACTCTGTAAAATCAATGTCTTTCTCCAAAGCTAATGAAAAGATGGAGAAAAAGCAAGATGAAATCGATAGGCTTAAGAAAAGGGATTCTGAATTTGATATGTTGAAAGAGCAAATTGTTTTCTTACTGTAAATGAAAAATTCCAAAGAAAAATAGGTAAAATTATTTTCTTAACAAACCTGTTTAAAAAAGTCATGTGGGAACTGTTTCTCATTGATTAAAAATATCAATTGTGTAATGATTGCTTCTAGCTATATGAGAAGTTTAATAAATAGATATTTGACAATATTTATCATGATTAATTAAGGTTAATATACACTTTTTTTCCCAGGCAATAGATATATAATTGTCAATAAATGGTAGACGTTCATCTAAGTCTAGCTAGCAACCTGATGATCGTGGAACAACATCATTAGGGAATAATTAGATATTTTGATGAACTTCTATGTTTGATGGAGTTGTTTTGTATGTTTAGCCACTATACTAATGTTTTGAATATTTAAACTACTTTATTTATTGTTTTAGTTCAGTTCAATGTATAAAATGGTGTTATTACATTTGAAAAAATTATTTAAATTGAATTTAGTTACATTAGTTTTATAATTGTACATTTTAATTATGTGGATGATATTTATGAATATCTTCTATTTTAATTAATAAAAAATAGGAAAAAATTGGATCATAATTTTTTATTTTAAATTATTAGACTTGCGACGGTTCAAACTGTTTCAAAATAAATATAGCGACAGGTGATAACTGTCACAATTTTTTAGGAACAAATAATTTTGTGTTTGTTTAATGACGATTCTAACTGTCACAAAACATATGTCGAGACGGTTATAAAGCATAACAAATGTTGCCGACAGTTAGAACGACGATTTTTAAATCGCGCAAATTGACCTCGCGACGTACGAATCTTCAACGATTGGAGAACCATCTCAATCATCTATTTACGACGGTTATAACTGTTGCATGTATCTTTTTACAACCACCACAAACGATTTTTTTTCTTCTTATGTTTGTTGTGTGGTGCATTATGAGTATTACTTGAGTAACTAAGTGATTCCTTAAATTGGCTTGTTAAATTTATGAGTTTTATTTTAATTCCGAATGTGTTTTGGTGTTTTACTTTTGAATGATAATTTTGTTTGTTTGCATAACTATAAAACTTATGCTTTATGATTCGTGTTAATAGTTAGAAATTGACTAGCTATATAGGTTGAGGTGATTTGTCCTTGTTGATGTTAATTTTAATTCGTGTGCAATAAAGTATGAGCTTGTCTTTTATTTAGTTTTAAAAATTTTAGTTTTGGTCTGGGTAGAACTTTAAAGTTAGGATTTCAAAAAGAAAATTGTGAACGAGTTAATTAAATTGACTTATTTTATAAAACATAAATGATTTTATGTTTGAATTGTTGTAGATTTACTTTTAAAAATCAAATTGTGTTGGAGTTATGTTTTTATGGATGATTTTATTTAAATTTAAACTAGCAAAAAAAAAAAGTTCAAATCAAGTTAATTAAATTGACTTATTTTATAAAACATAAATTATTTTATGTTTGAATTATTGTAGATTTACTTTAAAAATTAAATTGTGTTGGAGTTATGTTTTTATGGATGATTTTATTTAAATTTAAACTAGTAAAAAAAAAAATTCAAACCATGTTTTACTACGTGTTTTTAAGAAAACTATAAAATTTGTTGTAGTTTTGAGAAGCCCTGACTGTTAAAAAACTACTAATTAGAAGCTTTGATGTAATGAAAGTTTTCAATCTTTATATATATGTATATGGTCAAAATCTTTCTTTGGAAATATAGGTTGAAAAGAAAGATGTTTTGCATACTTAAATATTTAAGAAAATCTTTTTTCTTTACGATTAAAGTATGAGTGAATTAGTCTACATGTTGTACTTAAATGAGTTGTTAATATCTTAAATATTTTTATTATATCCTTGGAGATTAAGTTTGAATCTTGAGAGCGATTAATTAGATATTAGTTTGTTTAATGTTCACTATAAATTTCGATGACAATTTTTTTTAAAGAAAGGAGAATGATAAGATCTCAAATTTTATAATAAATTATTTTATTATTTAAATAAAATTCTAAAAAATTAATTTGATATTAAAAGTGTTTAGAATATGTGTTGATTAATTTTATGATTAATTTTCTTTATACGTAGGTTTCATATGATTTGATAATTGTATATATTATTGATTTATTGAATAAAATAAATGTCAATATTGTTTAAATATTGTAAATACTTTAATATATATATATATATATATATATATATATATATTTACGTTGATAATTAATGTGATATTTTATCATACATTTGATTAATATTAAAGAAGCACATTGTTATATTTAATTATCTCTAACTATACCTTATTTTAATTATTTATTTATAAATAATTATCTTAAATATATAGTTAAAATATGCTCTTAGTGTTAAAATACTTATATTATATATATATATATATATATATATTAAGTTTAAAAAAATTACAATGAGGATGAAATGGTTAAATCTTAACTACACAATCATACTTGGATAATTAAGATTAAAAAAGAAAATCATGTGACTTTTTAAAAGAATAATATATATGTATATATTAGTTAATACATCGATAATTTTGAATACGATAAATTTAGTTATTATTAATATATTTTAAAAGATTATTTTATTTTATTTAATTATCTGGTAAAGTATTGATCTTCAAATAATTATAGTATTTTGAAAATACAATTGTACTTAAACACATTATTATTGATTTATTTTTAATAAAAGAAAAGAAAATATTTGAATTGTGAGTGAATAAATTAAAATATGGAGGGTGAGTATTGAAAAGCTGAAGCAGTTGGCCAAATGCATATCTTTAAGGTAAATAAAAAGAAATTAAATTATCTAGTTACTTCTTAGAATAGGGCTACAGTAACTAGAAAGCAAAATTGTAACCTACTTTTCTAGAATTTTATGTCTTTAGTTTTTAATTTTTTATTTATTTTGTAAATAAGTCTTATTTTTATATATTAAATTTAATTAATTTTTTAAAAATATTAAATCTTCTAAAAACATAAAGAAATCTTTTATTAAAGGCTAATTAGACGTATCATCTTTTAATGGTCAGGACACAAGTTATACAATTTGATAGTTCCAAAATTCATTTATATAAAATAATTTTTTATTTATTTATAATTTGATTAATTAGATGTGACATCTTTCTAACATTTCAGATGTTAAGACACAAGTTGTACCACTTGGTGGTTATAAAAATTTAAATTTAAAACAAACAAAAAATATTCTTAAAAAAATTAACTAGATTATACATCTTTTTACTCTTTGAATTTGTTTGAGACACAAATTCTACAGCTTGATAGTCATAAAATTCGCATTTTAAAATAATTATTCAAATCAAATAAACTCATGTTTTTTTTTTTTCTCTTCAATGAAACAACATTGGTTTCTTTTTAACAACAAAATATATATTTTTTTAAAACAATCAACATATCCTCATTTCTATTCAAGAACTACATAGCTTTGATTTCGCTATTGCACCGGGAGATATATATATAGGAGTAAGATCACACTCTTGTCAAACACATTAAATTTTTTTTTCTCTTTCTTAAGCACACATTTATTTCAAAATCATATTCAAAAAATAATTCATATTCATATTTAATAATAAAGAGAAATAAATATATTTAAGTTAATATTAATTTTTTGTAATTAATTATAAGTAACTTTAATAGATGTCGTAGAGTGCTAATATTTTTCCTATGCATAATCGATTTTCAAACTCAAAATTTGATTTCAAATGCCATTTTTTTTAAGGATTTTCTAATATTTTCCCAATTTTAAAATAAACTTTGATGACGACTCTATTGAATTCGAATAACACTCGAAATTTTAGGCCGCGACAACATGACAAACATTTGTTATTGATAAATATAATAGATATACAATTTATAAGATTTATTTCAATTAGAAAATACCAATATTGTTAGGTTGAATATCATATCCCAGACTCCAACTCAAGACCTCGCAATTGTGTTCAAATTTATTTACCATTTAATTTATAGACAAAAATAAATATTTGACACTGATACATAAAAAATACAAGATAAAAATTTATCATAAATAATTATTAAAAAAACACGAGAAAAATATTTTTCATTAATAAATATTAAAAATACACGGAGAAAAATATTTTCTACCGATACGTAAAAACAATGAGACATATATTTTTCATTGATAAATGTTTTAAATATATACAAAATATTAATTGATATGTATTGTACTATTAATTAAATACATTTTACTTGAAAATGTCCAAAAATAAAGCCCTACTCATTATCAATTTCAATTTTATTTGGTCATTATTAATTTTAATAAATTAAATCATTTTATATATAGTATAAATAATAGATTAATTTTTTATAGTTGATTTTCTTTAATTATTAATTGAGAAAAAAGAAATAGTAATTATGTTGTATCCGTGCAGAAACTATGTATTTTGTATTAGTTAAGATGAAAAAATAAAAATGATTTATTCTTAAATTTTAACTCAATTTACATAGTAATATTGTTAAGTTGATATTGTCCAAATTTGAACCTATGACCATATTGTGAGTTTAAGAGGTTACTTTTCTATAAATAAAAAAATGAAATTGTTTTTAAAAAAATAAAATGATTTATATAAAAATGAAAAATGGGTGTTAGTTATGAGATACGGTGGAAAAGGAGATTGAGAAGGAGTCTGTTATTGTGTGGAGCACTGAGTAAGAGGAAACCGGTTGGGTAGGTTAAGATTTTGGAATTGTCCACGAGCGTTATGGGCAATCGGTACCGCTTCTTCCAACTTCCAAGCCAGCGGTTAACTTAGGATACAGCTGTAATTGGACACGCGTCACTTGTCAGCTGCTCCCATTTACACTAGTCACCTCCCATCTTTTCCTTTTTTATCCTTGCCTGTAAACAGTTTCTTCTTATATCCTTTCAAATCAAGAATTCCGTCCTAACACTCGGTGTTGTTGTGCTGTTGGTAGAGAAGCCAACACTGATTTGCTCCGGAGTGTGAGTACGGTGACGTTCTGGATGAAGCCAACACACCATGCGCGTACTCAAACGCGTCATTTTCTTGCAAATTCCCCTTTCAGCAAAGATGTCTTTCAACTTGTAAAAATGTTAATTTCTATTAATGTTGTTTAGAATCTTTCTTTTGATCGTGGTTTCTCTCTTTGATTAACTTTTTATTTTGCTCTTGAATGCTTTATTTTGCAGGTTTCTGCTTTTTTATCACAAAGGAGAAGAAGACGGGTAGGTTAAGCCATACGTGCAAAGGTGAGCCGTTAGAGTACTATTCCATGTCTAGTTAATTGAATTATAGCGCTAAAAATTCGTAATTTCTATTCAGGTGGGAATCTTTCTGTCCTTCTATTTGCATATACTTTTTTAAGTGGTTTGGATTAACTCCTTATTTTGATCAATAATTGCTTTAACACTGTCATTATGCATGCATCACGAACAAATGTGAAAGGTGAGTGGCATTCTTCATATCTTCCTTTAAATTTGTTGGCACTAAATTCACGAGACTTGGTATATATAAATAGAACGTTAGTCAAGTTAATAATCATTCTCATAAAATATTCTCTCTTAACAGTTTCATCAATCCACCTATTCCATCTCCTTACCAATTAGAAAAAGAAATAACCTTAAACGAAAATGTATTTAATTTTCTTGTTGTTGGCCAGCATTGTTGAACGAACTATGTGCACCGGTTACCTCTCTTTAGAACGAGTTATTCCACTCAACCACTCCATTGATATGGAGACATTGATGGCTCGCGACAAAGCTCACCACTCAAGAATCTTGGGTCGTGTTGGCTGCTCCTTCAACTTCACAGTCAAAGGCACAGCTGACCCAAACTCCTTTGGGTAAGGCTAACAATCCTCCCCCCCTCTCTCAAAAACTCCTTAATTTATTGCTTTAGTTTCTTATTCTCATGTTCTTTTCTTTTACGGTATGCTATATACGTTGTGTTATGCAAAGATTATATTGTATCCATGTGGTGCAAAGGATTAGCTCAGGATTAGTACATTGTACCAAACCGTGAATATGCTTGAAGTCGACACAAAAACTGAACCGTGTTTATCAGAGGATATATTATCTGTTCTTTCAACAATTAGACATATTATCTTATCATATTTTTCATCTATTCAAAAGAAAAACGTTTTTCATATTAACGTAGCTCTGCTTTGGAAATGAATGTTGGTTTTTATGATTAGGATGTATACTACCAAAGTTAAATTGGGATATCCGCCAAAGGAATTTACTGTAATGATTGATACTGGAAGTGACCTTTTGTGGGTCAACTGCAAATCTTGTAATAATTGTCCTCAATCTAGTGGACTTGGGGTAAGAATTTTCAATTTTCATTCTTGTTTGCTTACTATACATACGAATTAGTGCTACTTACTTTTGGTATAGTGCTTCTTTTGTTGCCTTGGGAATCAAGGTAATAATTTGGAGCTTAAAATTTGTTGCTTATTGTGTTGTATATTGTACAGATTAAGCTTAATTTTTTTGACACGGTTGCTTCATCCACGGCTGGGTTGGTTAAATGCTCAGACCCCAATTGTCCTTTTGGAGTTCAAGGTGCGGATGTTCAATGCTCTCCTCGTGTTAACCATAATCCGT
The DNA here is from genome assembly GCF_000331145.2 of Cicer arietinum. NCBI lineage: Eukaryota > Viridiplantae > Streptophyta > Magnoliopsida > Fabales > Fabaceae > Cicer > Cicer arietinum. The sequence continues at coordinate 23,187,412 of NC_021163.2, read as the reverse complement.
GCAACTACTCCTATCATTTTCAAGATGGGAGTGGTACCTCAGGTGTTTATGTCATTGATGACATTTACTTTGACACAATCATCGGACAATCGGCCATTGTTTTTTTTGGGTGAGAAACTCTTTTGCTTATTTATTGTGGACAATTATAAATGGATGTGTGTGTGATTTCTGATTTGTAATCTTCTTTGATAGCTTTTTGCATTCATTACCATGTTTTTGTTATACTAATACTTAATATTGATTTTGGTTTGAAGTAAAACTTTATTGGATGGTTGTTTTGGCAATAGGTGTAGCACCCATCAATTTGGACGATTGAATAACACAATAAGAGCGCTTGATGGAATCTTTGGGTTTGGCCTTGGTCCTCTATCAATTGTATCACAATTGTCACCACAAGGAATAATACCCAAAGTTTTCTCTCATTGCTTGAAAGGAGATGGTAATGGAGGAGGTATTCTAGTTCTTGGTGAGATTGTGGAGCCAAGTATTGCATACAGTCCACTTGTCCCATCCCAGTATGTTCTTTTCTGCATTGCTTTTGTCTTTTTCTTTTTGTAGTTTGTGGATCATTTCTCTCTGATATTGCAAAAAAAAAATTGAAGCATTTAAAGGATTTTAATCATTTTATAAATTTTCACAATTACATCATTGTCAATTGGCAATCAATAAGTATGAAATTTATCAATTTTGCTTTGGGAAGTTAGTGTTACAGCATGCTAAGTTGAATGACAGGAAATAGAATTTGATCACTTGAAAGTTAGCTAATTAACCACCGTTTTACGCCAACACCTTACTCAAAGCTTATATAATTTATGTGTGGTGTGGTAACACTATGTCAGTTTTTTAAATTAATTGACAATTTCTTTTGGGTGAATTTTGTTTTATTACATCATCTAGAATTTGTTATTTTAGGTAGTTTTTTGTCACACCAGTGAGTTTGGGAAATATTTGGCTTCATGTCTCTTACGGAGAAGAAAATGCTTTGGTTTCTTAAGATGATATTGTTTTGAAGACATATGTCTTGTCATCTTGTGTTGATTGAATCCCCTTAGGTTCCTTTATGTTTTTCTTACGGAAAGTTACTTCGCATGACACACCTCTAGTGAATATGTGTAGTGGAAAACCCTTTTAAAATTGATTAATTTAATTACATTTATGTTTTTCTCACGGAAAGTTACTTCGCATGACACACCTCTAGTGAATATGTGTAGTGGAAAACCCTTTTAAAATTGATTAATTTAATTACATAATTTTTCAATTGAATGTAAAAGGAGATATTTCTAAGAACAGGGTTTTAAAGTATTTCTTATGTTGTTTTTGTTCTAGTTAGATTGTTCACACTTCTATATGAGATATTTTGCTGTATAATTGATCGATCTTTTTCTTTTTTAATTAAATCTTAGGACTTATTACAACTTGAATCTTGAGAGTATTGCTGTCAATGGGAAAATTCTCTCAATCAATTCAGTTGTATTTGCATCATCAAAATCTGACAACCGAGGAACTGTTATTGACACTGGTACAACATTGACATATCTTGTTCAAGAGGCCTATGATCCTCTTGTCAATGCAGTAAGATTTCTTACTCTTTGGTTTGGTTGTCTTCTGTTTTGTTTATTTTATGTAATCACTGACATTTTTCCATTTGAACAATATTAAGTTTTATTGTGTTGGATTTAGAACAATTTAGAACCATTCATTGATCTAGTTAATAATTGTTTTTTTGTTTAAAATTTTAAAATGATTTAATGAAAGACTGTGCCTTAAGTTACTTCAACAATCGAGCACCATAATGAGGTTTACATCTTTTTTTATATAATTTTTATTATATGTTTTTTTGCAGAATTTAATTCTTATTATTAATTTTATCGATCTAAACATATACTAATGTTGAGTTTCTAAATGGACTTGTAGATAACCACTGCTGTGTCACAATTTAGCAGTCCCTCTATTTTAGAAGGAAACCAATGCTATTTGGTCTCAACAAGGTAATCAATAATATAGTATTTGTTATGAAGATCTTTATATGTATTCTTAATATGAAAAAAAAAAATCGTTCTATTAGGTTTTATGAAAATCTCATTAAATTTGTGTGTTTCTTATATATTCAGTATAGATATTTTTCCTTCTGTCACTTTTAACTTTGCGGATGGAGCATCCATGGATCTAAAACCAGCACAATACCTTCTGCACTATGATTTAATGGTAAGAACGAAGTATGTTTGTTATGTTGCTTCTTATATTTTTTTGCATATAAGTAAGGTATTCTTTGGAGTTGTATGCCACTAATGTGCACCTTTACTTTAATAGGATGCTGCAATGTGGTGTTTAGCTTTCCAGAAAGCGCAAAATGGACTCTCAATATTAGGAGGTAAGACGATAAAAAAATTTAAATAGATTATATAGTTTGCAAAATTGGAATTTTTTTATTTTAATTCTCTCATTTGATTATTAAATGGGAAACTTTTAATAAATGATAAAAAAATTCTGAAGATGTCTTTTGTATTTGTTGCAAACAATAGGATGACATCAATTCATCTAGAGTTTCTAGTTTGTTACTACACAATTTCACTAACCCGTTGTAGCTGAAAATGGAAAATATCTTATTGAATGTTACAAAATATGGTTGGACTGTTATTATCATAGTTCAAATTGATTTTTTAATAGATATTTATATTTATTTCTATTTTTCATTTGTCACAACAATTCAAATATTTATTTCTATTTTTCATTTGTCACAACAATCCAATTTTCAAAAACAAGTCAAATACTATGCTCACAAATGATAATCATAACTCAACATTTTCATGTTTATTTTATGCAACTATGGTAATCATAAATATATTGACAATTATGATATTATCTTTCACAGATCTTGTCCTAAAAGATAAGATAGTTGTTTATGACTTGACTAATCGGCGGATTGGATGGACCAACTATAACTGTAAGCTCACCACTTGAATTCTTTCCATACAAGAAGTATATGGTCCTTTAATTTTTCTTAAAATTGAAAATTTAAGAAGTATATGGTCCTTTAATTTTTCTTAAAATTGAAAATTGTGTTTAGGTTCAATGCCGGTCAATGTCTCAATAACTCTGAGCAAGGACAAGAATATTAATCCAAGAACTAGATGGTCGAGTGCCAACAATCTAGAAATAAGGATTCTCTATGAACTATTACCTGTAACATTGTGGCTATTACCTGTAACATTGTGGCTTTTTTTATGTCTATAATACAATCTTCATCCACATTGTTATTTAAATCTAATATTAAAGTGAGTTCATAGAAGATGAAAGATTTGATCTAAATTAATGTAATTTTAGAAATTATATGTCATCTCTCTGTGACTTATTAACCTAAATCCAATTTTACCATGAACAATATGCAATGTGATATACTATTATCATCAAAACAGTAACATGTCTTCACTTGAAATTATCATCAAAACAGTAACATGTCTTCACTTGAAAAACTCATGACAAACTTAATATGAATATAAAATTAGAAGAAAAAAAATGTTACTCTTAACATGAATTGATTTATAAAATTGAAAGATTTTAAGAAGTTTCATTCATGAGAATGAGCTACTTAGAAGAAGTAAAAGAGTAGGTTTTAAAATATGTTTGAATGTGGAGACAATCTTTTTTTCCATTTGTTACATTCTCATACATAATGTGAAACACTTATGGAAGAGGAACAAGGGAGACCAATCACTTGTTTGTTTATCTCTTAATTTATATACTAGTGCGAATTGTAACACATTGGTATGGTAGGGCTTTCTTAGCACAAGAGTGAAGAAAATGAGCGTCTATTTAAATCATCAAGAAAAAAATAATTAATTATCACGTTACAATGTTGTGGAATAAATAGTAATTAAATCATGAAGTATTGAAAATCTAAACACAAACGAAACATATAGTGAATATATCGAAATCAGAGTAACATTAATATTATGATCACTTGATGTAGCATTTTATTGTCATGTGGTACCAAATATGTAACATTCCGAATTTTGAATCCAAAAATTACTTCAAATACTTATTGCTTAGAAAAATTTAGTACAACTTTTTTTAAATAAGAATATCTAAATATTTATTCATTTAAATAATTAGTAACAATCACATTTGTTTAATATTATTAAGAAAATATTTATTCAGAGACTAAAACAAAATAAAAATAATTATTTTTAACGGAAGGGAACTCAATTCCGTATTTCTATAGCATTTTAAAAGTTGATGATAAAAGACAATTTTATTATTACAAAATTTTCTTGAAAAAATTCATTTTTACCCACGTTCGCCGCACATCAATACTCATCAACTATTCTTAAATCTCCTCGAACTCTTTAATACCTAAAATATTGTTGTAATGCTCAGTTCTTTTTTCTCATCATCCACATCAAAACAAAGCTAAACATATGAAAAAATGACACAAAACATATAAATGTAACACTTTAAATTTAAAAGAAACACGCAATCCAAAAAATTGTATAACACTAGACATATGCATTTATGTGTAATGCTTGCTTCTAAAACTATATGATATGGATATAAATTTGTAACTATGACAACTTCCACACAGAAAAATTACCAATACCAATGGGGTAATATTATCAAGAATGCATATTCTCATGAAGATATATATGCCGTGACATAACGATATATCATAAAAATTATATTCACCACATACACATAAAAAGCGGAATTTGATTTCATATATATCCTAAAAGTTAAAACTTTATCACATATAACATAAAAGTTCATACGTTACTTCTTAGAAATCATATATCACATATCGAACTCAACGAAAATGATTGAGGTTTTATTATTTTAATACATTAGTCTGCATTTATTTATTTTAAAAGACAACAAATCACAAATATTAATTTCATGTCAACCAACCAACGGTCTAACTATAATTTGTGTGAGAAAAACCCTTACCTTTGCCGTTTTTCTTCCTAGCACAAAGATCTAAACTTTTGATGTGCGGAAAGAGGAGGTGTGAAGGTGATGATGGCTAGGGTTTCGATATTCCTTTATGTTTACAAAATCTTATTTGTAAAGGGTTTGTGAGTTAGGTTTTTATTTGTTTTTCTTCTTATTATTAATGAGTAAGGAAAAATTGTGGACTTTAAGAAAACTTTAAATTGAAGATTGTTGGATATCATATAAATTATCATAGTTTACAATATATTTTACATTTACAGTAATTAGATACAACTCACAGTACACTTATATATGACATAATCGAGTAATGTAAATAATAGTAAAACATTCAGTAGCACAAATATCACACATCACAATATCTCATTATTATAATCATTACAACCTATAATCATTACTAACTCATTTTATTATCCAGTGTCCAAGGAACATATTTAATTCAATTATTAACCTCAATTAGGCGGTAGCATTGGTCAACCCTCAGATGGTTGAAAAATGAGACATTCCCGTTTATCATATCATATTTGTATGCATGATTTGATTGCTTTAAACCCACCTTACCTGAATAACAAGAATGAAGGATGCCGAAAAAAAAAGAAAGCAATGCTCCAAACTCAACAAAGAAAACTAAAGTGTTCAATTCAAAAGTTGCAAAACAAACGACAAGTTTAGAATGGTTAAATTAGGATATTTCAATCAATAGAAAATAATAACAATGGTGTGAATTAAAATGAAACTTACCGACAATAGAAAATTCTCCACAATATATGAATGAAGGTTAAGCATTATGTATGAAGGTGTGAGTGTTTGGGAGCAAAATGATGTAACACACATGATGGTGAATAAAATTGATGCAAGAAGTATGATCTTGACCTCTATTTATAGAGTAAAAAAATGTTTTATTTTGCACGACGACACATCTCTATGACACGATGAAAATTGCATTAAACAAGCTAATAACTGACATTTTCAAACGTCGAATGCATCTCTTCGCACTAACAGACAATGTCTTAAACAAATAATTTATGATTGAGTCGCATGATAAATTTATTTCACACCGCAATGAGAACTTTACACTACAATGAGAACTTCACTCGTACGAACATAGACAATTGCTTCGTATGACGAAGATAGATCTTCGTACGATGAAATAATAAATTTTAAGGATTGTTTGACTAACATGACTTGCATAGTGATATGACTTCATTGCACATAAAAAACAGGAAAAATCAGTTAATTTTCCCCCCTCACATTACATTATTATTTATTAATTAAAATGAATATAACACATCACAAAAATTCACAAAATCACAAGTAGAAATAAGATAGAATTACAACATGTACAATACTAAAGTAATTAATATTCCGAACACACATGTCTTTTCCTCAACTACTTGGTCATCATTGATTTCAAAAACACAAAATGAGGTGCAACATCATATGCTTCCATTTTAAAACGACTCACTTTTCAAAAAAATACAATTTCCAGAAAATAATTTTTTAAAAGGGCTCACTTTACTTGAATAGACTTCACTTTCTAAAAACCTTAAATCTCTTTTCTTTTTAAAATGGCTTATCAAGAAAGCACTTTTTCCTCTTCTTTTGCTCAAAGCTCCAAAATTTTGTTGAAATCACGAGTTGATCTCGATAATCTTAAGAGATAACATGACAATCTCTTCCATCATAAAAATCTCCCTAAAATGTGTCTGTGTTTAAAAATAGTGATTAAGAAAAGGAAGGAAAATGTTAAATTCACTCCATTGGAACAATATATTTAAAAAAAAAAAATGAACTTTTGGATTGATGCATCCTTTATCTAACTTGTTATCTATTTGTTTTTTACTAAGTTTTCTTGAACAAATTTTCCCTCTCTTCAAATTATTATTATTATTATTATTATTATTATTATTATTATTATTATTATTATTATTATT